>NC_132917.1:59530671-59890046 GCF_047675955.1 Chlorocebus sabaeus | reverse complement strand
GTTATCACCTCTGTTCCTCACATGTAGAGAATTCCTACATTTAGAGAAACTGGTCATGAGGCCCAATTAAATTAGCCATTTGAGATCTTCATTTATTTTCCTGTCTTTCCGATACACTGAGTGACCTCCAGTGCCTGGCCCTGTGTTAGACATTGAGGAAGACACCCATGAGTATAAAGTACTATCTTTGCATTCAAAGAGGTTGTCTCGTTAGAAAACCATACATGAAAAAGTTTAATAGCAATACAAGGTGGCCTACGAGGTAGACCCGAAATGTTCTAAGGATATGTAAAGAGAGACCTATTATGAGGTCAGGAAGACTGTCAGTTTTAGATGCCTATTAATCAGATTAGGTTCTTAAAGTAGTTCTGAAAGTTCTCTTTAAAGTCATCCAGTTGATGAAAAACAAAACAAAATAAAATGAAAAATCCCCCCAAAACCCCACAATCTTTAGCTAGGTTAGCAGGTTAGAAAGTAGTGCTAAAGAGCCTGTGAGAATAAATTGTAATAAAATACCAGCAACAATACCAGGTGCCATTCATTAAGCTCTTATTCTGTGCTAGACATTGTGTGCTAAGTGATTTCCATGTATTTATTCAACTTAATCCTCATTACAATCTTACAAGATAGGTACTTTTACTTCATTTTACAGATGAGGACATTGAGATCCAGAATGAATTAATTAACTTGTCTAAATGGTAAGTGGCAGAGGTGGAATTCACACAAGATTTGTGAATTCCAGAGTCATGATCTAATGACCACAGTATGCTGGCTGGGTTCCATCTCGTGTGGACTAGATAGTTGTATCTGGGAGGGAAACTGGACTCTGTAACTCCTGCGGCGGCTTAGCTGTGCGGGTTTGGAATCACACAAGATAAGAGTATAGAGCTGTTGATACAAATGCATCTTCCACCCTAGGACAAGACCACCAACTTACCTCTTCTGGATGGTGGGTTTGAAGAAAGGGCTGAGTGATAATTAAGTGACCATCGTATATGCTATACCGGGAGAAATCAAATACCAAGGCGTATTTGAATGAGAATGAAAATCTAAGGCCGGAATGTTTATGAAAGAAGCTGCAGCTTGTTTGGGGAAACAGAGGGATGAGAGTGTTTTTACACAAAGTTACTAAGAGGCCGTGGGGATTTGGGGCTCAGCAGTCACCACTGCTTCTACCAACTTTCGGGAAAATAATTGCTAATCAGTGAGCTGCCAGCCAATTGTTTAATTTCCCCTTAGGCTAATTGGACTCTGATCATAAACACCTCAAACCAGTGCTCTCTGACAAGGATGCCTGGAGCTCAGCTCTGGGATGAGGCAGTGACTCCTCCCAGCCTGTGACAGTTTCGAAGGTCTGGGTGAAGAAGGCTAGGAGGAGGCCGTGCCTTACCATTGATTGGAAGCATCTGTTACTTTCTTCAATCGCTGCCTCTACTGTTTTTCAGGGGAGTGGGGAGGCTTCCAGGGGCCTCAAAGAGAGTTTCTGTCATCTTCAGCTCCTGTGCCACCAAACCAACTTCTTGACAAAATATGCTTCTTGGTTTTCAGCAAGCACTCTAAGCATCTAGTATGGAAATAGATATTGATCCAATAAAACGATTAAGACGCTCTGATCGAGGGCTTAATCTGTTCCTAGAACTGGATGGCCCACTACAAATAACAGAATAATGATAAGCTGTGTGACCTTGTGCAAATTACTTAACCTCTCTGATCCTCTGTTTTCTCCTCTGAAGAATAGAGATAATAATATTACCTGTCTGTCAGGGCTGTTGATAGGATTAAATAAGACAATTCATGTAATGAATTTAGTATCATTAGCTTTTGGGAAGGCCCTCTGAAAAGAAGATCCTTTTAGTTTTTGAATGAGAAGATCACTGAGACTAGGAAGCTCTAATCCCATGGCCAATCCTTGGTTCTTTCCCGAAGTTTGTTTTCAGGAGTGGGCACATGGTTCGCATGAAGACAACACATGGTTTTGTTAGGAAAATGACCTAATTTTCTTCAAGAAGTTTTTAATATTTTTAGGTGATTGTGATGCTCATAGACATGGGTCTTTGGCTTCTGTTTCTTGATTCCGAGTCTAAACATCTGCCCAGTGTCCTGTTAGAGGTCAGCTCAGTCCTCAGCTTATTTGTTCAGCTCCACTACAAGGGTCTGCATTTACAATGTCACTGGATGCCCCTGCCGTCTATACTTCTCCAAGACCCACAGACACTCCGGCTACACCCTGGGCACTTATCCTGGGCTAAGAGAGTGAGCAGTTTCCAGAAAACTGAGATGGTAGGTCAGGTTGAGACTCCTTTCTCTTGGATTCATTACAGGCTCTGGTGAGAAAACAGGCAGTTAATATGCAGAGTTCCTGGGCTTAAAACACTGAGAGTATATATATATATATTTTTTTCTCTACACTTTAAAAATACATATAACTGTAACACTCTTCTTTGCTCATAATGAACAAAATGTCCAAAGTAGTGCTTAAAATACATTTTGAACAAACAGAGGCTGCATCTGGAAACATGGTTAGTGGGAAGTACAACTGTTTGGAGGGGTTTATTTATTTTTTTTTCTTTTCCTAAGCAAATGCTCTGAAAAGTTCATTTTATATCAGAACAGCTTTTTCTCGAACCTGTTTTAAAGTTAATTATCAAAAGCTTGCATCTTCTATCTCTTGCCTATGGATCCCTGCTGGGTTTGTTGTTTAGCTTTCCTTGGGAAAGAGTCACTCTATAGAAGATCATCTACATGATGTCACAGTCCAGGGACTCTAACCGTCCTAGCTAATCAGCTTAGAACATCAGTACCTCCTTAATGTGGGATTTGGGACCTTCTGGATGCAGGGCGAGAAGCTGAACTAGTCTGCAAGCACATCACTTTATTTCTTTTGCTTTAAGCAAGAATAATTTGCCTTTTTTTCTCTCATCTTTCTCCCTTGTTGTTTTGCCCCTGAAAACTGTGCAGCAAAGCAACCTCCAGGGTGGACACTAAATCTTCTGATGCAGGCAGAGCAGTGATAACATCTGAACTGAGGGTGCTTTTCCAGGGCATGCTTGACAGATGTAGCAGGGCCTTTTAGGATTTAGTGCTGGAGCATATCTATTACCCGCGCTGCAGCACAGCTTGGCAGGAGCTGTGTGGTAATCTCCCATGAATTCTGTCTGACTTATCAGAGCGGCTGAGTAGGTTGCTGGAGGACGCAGAGGCTCTGCAGCCAGTTGGGAAAAGGCAGACCTTCTCTGGGAACTCTTTGAACTCTCTTCTGTGGGGCACGTTTCTGAGGTGGTGTTCTCCCTGCTCTGGAACCTGTCATCCCCTGGCCCCCTTTGCTTTTGGATATATCATGTCAAATTTGCTTTCACCTTACTGGCTTCTGAGTGTACAGTTTCAAGAGACCGAATTTAATTTCTAATAGGGCCAAAGCGATTGCTTTAATGGAGGGGCAGACTGCCTGGGTCTTTGACAGGGGGAAGCAAATAGGATGTGTGATTGGAGGTTTTCTTTCCCTCCCTCCCTTCTCTCCTTCCCTCCCTTCTCTGCTTCCCACCCTCCCTCCCTCCCTTCCTTCCCTCCCTCCCTCCCTTCCTTCCCTCCCTCCCTCTTGTCTTTATCTTTGTTTCTCCTTCCTTTTTTCTTTCTTTCTCCCTCCTTCCCTATCTCCTCCCTCCTCTCCTCCTCCACCCCTCCCCGCTGCGTCCCACCATCTTCTTATCTTTCTACCTCCCTACCCTTTTCTTCCTCCCTTCCCCTTCTTTCCTCATCCCTGGTTCTGACAGAGGCCTAACTTCCCTACAGGTGCAGTCCCAAAGTCTGTTTCTACCCAATTCCTGCCCCAGGAGCCTCATTTGGTTCTACCCGAATGTGCTATTAGGCAACCCAGTCTTCCTCTGCTGTAACAATTACCTTGGCATTTTATAAAAATACCAAGATTGATCACAAACACCAAATTGTTTAGATCACAGATTAAAGTTTAATTTTGGAGTTTTGCTGTAGGGTTAGAATTAGCTTCAGAGTGTGTATTGCATAGGAGGTACTGTAATTTGTTTTAAGGATAAGGCCTTCGGGCAGCTGTGCATAAAATGAGCATGATTCCTTATTCCCACGGTTGATTTTTGAATGGGAGTGCAATTAGAATTTTTTCACCCAGAAGCACATACAGTCAGAGCAAAGATAATACCTTGAATGCATATCAGCTTAGGAGACCTCTCCTGGAAATTTATTTATTGTTCACCAAGTCCTAATGCAAAGAGATCCATGTTTTCCATAACAACAATAAGCTCACCCTTTAATTTCAAGTCTGGTGTGTTTGTAGAGACTCTTGCAGTGTCCATGTTTTTATTAAGTGAGACTACAATGGTGAATTTTAATATTGCTCATAGAAATGTGGAACCAGTCACCTTTCTTCACAGAATAGAACCTGTTAGAAACAAAAACCTGGGAAAACAACAGCCTCTCTGTATCTGCAGTTACTGTAGAGATTTTCCTGCCATGCCAGGGAACCCCACTTCCAAATGGTGTCGAACAGTTACCTCTCATGTAGAGCAGTATTAAGAGAATACTTTTCTGATTAATGATGTTGATCACATTTGTTCCCCACTGGAGAAATGTTGGACTCAATGTCCACATAATACTTTTAAAATCTGTCAAGTATATATGATCTTTCCTTGGTCATTTGGATGCTATGATCACTGAAAATGGGAATCTGGTCTCACTGACTCGGTGTGAAGGGGTGACAACTCCATTGGGTATGCATTAGAAGTCGATATAACCTTGCTGAAGAAAATTCTAGCAGAGGCATATATTTATCTATCTATCATCTATTTACTTATCTATGTATCTTTTTTTGTTTTGTTTTGTTTTTGTTTTTTTGTTTTTAGAAACAGGTCTTGCTCTGTTTCTCAGACTGAGGTGCAATGGTGTGATCATAGCTTACTGTAACCTCAAACTCATGGGTTCTATCAATCCTTTCATCTCAGCCTCCTAAGTACCTGGGACCACAGGCACACACCACCACATCAGGATGATTTAAAAAAAAAATTGTAGAGACAGAATCTCACTGTGTTGCCCAGGATTGTCTTGAACTCCTGGTCTCAAGTGATCCTCTTGACTTGGCCTCCCCAAAATGTTGGGACTACAGAAGAGAACCATCATGCCCGGGCTTTATTTCTTTTAAACGGCAGAGTCTCAAGAGTCTGTATTCTTTGAGGAGGTTTTTTTTCCTGGAAATCAAGACATTAAAATGCCTATATTAATTAGCATTTCCTAAGTTGAAAGGCTGAATAATTTTTTTGAAGACACCCATTTCATTGAGATATAATGTTTGAGTAAATGTGTAACATCCCTTCTCCATGTTTTTGTTGCCTTAAAATCTTATAGATGATTTGGTTTCTGAAGCAAGTTTGAGACTATCAATTGAACAGCCATCTTCCCTCCTGTTGGATTCCCCTACCCTCTACCCCAGCAAATAATCGAGCTGAGTTTTGTTTTCTAGGAGACAGTATACTGAAGACAAGTTTTGGTTATGAAATTATGGTACATTTGCATTATGATATTTATGTCAGTAGGGACAAGAGGCACTTAGTTATAGCCATGCCTAGATAATATTAATCCACAACAAGCTTCCTTTATGGAGCATGAATACATTCAAGGTAAATTGTAACTAATGACATTTTTGGCTGTCATATGTGAAGGGGTGATTTTGGTAATTCAGTTAAACAGGCTGCTTGTGTGTTAAATGACCCAGGCTGGTTGTTGACCAACTAACTTAGTGCAAGCATTCCAGGGGCGCAGTAGAAAAGGTCGTTGGAGAACACCTATTAGTGAGAACATGCAGTATTTGGTTTTCTGTTCTTGCGATAGTTTACTGAGAATGATGGTTTCCAGCTGCGTCCATGTCCCTACAAAGAACACAGCTGCGTCCATGTCCCTACAAAGGACACGAGTTCTCACTCATAGGTGGGAATTGAACAATGAGATCACTTGGACACAGGAAGGGGAACATCACACACTGGGTCCCATTGTGGGGACGGGGGAGGGGGGAGGGATAGTATTAGGAGATATACCTAATGTAAATGACGAGTTAATGGGTGCAGCACACCAACACGTCTCATGTATACATATGTAACAAACTTGCACGTTGTGCACATGTACCCTAGAACTTAAAGTATAATAAATAAATAAATAAATACATACATACATACATACATACATAAGAAAGAAAAGGTCCTTGGAGTCAGCACAGCCTTCCAGCCAGGGAACATGTGCCTGGCCAGCTCTCCTGCAGGCTGCTGAACAGATGCATGACCATTTTCTAATTCAGATCCCTGCTCTCCCTCTGGTGCTGAAATTGATGGGAAGGTGGGATTCTATCAGTTGAAGAACCATTTTATTTATTTACTCATTCTCAAAAAGCTAATCCCTCAAGGTCTTACTCCTTGATACAGCCATTCCTAATAATTCTAATTCATTCTACCTATACCCTTTCCAATTTATGCTTGAATTTAGAAAATATCAAGCTTTGTAGCATATGATTATTTAAAATTTTTCTCTTTTTTGATGCATATGTACCACTGGCACTTTTCTTTTTTGCAAACTTGAAGCTACAATTCTTTGTAAATTGATGTTTTTCATTGAATAAGTTGGATAGCTTTCCATTTCAATAAATATACTTCTACAGTGTCATTCTAATTGGCTACACAGTATTCTGGTGTTTGGCTACAATAAACATTACTTACTCAATCTCTTCAATGTTGACTATTTGGTAAAGTTTGATTTTTGTCTTTGATCCATACTTGCTATATTACACAAAATTTCACTGTCATTTGTCACATAAAATTTCACTGTCATTAAGTTTTTGTCTACTTCCTTGTTTATTTTTATAGTATAAATCCCTAAAAGTAGAATAAAAGAATTAAGAAGTATTCATACATTTTAAGGCTTTTGAATAATTTTCTCAGCTCACCCAATAGAATGATTCTACCAATTTATACTACTACCAGTTGAATGTGTAATAATGCATTCGTCTTGACACTTTCCACATTGTCATTAAAAAAAAATTAGTACTAATTTGGTAGGTGAAAATTGGTTTGTTGTTTTGGTTTGTATCTTCTTGATTTCTCTTAGTGTTTCCTTAGAATCTGTATTTGGTGTCATTCTCCAGTTGCTCTGATTTGCATGATAATGTGCTTTCTTTAACTCCTGGGAGCAGGGACTATGTTTTCCACTTTTTGAAACAAATCATAGTACTAAGACGCGGTAGGTACAGTATGAATCCTTGCTCAATTAAATTAATTTAAAATAAAAAGAAAAGATTGAAGAGTCATATCTCTTTTGTAGGAATGACAGTTCAGAAATTGGGGAAAAATTTAGAAGGATTAAAAGTGAGTGAATTTCTAACAGAAATTGGAAAATTTTAAGAAATCAAAGAAAATCAAGTTTGAGAGGATGTGGGTCAATATAGTGTCTTATGTATTACTAGTGGTGCACACACTTTGGGAAATAATTTGGCACTATCTCATAAGGTGAACATCTGCCTGCCCTATGGCCTAGCAAACACACTCTAGAAAAACTCTGGCATGTGTTCATGAATTTGTTTTACTGTCCTCCTCATAATTGTAAAAATAGGAAAACTACTTGAATGTCAAGTAGTTGGTAAATGCATTCTGGTATATAATGGAATGGAATATAAGTTATAATATGGATAAATTTTGCAAAACTAATGCTGAATAAAAACAGCCCCAGAGCACAACACTTATCATTTTTGTAGTTCTCAAGAGCAAAAACAACAAACTTAAGCTTACATATATTTGTGGTAAAACAAACTTTTGAAAAGCAGTAAAAACTTTTAAAAAGCAGTAGAAATAAGACTGTGATTATGTCTGGAGAAGAAGGTGACAAAGAAAAGAAAAATACATGCAGGAGTGTGCAAGCTAATCATAATACTCTAATGTTTGAATTGGGTGGGGGCTCACACCTATTCATTATATTGTGCTTTATCACTTACAGATGTGTTATTTGCAAATTCAGTTGCCACAGGTAATGTATTTAAAAGAAAAAGAAAAGAACCAATGAAAGCCAAAGTGAATACTAGTAGCAAGGGAACAGTTTCTTAAGTCTTGTAAAGTAAAAACTTTGTCTTTTTGCTTTGCTGTAATTTCTTAGTTGTTACGGTTGCTTATTTTCTAAATCACCACTCCTAAAACTCTCTTCTGAGGTCATTAGTGAAAGTGCTTATTAATGGACAAATGTCCAAGGTGGCTTCCTAGCGTGCCTACCACCCCTATGTCCCCTAATGATTTCTCCTCTGACAACCATCACCCGGTGGATAGGGGGTAATGGGCTAGAATGATTCAGTTGGTCACTGATGCCTTTCTGGCCAGAGTGACACTGTTTTCAGTCACCATGCAGGCTGAATGGGTGACTTTTGGAAGTCACAGCAAGAAATTTATTTTCTTGTCAACAAAAAAAAACACTTTTATATTACATGTTACTTTCCTACCACCCTCAATTCCCATTCCAAATTCAGGGTATAATTGAATAATTCAAATAGTTCTGCCACAAGTGAGAGCAAGGAAGCTTGAGTGTATCAGGAGGGGCTTTTCAAAGAGCAAAACTCATCTGTCTTGAAGTGATTTTTCTATTCATGTGTCTGAAATAGTTAATATCTTTTTGGATAATCCTCTATTTTTTTCTTTGTGTATTGGGCTAGAACAACTGGAGATGCTTTTGTCCCTCAGAGGACATCTGGCAGTGTCTGGAGACATTTTTGGTTGGTCGGGGCTGCTTCTAGGGAGTGGGTAGAGGTCAGGGGTGCTGCTAAACATCCTGCAATGTGCAGGGCTGCCCTCACAACAATATCAAAGTATCAGTAGTACTGAGGTTGAGAAACCCTGGCTAAGAGTATGTTTCCTTTTACACTTGGGGACAAAGTTCTTTGGCCACCTGAGAAATGTACGTGCTCTCTCTTGAATGTCGACCTATTCAGTAGAGTGTTGCGGTATCAGGGAAGGCAGAGAAGAGTCATGCTTGTCTCTATGCCACACTGGCATGGATTTGTAGTCTGCTTTTGACAGCTTTTTGTCATTTACTGTCTCATGTAGTGGTAACTCAGCTAACTTCTCTTCTCCAATTGAGTGTAGACAACTTGAAGGCAGGGCCCAAGTCTTATTTCCATAGAAACTCTGACATAAAGTTGGGAACTTTGTCTACAGAGGGCTAGTTATAAGGAGCTTATAATATTTGAGGTTTGAGAGGGCTAAATAGGAGAAGGGAAGAGGGATATTAGCTATTTCTCCCAAGCCCTCAATGATTGTGGATTTATAGATTGTTGTTGTATAAGGGCCATTTTGTTGAATTCCCTCGCTCTTAGGGGAAAGAATTTGAGACTCAGAGGGGTTGTTGAGTGTTTTACCCACATTTGCATAGCAAGTCACTGGCAGATCTGAAATGAGGACTCCATCCTGGTGCTTCCTCTTCTTCACGTAGCTGCTCAGCAAGTTGTCTTCTGATAGACTTGCCTGAGGCACTGAAATAAAGGGCCCGTGATCTTCAGGACTAAGGTATGTAATTCTGTGCCTGTCTATGTAGGTTGGTCCACATGGGCATGAGCATGTCCTGAATGTCAACAAGCCCTGGATATTTAAGCATAGATGTTCCCTGACTTGTTCCTGACCCCCAATAGGGGAGCTTAGGGCCCTCTCTGCTCAGTACCACTAGTTCCTGTAGTTCCTTGACCACAGCACTTACCATTCTTTATGGGGTTGTAAATTTAACATCCATCTTCTATGCTAGTTTTGCGGGGGCAGAAACTATATTTGTTTCGTTCAATGATGAACACATATAAGATACTCGTCAATGGTTTTCCATGAGAAAGTAAATAAATAACTATTAAGTCAGGGATGGCCATTTCTGGCTGGGTTTTGGGGAAGGTGTTGTTTGGGTGGCGAGGGGTTCCTTGCTGGTGGTTTAGCGCTTAGCAAAGAGGCTGGAGAGTTGTGTTGAAGACAGATTTTGCCTATGTGGCAATGTGTTGGGAGCTTAACAACTCCAGGGTAAGCAGGACTGGGGGTGTGCGGCTGGTGGGGCAAACACTCCCTTAGATGTGCCTTCGTGAGACCTGGGATCCCTGATGGCAGACAGCCTAACTGGAGAAGTAGCCCCACCCACAGTGTGTGTGTATGTGTATATATATATATATTTTTTTACTATGGAAGGCATTGATATCCTTTATTTTTTCTTTTCCTTTTCTTTTCTTTTTTTTTTTTTTTGAGACCATACTATCTGAGCAATCTGCTCACAGCTTGTTATATGGAAGATGAGATAGCTCATTATCCTGAAAATTCTTCAATAGCTGCTCATAATAAGGTCAGTTAAGAACAGAGTGTCCACTATCATTCAAAATCTTCTTATTCTCATTGAAGTTTAAGCCAACATTATTTCACACACTATTTTTCTTCATCTCCCAGCTGGGGGCAGGGGAAATGCACAGGGCATTAAAATGGATATAGGATTCAACATGAGATGAGGAGCCCTTTCGCCTTGATGCTCCCATAACTTCTGATGGACTCGGTTCATTAGGAGACAGTTTCAGATGGATTCTTTTGGGCTCAGTATTTATGTGGAATGGCTCCCTGCTCACAGAGGCCACCAGAAGAGAAGGAGAAGGGAGGGCAAGCAGAATTACTTTCTATTTTTCCATGGGTGCACTTGAAAGAGCAGAGAAGCTTGAGAGGGAACCCATCCCCAGACTCGCTCAATTTTCCCCCGGCCCAGGGCTCCCAGGACCTCCCTTTTCTGGGATGCCTGATTTCCTCACTGCATCATGAACATTCCCCCACCAAGGTCCCCTTTCAGTTCCTCGCTCATGCTATTATTCCATAGGACAAGCCCTCCCTGTACCTTTCCGTGGATCTAAGTTTGAGAATTTCTGTCCACCATCATAACCTTGCTCAAGACCCTAATCTTCCATGAAGCTGCTATCAAAGGCACAACAGGGGTGGAGAGGGCAGGTGGCTTTTCTTCTGGATTTTCTTGATAGCATCTGAGAAGGACAGGATAGTAGTGCTTATAGCAGGAATCATAAATCTTCACTTTAGTATAGTAACACCTGAGTGCTTATTATGTACCAGGCAAGGTTTATTCCAGCTTTATTTCATTTAATACTCACATCACCATTCAAGGTAGATACTACAATATCCTGCTTTTATAGAAATTTGAGGCACAATAAAAAGACGTCACTTTTTCATGTTTATTTGGCAAGTGGTGGGGAGCTGGGATTTGAACTCAAGCAATCTGATCTCAGAGACTATGATCTAATGGTGTTGTGTGTCAAGTTCTGTTCTTTAGTCTACAGAGAACCGAGCCAGGAGTCAGAAGACACAGCAGTTGTGTTGGTTTTTGTCTTACTTTAACTGTTGGGTTTTGGGCAAGTGGCTTTGCTTCTTTTTGAGTCTCAATGTCCTCATTTATAAAGTAAGGATAATAAACTAGTGGAGATAATGTTACATGTGTCATGGAGAACAGTCATGAAAGCTTAAGGCTGGCTAAACTCAACCTTAAATAAAGTTAACATTCCACCATGGTTCAACGTGGCATTATTGGCTATTGTTACTTGCTCATGGGTCTGTCTTGTCAACTGCATTTTATATTCATGGGGGGCAGACACTGTGTCTTACAGGTCTTTAATATCCCCTTGTACCATTCACTCTGATCTGGTCCTGGTTTACCATGTTGTGGCTTATAGTAGGTGCCACACACTTCCATGATTGTACCTAGTCCTCTTCATAACCTATAACTGTTCCTTTTCTACACTTTTGACTTCAAGCTTCTTCTTTCTGAACATCACATCCTACTTTTTCAGCACCCCTAGTTCAACCCCCAGTAGGACCTTGAATTCACTGACTCTATTGCCTGCCTCAGGCTCAGATTCATGGTTAATGATACAAGCACACATCCAGGGATGTTTGAGTCCTATTATCCATTCCTTCTCCACTGAATTTTCTTGTCAAAATCCCAATTCTCTGTTTACCCTGGGCCCATACTCAAGAATCTTGACGTGGCTATAGGAATTAAGAACTGTGCTGACTTTAAGTTTATGATGACACATGATCAGTACCACAATCTTATCACACTCCCTTTGTGAATTTACTTGCCCTCTCTTCAAGATATTTCAAGCCTCCTCTCCCTTCAAAGCATCAGCAATTTTTCTGTTCCTCCCTTTATGCTGAGGATCTTACTTCTTACATCCCCAAGACAAACAGAAGCCATAGATGCGAATGACTTTATATGTCTAGCATGAAATGTGTGAACCTACCTGCATCTGAACCCACAGGTTCTGTCTTCCTTCTGAGTGGAGTCTGCCTACCTCTGCCTTCACAGAGCTCGGTGCCCACTAGGTTCTAACCAGACTGCCTGTCTCATTTCTCAAGCATGCAAAGTCCTTCTTTCCTCAGGGCCTTTACATTGGCTGTTGACTTGTCTCCTGTGCCCTTCCTCCGGATCTTTGCATGGCTCTCTCCTTCTCATCCTGTCCTCATGCCACATTCTAAACAAACTTTTCCTGACAACTTTATCTAAAAAGAGAACTCCATTCTCCATCCAATCACTTATTATCTTCTTAGCCTGCTTTATTTTTTTTAATAGCACACATCAGTATCTGAAATACAATCTTTACTTATTTACCTGTTTACTGTCTGTTTTCCACAGGAGAATGTGGGCACATCAAAGTGGAGGACTTATTTGTCTTGTTTCTTGCTGTGTTATTTGCACCTGGTATATAGTTAAAACTCACCTGGTGTATAGTAGATGCTAAACTAATGTCTATTGAATAAATGCAAGAAGGAACAAAATTAGGACCATCTGAATGACCTTAGGTAAATCACTTTTATTGATATCAGGGTAAGATTATTGGCTCCCCAACAGCTAATGCTTACTTCACGTTCTATTTTTCCTAAATGAGAGGCATTTGTGTAACCACAGTCATTGTCTATCATCCAGGCACAGGCTTAGTGTGTGTTTAATGCCCATGAGTTCCACGGGTTCCATGTGAATCCTGAAGGCATCCGCTTGGCTGGGTTTCTGCATTGTTTGGCTCGAGTGTTCTAGTCATGGAACTTGAACAGTAGAAGATAAATTGAGAATGTTGTGGACATTTGAGGATGTGAGTGCCAAGAGATCACAAGGGAATTTAGTTAAGGCTCCTGTCCAGGGTAAGATGACTTCACAGAGCAGACAGAGTGAATTCTCAGCCAGCCAGTGGCTCTGTGGAGAGCATGTGCTGTATTGGACTGACCATTCTCTGGGTAGTTCCACAGGGCCTTGTGCCAGTGACCCCTCTATTTATTCACATGTTGGCCTCAGCAGGTGCTGGTCTCTTGGAGCTTTTGGTTAGAACTTAGGCAAGAGAGAGGCATTTGTGTGGCCAGTCTGGTGAGAAGAGTTTATAGAAAGTGATGTAAATCCCAAAGTTAATAATAATTGAGGCATTTTCTTGCATGTGTGTACTGTGTGCCAGAGTGCCAAGGGTTTTCTGTGTTGCCTCATTTAATCTTAACACTCCATGGGGAAGATAAGTATAGCCTACATTATTGGTGTATCAACCACCTCCCTGGCCCCATTCCAAGGAAACCTGTAGGTACAGTAGACAAAACCCCCCTGCCCACTAGTAGCTTCCCATTTCAAGTCCCCTTGTCTCTTAGCTTCCGTGTCTGAAGCCTTTTTCTCCTTCTATGTGGTAGCTTGATCTGCCCATGTACAAGGCAGCCCAGGATTATAGGGTTTTTAATTTGTCCTCAGGGGCAATTCTCAACTAATCCAGGATGGGAGTTAGTAGATGCATACTCTCCATCCTTTGGTGGGACAATTCTCTGGTCCATTATATATGGGTCTTAAAGGAACAGAAGGATAGAGCTTCATGGTACCCAGCTTATTTCCTAGCTCTTCTCTGTTCCTTATCTCATTTTACTCTCTCCTTCACTTGTGTTTCCTGTGATTGCCTCTGAAATAAAATAGTACCTGTGTCCAAATCCTTTTTTCACAGTCTGCTTTTGGGGTAACAAAAGTAAGGCAATAGTTGATTCCAAATTTGCAGATGAAGACATTGCAGAGAGAAGGAGAAAGGAAATGCCATACCTCTCATTCATGTCTCTTTCTATAAGCAGGCTGGAGCTTCCTAGCCTGGCTCCCATCTCCCCAGGTGACCATACCCACCTTCTGTTACTAGAGACCCTCTCTTGCGGTCCTTGGGTCCATGCCCTAGTTGTTCCTACGACAGGAAAGCCTTTGACTATATTGTAAGATATGAAAGTTTGCTCCTTGGCAAGGGACAGGGCACCCCCATGGGGCTGGAGGTGGGGCTCGCAACGAGGCATGCAGCCAAGACATCTGGGCCCACCTGGTTGGAAACAGCATGACACACATTCTGGAAACACCTGCCTCAAAGCCTGGGCAGACGTGACCTGACAGGCTATGTTTGTCCTGCCATGTTCCATGTTGCAGTGACTCAGGTACAGGTGCAACCTTCTTTTTTCCCAGGGTCTCTGCCCCACCTCCAGACATTTGGACTGTGTGTGGGTAGAAGCATGTCCTTTTGGGGAAATCTTTTAGCCCACAGTGTTGGAGGGAGGGGCAGAGGCTTGCCTCTTATCACCAGTGGGGGTGATGAAACCCAAGCCAGGTATGAAACAGAAAAATGGGATGATTTTTGATGAGAAAGTGCTGGTGGAGGGAACAGGCTTATGTTCTCTGGATCCTAATTAATTTTCTGGCCTCGAACCTTCCTTAATGACATTCCATTTTCTGGGGTCCTAGTGATTGCAGCATACTCTACACAGAGAGCAAAGGCTGCATGGTCAGGAATGCTCAGCAAGAGTGTTAGATTCTACCATAAAATAGGAGTAATAACCTGTAGCTCCTAGGGCTGTTATGAGGACAAATTGGAATCACATCAGATGAGAGGCCTGGGCCTTGCACTGTGCTCAACTCAGCAACAGCTCACCATGGCCTCCCGCCTTCCTGTCTGCCTGTGTGCTTTTCCATGGAATGGCAAGTAATTGACAGAAGAGATTTCCCCCTTTAAGTCTGTTGTGTGGAATATGTAACTGAGTATGCATGAGAAACCTTTTGTAAGAAATATCCAGGGCAGGAAAGATCTTGGTTCTTTTATAGGGAGGTGTTCCCTTTCCTTTCTGTAAACTGAAGAAAGTCCAGTATTCAACTGTTTGTGAAAGGGATACCAGGTTCCCAGTTTTCTAAACCAGGAGAGCAGTGCTTGCTAAATGTTGATATGGGTAAGAGTTATCTGGAGGAGCTTGTTCAAATGCAGATTATCTGGCAGTGCTCTTAGAGATTCCGCTTTTGCAGGTATGTACATTTTTAATAAGCTCCACCAACTGATTTTATTTCGTTTTCCTAAGAGATCACTCTGAGTGTCCGCAATGCAGGCAACGCCGGCATCCCCAATGCCTCAGGTTCTCAGAGCCTCCTTCCTGGTGTTAGAGGTGTCATGGTGTGAACATTAACTTCATGTGCACTTGACTGAGTTAGGCCATACCCAGATAACTGAGAAAACATTTTGGCTGGCTGTGTCAGGAGGGTGTTTCTGGAAGAGACAGCACCTGACTCAGTAGACCCAGTAAAGAAGATCCACCCTCACCCCTGTGAGTGTGCATCACCCAGGAAGTTGAGGGCCCAGATAGAACAATAAAGGGCAGGAAGGGCACATTCACTCCCTTTTCTTGGGCAGGGACATCCATCTTCTCCTGCCCTGGACACTGGCTCCCCTGGTTCTCAGGTCTTCGGACTCCGACTGAATTACACTATGGGCTTTTCTGGTTCTCCAGCTTGTAGAAGGCATGTTGTGGACTTCTTGATCTCCAAAACTGTGTGAGCCAATTCCCATAAAAATCCCCTCATATGTATCTGTGTGTTTCCTATGGGTTCCAAAGTGCTGGGATTATAGGCATGAGCCACCGTGCCCGATTGTGTCCTGTCTCTTGATCTTGAATTGCATATGTGTCCTTGTCTCTCTGGAGAACCCTCTCTAATATACATGGGCAGGCAGGAAGTTTCCTTCTGCATCAGGCAGCTTTTCCAGGCAAGCGCTCAGCAGTAACAAAATAGCCAGGAACTCCCCTCATATGAGCTAGGGACTCCCCTAGTCAGGGATTCCCCTCACAAGAGCTGTATCCCGTCTGCCAGTGGAGACAACCCAGGGCAGAGTCTTGGCCTCTCCTTAGAGGAAATCCATCACTTTTAAACTAATTCTGTCTTCACTCAGGCAATGGGGCAGAAAACTGTCCCCCAACTTTGCCATCATGCCTACTTATTGACAACCTGGTTCTAGTGTCCTGTCTCTCTCTCTCTCTCTCTCTCTCTCTCTCTCTCTCTCCCTCCCTCTGAGATGGAGTCTCACTCTGTCGCCCAGGCTGAAGTGCAATGGCATGTCCAGACTGGAATGCAATGGCATGATCTCAGCTCACTGCAACCTCTGCCTCCTGGATTCAAGTGAGTCTCCTCCCTCAGCCTCCTGAGTAGCTGGGATTATAGGCATGTGCTACCATGCCTGGCTAATTTTTGTATTTTTAGTAGAGATGGGGTTTCACCATGTTGGTCAGGCTGGTCTCAAACTTCTGACCTCGTGATCCACCTGCCTCGGCCTCCCAAAGTGCTGGGATTACAGGCATGAACCACCGCACCCAGCTCTGTCCTGTCTCTTGATCTTGGATTGTGTATGTGTCCCTGCGTTGGCAGAGAATGTGGAACAGCTCAGCTGAAGTTCAATTTACTTTCATAGATAGAGATGGGAAAGGTCCCCAGGTTCTTGACCTTCATTCTGGGTCTGGGAGCCATGGGGTGGCTCAGCAGCAGCCCCACCAGCAACTTGCCTGCTGATTTGCAGTAAGAGTATTTGCAGCTCTGTTTTAGCCCTTCCAGCTAGACTGCTTCTAGCTCTCAGGTCTCCTCTTTTTCCTCTCTCTTCCCCACCTCTTTTGTCCCCTCTTTTACTCTATCTGTTCCATCTCTGTATCTTTTCAGCCCTCTACAATTGAAATGTCTCTTAAACCTTAAAGGCTAGTCCAACTGTTTACTAGGCTTATTTAATGGGAAAAATAATAATAACTACTTCTGTTTGTTTTACTAAGTGATCCCCAGGCAGGAAAAAAGGAAAGCCTTTGCCTAGAGTGATGCTGCAATCACCTTAAGTTTGTGTTCACAAAGAGGAGGAAAAGACTATATTGTGATTAGAATAATGATTAATCTGTATTGGTCAGGTCCCTTTCTACTATGCCATCAGCAATGACCTTGTTATTGACCAAAGTCTGAGGAAGGAGAGCATTTTCTGGGGATTGGGTTAGGTAGGGGATGGCCCAAAAAGAGCTATATGGTTTTTAAAAACAACTACATTGACTGGGCACAGTGGCTCATGCCTGTAATCCCAGCACTTTGGGAGGCTGTGGTGGGTGGATTACCAGAGGTCAGGAGCTTGAGACTAGCATGGATGACATGGCAAAACCCTGTCTCTACTAAAAATACAAAAATTAGCCAGGCGTGGTGGCATGCACCTGTAGTCCCAGTTACTTGGGAGGCTGAGGCAGAAGAATCGCTTGAACCCAGGAGGCGGAGGTTTTGGTGACCTAAGACTGCGCCACTGCACTCCAGCCTGGGTGACAGAGTGAATCTCCATCTAAAAAAAAAAGAAAAAAAAAAAAAAGGCTACCGTGAGGTATAATTGATATATGATAAATTGTATATATTTAAAGTGTACAATTTGATAAAATTTGACAAGAGCATACACCTGTAAAACTATTACCACAATGAAGGTAGTGAACGCATCCAACCCTGAAAGTTTTCTGGGTCTCTTTAATGCTTCACTCCTATCCTTTCAGTCCCCTTCCCCATCCCGAGAAATCACTGATGTGCTTTCTGCCACGATACATTAGTTTGCATTATCTAGAGCCTCACTGAAGTGGAACCATGCAGCATGTGTTCCTTTTGTCTGACTTCTTTTATTCAGCATGATTATTCTGAGATTCATCCATGTTGTTGGATATGGCAATATATCTTGCTTGGGAATAATAATTGTATGCATATACCATAATTTGTTTATCCATTCACCTCTTGATGGGTATTTAGGGCATCTGAAGTTTGAGCTGGGTGATAAAAGCCACTATAACATTTGTGTACAAGTCTTTGTATGGATAATATATATTATCTTTTGTATGGATAATATATACCGTCTTTTCTATTGGATACAAAACTAGGAGTGGAATGTGTAGCTATAAGGCTTTTAAGAAGCTAGGGGGATGATTGGAAATAATCTAGGTCTGGCAGTTAGGAAATCTGTGTTTAATCTCAATTTTCCTAGTTACTAACTGTGTGACCTTAGGCGAGACACTTAACAACTCTGGGTCTCCAGTTTCCTCATCTGTCAAATGAGATTTAAAAACATGATATCTGTTTCACATACATGAGAAGAGGGCCAAGGGACATAACCCTGGAGGTCACTGCCAAGTTTAAAGGCTCCACAGAGGACTATAAAGGCGTGATCAAGCATAAGCTCCTAGAAGGGAAAGTTCTGTGCTTTAGGCCTTGCTTTGCCAAGAGATGCAACTGTTTGAGACTTTGGAGGTGAAGAATTGCACTTGGTATTTACTCAGTGCCTGCAGTTCCAAAGTTGCGCCTGAAATTTCTCTTTTTCCACATTCCACGTTCCCTCCATCTCCCGTTATGATCCCTCAGTGAAGACAGGCCCATTGAGCAAAGGTGAACGATTAGATGAATCCAGTGAAACAAGTTACAGTTGGAATTAACTTTCCTCCCCTGCCTTTGGTTCATAAATCCAGATGGTAAAAGCAAAACTGAGGGGTAATATCATAGAACTTAGGCCTCAAGAACAGCTCTGAAGTCCTGAATTGTTTTGCTAAGAAAAAGTCATCAAAGAGCCCTCATAAGTGTGGATCTAGCTTCTTAAGGTGCTTTGTCTCCTGAGGTATTAGGCACAATGGTTAGTATCTTTGGGGTGGCAGGCTGTGTTCACATCCAGGTTTCTCTGTGTACTAACCTGTACATCTTTGAGATGCTACTTCATCTATGAGTTTCTGTGTTTTTCCTCTGTGGAATGGGAATGTTAATAATGCTTACTCACCTCCGTTATTCTGAGAAATAACTGAAGCTCTGAAAGCGTAAAGTTCTGCCAGACCTTTGTAGCTATCTTTCTCTCCAGACTGCATCTTTTTAGAGAGGGATAATCCTTCACTGCATGGACTGGGTGACCTTATACATTGTGTGAGTTGGGGTGGCAAAGCCTTCCCCATTCCTCTTCCATATATCTGAAATCCCTAGTGTTGGTCACTACTTTGAGTTAAGGCAGCGTGCCATCAATTGTAAAAGAGCAACTACATTTACCTCGCAGTAGTTGCCCATAAACTGATGTATAAACATCACCATTTTCTAGAAAAGTTCTTCAGAATGTGGGCAGAGAATGAGTATGGGAAAGAGTGGTTAGGAATGCAGAGCTCTGGACCACACATAGGCAAATTGAGGGCATTTAAGTGGGTAGGAAATGACAAATTTTACTTTCTCATTTATTGCTAGGGCCATTCCTGACCAGAGAGGCAGTTTATTGAGTCATTTCAGTATTCCTGTTGAAAATTTGTCTTTTATCTCCTTTAAGCTTCCCACTATTCTTTTCTTTCTTCTCAAGCTCATCGGTGTGTCTTGGTCTACCATTAGGAGCAGTCTCTCACCAGACCAAGCAACAAGATTCTATTGACTAGGGAGAGTTTCTTTCACACATGCTACCTCATTGATTTTCATGCTTTTTCTGTGAATCAGTAAAGGGAACAGATAGTGCTATCTCCATTCTATAGATGGAAAAATGGGGATATAAAGAGGCCAAAAGTCTTTTTCAAAATCACAAATGTAATGACAAAAACAAATGGTCATCTATTTAGAATGTCAAGTCCCTGAGGCCACCACCTTGGTGAGACTCCAGGACTCAGGGGCCCAGCTCCAGTGGGGGTTGATTTTAGTCAGAGAAGGCTGACTCCTGCCAGAGGAAAAACCCAAGAGAAGTCCCAGCCCATTTCCTCCCAGGTCTTAGGAGTACAGGGTTCTATCAGGTGTTTCACCTTGTATATCCCCAGCTGTTGCAGGGACATCTGAATCACTGGGATAAACAGAGGAGGAAACAATTTTGTCAAGAATGTGACTGCCTTTCAGTTATCTAGAAATGGCTATGACAAGGTTATGCTGTACTCTGTTATCCTCTTGGCAAACAAATTCTCAGCAGGCAGGCTGAATGGGGCACCTGGTGTTGTTTCTTTGTGAGCAAGGTCTGTTCACTGCTAAAACTGGACACAGGAATTCCACTTTTTCTGGTTCCCCTCTGCAGCATGTTAAAAGCAGATGGGTGGCTGGATGTAGTGGCTCACACCTGTAATCCCAGCACTCTGGGAGGTGGAGGCAGATGGATGACCTGAGACCAGGAGTTCGAGACCAGCCTGGTCAACGTGACGAAACCCTGTCTCTACTAAAAATACAAAAATTAGCTGGGCATGGTGGCACCCACCTGTAATCCCAGCTAGTAGGGAGGCTGAGGCAGGAGAATCACTTGAGCCCAGGAGGCGGAGGTTGCAGTGAGCTAAGACCATGCCACTGCACTCCAGCCTGGGTAACAGAGTGAGACTTCATCTAAAAAACAAAAAGAGAGATGGGATTTTGGCAACATTTGTTTTCAACCTTTTGATGAGGGAACAGAGGCACAAAGAAATATGATGACTCAGTCAAGGTCATACACCCAGTTGATGACGCTCAGATCTCACTCCCATGTCAGCATTCTTTTAGCCACACTTTGTATCTCCCTCCCTGCCTCCGAGAACTGGGCCTAATGGGCTCCCCTGAGTCTACCATCCGCAATAGAAAGTACTACACCTATAATTTACTACTGTCTATCCCTGAGAGGGAGGAGACTTTGACTGCTTCCTCTCAGAGACGGGGGCCACAGAAGCACCAGAATCTGGTGACTTCTCCGAGGAGATGACTCATGGTCGTCAGTACCCATGTCTTTACACTTGAGCCCCGCATTGAGCTTCTGGCTCTTCCCCTTTCTCTCTTGAGAATCTGTCAGCCTTCTGGAGAGGGTGTTGTCACCAGGAGGTCTGGGGCCAGAGAGTCAGATAGGGTAATTAGGAATAAGGGAGTCGGCCAGCCCAAAGAGTCATTATCAAGCAGGTAGCATTTGTCTTCAGGCCCTCTTGCCCATCATGTCACCCCTCCCTCTTTCAGTGTGCTTCTTTCCCAAGCACCAATATACCAACCACTCACAGTCCTAACTTTCCTGCACCTGCCTCAAGCAGAGTGCTTAGTGGGCCATACCCCTCACCTAGTACTCCTTTATACAGACCCATTGCCAAGGACTCAATATGCTCTACTCCAGTGGACAGATATAAGAGAGAATGTAGTGGTTGATCATGCTTTATTGTGCCATGGGGCATTTGCATTTGGAGGAAAGCCCTCAAGCTTACTGTGACTCAATAAAAAAAGACCAAAACAAAACAAAAAAAAACACTCTTGGGAATCACAGTTACTGTGACAGACTGATGGGAAGGCTTACAATGGTAAACCTTGTGTCATACCACACAGATGCAGCCTGATGAGTCAAAAAGAAGCCAGCCTCCATGATGAGTATCTAACAGCCTCCCTCTCACCCGTTCCTATGTTTGACGTTTCAAGCACCAACTGATCCACTGAATTTCCCCATATTTTCATGATCTCTCAGTTCAGTATGTTTCTTCTTGAACTTAAAGAACAAAAAAGATGTTATTTATGTGGCCACATGTACATAGTCACTCCTTAACCTTGAACGTTACTTTATTATTGGGAACATGGCTGTAGGCCTATATTTGTGGGGTCTAAGGCAAGAGTGCGTACGGAGGCCCATATAACATAGGTCCAAATACTTCAAAGTTGTAAATCAAACTAATGAACTATTACCTAAAATATGTCTATCCTCCAAGCTTGACAGTTGTACCTTCCTAATGGCAAAATTGACAAATATGTTTAAAGCTATTCTTTTCATATGACTGAAAGTTGGCAGAAAATCAAAGATGGCAGAATTTAATTGTTATGGAGCATATCTGAGTCATTTTTATGGTTGATGATGTTTGCTTGAGTAATAAAATAAAGGCATGTGTGTACTTTGTTTTCTTTAATTTTAACAAAAAATATTATGGAGATCAAAATTTTCATACATTTGGCTTTCTATGACAGTAGTGATCTAAGAAATAAAAGCTATAATTGTAATAAAATTATACAAATATGTTTTTATAAAAATGTAATGCATAGTAACATAAAACACAGGTTAAAATTATATTTATGTATGCTTTCAAAAGATTTTTTCTTATAAAATATTTAAAAGTATTATAATAAAAGACAAAGTATAACCTGCAATTGATAATATCAAATTTTTAAGTTGAAGTTGTGTAAATGAAGCTGACATTTTACATTTAATTTTTGAAAAACAACTAAATCTTATTTTTCAGAGAAGTCTTGTCCATCAACTTACTAAGCTAAAGATTTACTCTCATGCTTCACGAATGTTACACATACATAAATTTGAGAGTAATATGAATTGGTAAATATTTTTGCAACTGTTGTAAATACCATGCTTATTCATGAATTCCTCTGAAATCATGAATCGGGACCCAAAAGCATGACAAGAATGCTTAGCACTTCTGGGAAACCAAAGTTATCCAAGAATCGATTGGATTCAAGCTATCTAAGAGAAAAGATTTGACAAGATAACTATTCTTTTGGCCAAGCAGTTCTAATGCTCAGGTTTTCCATATTCTAAAGTGATATCTATATCAATGTCAGCAGCACAGCCCACAATGGCCATGGCATTCAAACACAGTTGCTTTTTGTTTTGAGAATACAGGGAGAAAGATGTGGAAAGACTTTCCCTGGGGCTTGAACAGTGTTGACCATGAGAGTGGATGTTTGGGGTTACTGGTTGTGTGGTGACAGTAATGAGTGCTGAGTCCTGAGGGACAGTGGTGCCCAGGTGTTCTTTAATACATGCATATTTATTTTGTTTTGTTTTTGGTAAGTAGTCTTCTCTAAAGTATGAGGCCTAGGGCAGGGATCCCTCTTACCCAGGGCTAGAGTGGGTATACATGATTATATTAGTCAGGGTTCTCCAAAGAAATAGAACCAACAGGATCAATCAATCAATCAATTGATCAATCATCTATCTCTCTATTCATTCATCCATCCATCCATCCATCCATCCATCCATCCATCCATCTAACTAACTATAGAATTGACTTACGCAATTATGGAGGCTGAGAAGCCCCAAGATTTGCAGGTGGTAAGTTGGAGGCCCAGTGGAATGGATGGTATAAGTTCCAGGCCAAAAGCCAGCAAGCTCAAGACATAAGAAGAGTTGATTTTTCAGTTTGAGTCTAAAGGGAGGAAAAGACCCATGTCTAGCTCAAGCAGTCAGGCAGAAGTTTTCTCTTACTTAGCCTTTTGTCCTATTTAGATCTTCAACTGATTGGACGAGGTCCACTTAAATTAGGAATGGCATTTTGATTTACTCAGTCTACTGACTCAAATGTTAATTTCATCCAGAACACCCTCACAGACACACCCAGAATTATATTTGACCAAATGTCTGAGCACTCCATGGCTCAGTCAAGTTGACATATAATAACCATCACAATGACTAAAATCCATAAAATAAGCAAAAAGAGTCGTTCAAGTACATCTTTTCAAGTCCATGGGCTAAAGCTCATAGTTATTGCTTGCAGGATGAAATATTTGTGCAGAAGACCCTCCACTGTCAGCATTCATGATGGCATAGCTATGCTATAGGCTAATCCTGTAACACTAAATTCTTGTTCTTGAGCAATCTAATAGATCAAGATACACATACTATACAAAAAGGTATATACAAGGTAAACTTGTAGGTATCAACAGGTAAGGAAATGTAGAGAATGGTAGAAATGTCTCCATCTAAAGTTGTCACAATATTCCAAAGAATATTAAAAATAAAGTAGGGTTCATTTCTCAGAAATATTTATAAGTATGGATAGCTCATTCCCCAATGACTACAGATCACATGAAATGTAGTTGTATATAGGCACATACTGTTAAATATACCTGATAAAATAATTGAGTACTTTCCAATAACAAAGTGGACTAGAGTTTCAAAGGGAATTATGAAAGAAGTAGGGAATAAAATTCCTGACCCTGAGGAGCCTGAAGTTTTATGAAAATGCAGGACAGAATGAAATATGTAGCCACAAACACAGGCAAAAGAAATGAACTGATGCGTGAATAACTAGACACACTTCATTCTTTGGCTTTCCACTAATTTATAATTTGTGATGATCTAGACCTGCAACATGGCAAACTGATACTTAGTTTCGGGCCAAAAACAGAGATCTCAAAGAAAACAAAAAGGGTAATATTTCCTTGGTATAGAACATGTGCCAGGCACTGAGATGGTTGTTTTACACGCATTTTCTATTTTAATCTTTAAATGGTTCTATAAGGTGAACTTTTTACAAATAAGGAAACTAAGTCTCAGAGCAGATAAATATAGATCCACATGTAGATCATCCTGACACCAAAACTGCACACTGTTCAAACAAACTCAACAACAACAACAAAAAGCTCAGTCAGCTTTAGAGGGCTAACTATTCTTGAGAATATTAGAAGGCCACATGGACGAATATTGATAAGACCATTACAGACTATCCTTATTTCTTTGCTAGAGAGGGCACTGAAGGACATGAACAAACTCTGGGGTGATAGCCTGTTTAAATTTATTGAATATACTCTGACTAATACAAATATTTTCTACATAATAGTCAAATAGTTTGACTTTTGGTTAATCTCCAGCCTTCCCTGTTTCTTATTTTATCTGAATTAATTAAACTTAACTTTTAATTTTTCACTGTGGAGAGCACAAGTGTGCTAGCATGAACATTTCTGTGAGTTGGTGGCCTTCAGAGATGCCACCAGGTTGAGTGTTGCCAGTCCACGAAGATGACCCAGTTTAACCAATCCTCCGCTCTGCTCTTGATCCCAGCAAGAGAACTCAGGGCTACAAATGAGGTTGTATATTTAATAAAACAGCAATTATCTTGTGCAATTGCATAGTACTTTATTGAGATGAGGCTCCAGGATGGGCCCAGCACTGTGCACTGTAGGTACGTCCTCAGTAAGGGTTGTTGACTGGGATGGAGTGGGTGTACTAACTGTGTATTGGGATAGAGACACTTCATTTGAAACTGAGATCAGAGTTAGAAAAACAATGCCAGGAATGAACACTCTGCTTGAGTTAAGATTTGTTTTTACAATGTCTTGCTACCTAAGTAAAATGAAGAATCTGTGTTCACCAAATCTTTGCAGGTAATTAGCGTCAATGATTTATCTCAGAGAAGTTGCATTGTTCCTGTATTCAGAGACTTAAGTGGTTATTTTAGAACTAGCCAGCATGGTTTAGATTTTGATCTGTAGCTTTGGTTTTCTTGTGATTCGTATTGATTGCTTCAATTTGTATGCTGCTTTGCTCTATAGATTCTTGATCCACTTGTTTTTCTCCTCTTTGGTATGGTTATAGGTTTATGTTTCTAATTTTCTATTTTCTTTTATTCTTGGATTTTCAGCATTTGCACTCAAGGTGGCTATTTTAGAAAAAAGTTTTTGTTTTGGTTTATTTGCCCTGCTGTCAGGCCTGTTTGGCCTTATCCATGAGATAATGGAAATGAAAGTGCTTTATAAGCTGTAAAGCACTCTTCAAATGTAAGAGATGATTACTATTTTATTAAAAATAATAACCTTGTTTATAGCTCTGAGTCTTCTTGCTGTAATCAAGGGCAAAGTGGAGCACCTAATCGGACAGGTGGGTCATCTTTATGCACTGAGAGCCTAGTTCATAATAGCTCTAGCAACCAGTGTTACAGCCCTAGACTCTCCGTGAACATGGATTATACTCTGTGTCTAATCTGTAGGATACAGACAAGAGCGTAGAAAGGAGACAGAAGACCCACACCGGGAAGCCCAACAACGACTGATCTTGTTTGATGTCTGATTTCTAACTTGTGCCCACACCCTTATCTTGAAGACTTGAAATACCCTGCCAGACCAGAACGAGGCTTAGGTCCCACCATCCTCCTGGTTACTGGATGAAGGGAATTCTGTGCTCTGCCAAGGATCCTGTTTTAGACTCTGCGACAACATTGAGGCAATACTGTTGTTGACCTTCTTGCTCTACAAATTCACATTACCTTTTAAGAATCAATCCTGCTGGGTGTGGTGGCTCAAGCCTGTAATCTCAGCACTTTGGTAGGCAGATGCAGGAGGATCACCTGCGGTCAGGAGTTCGAGACCAGTCTGGCTAACATGGTGAAACTCCATTTCTACTAAAAATACAAAAAGTTAGTTTAGCGTGGTGGCACACATCTGTAATCCCAGCTACTCGGGAGTGTGAAGCAGGAGAATCGCTTGAACCTGGGAGGTGGAGGTTACAGTGAGCCGAGATCACGCCATTGCACTCCAGCCTGGGCAAAAAGAGCAAAACTCCATCTAAAAAAAAATAAAAAATCATAAAGTGGTTTGAGTACAGGACTTTCATACTCTTTACGTAGTTCTGCCTCCTCATCAAGAAGTCCTACTGAGTTTAGACCTGAACTAAAACAGGGCCCCATATACAATTATCTTCTTTCAGCTGGTATCGACCAGACCCAGTATATATGGCTATAGATGCCCTTAACTTGTTTATATTGAGAGCTAGTTTCTAATGTTTGAAAAGTTGCTGTTTGTTTCAACTAAGCCATCGTTAGTGGAATTCATCCCAATGTTGAGCTAAGGAAGATAAAATGGGCCTTATTGTCTCCTTAGTAGATTAGAAATGCAGAAATTTTTTTCTAGGGGAAGGAAAGGAATGATAGTCCCCCCAAAAAAGTTGTGTGATGTGCCAAGGTGGTGGGAGGTGGGAAAGCATTTTATAAAAGGAGATATCTCCGTGATTGGGCATTCATAGGATCAGAACATGACACCCTCAAGAGATGGCAGTATTTAAGTCCCCCTCGTTTTCACATCTCTATCTTGTTCTTTATTCCTACTTCTCATTCATTTATTTATTTGATTATTCACTCATTCAGCAAATACTTATTGAGCACTTATCTGGTACCAGACAGATACTATGCTATATGCTGGGGACCACACACAGCATATCCAACAATTGTCCTGGATCTCAAGGCCATCTGTGCTGTAGTCTGTACATGGACTTTAGGTCAGACAGACCTGGGTTCTGGTGCCTTCTCCTGTTTGCTTTTTCTGTTACTCAGTAAAACTTACTCTGTAACTTGTCATCTGGATCTTACTTTATGTATCTTTAAAACTGGATAATAACAACTACCACATAGAGTTGTGGTGTGGATTCCATACATGATGTGTATAATACTCAGTGCTGGACACATAGTAGGTCTCTCACTCATTAATTGGTAGTTATATCCTTCACATTAATCTCCTAATCATCAACACAAACCCATTAACAGCTCTTCTTTGCCTAGGCAAGTTGGCTTCTAAGTGGAATTTAATTATGTTTAAGTCTTTATATGCACAGACATCTGGACAAGCTATTTTCAATAAAGTGTGGATTCTAGTTTGGGATTCCAGAACTGTTAATATAGAGACATTTCCAGTTCACTTTCTTTTCACCAACATGATTGAATATCTTTTTTTTTTTTTTTATCATTTACTTTTCCCCAACTTTATTAAGGTCTAACTGACAAATAGAAATTATATATATTTATAGTGTGCAACTGACTTTTAAAATACTTGAACCATTAAATTAATCAAAATGGTCACATCAGCTAGCTGGGCAACCATTAAAATAACCAAAGAAATAAATGTAGCTAATAATAAAAAATAGTTAGAATGAAATCATTAAAATATTAATCCAAATAAGGTAGAAAAAGTGAAAAAAGAAAACTAAAATAGGCAATTAAAACAGAAAACAAGTAGATAAGCAAATTGATGCAGAAATAGAAAACCAAATGCTTCATGTTCTCACTTATAAGTGGGAACTAAGCACTAAGCACGCATGGACATAACTATGGGAACAGCAGACACTATGGACTACTAGAGGGTGGAGGGGGGTGAGTTAAAAAAATACCTAGCAGGTGCTATGCTCACTACCAGGGTGACAGCATCTGTATTCCAAACCTCAGCATCATGCAATACTTCCATATAACAAATCTGCACATGTACCCCCTATCTAAAATAAAATTTGAAATAAAAAAAGAAATTAAGTAGAAAGATGGTAGATATAAGTCCAATCATATCAATGATAACATTAAATACCAAGACACAAATAAGTTATTATGTAAGTAATTTCATAGAAAAAATATATACCATGCTAACACTAATCTAAAGAAAGCTGGAATGGGTATATTATAATATCAGACAAAGCAGTTTTCAGAGCAAAGAATATTACAGGATTAAAGAGGATCATTTAATAAGGATAAAGGAGTCTATTAACCAATAGGATGTAACAGTGTTAAACATTTATGCACCAAATCGAATTTTCAAACACATGCAGCAAAACCTGATATAACTGTAAGGATAAATAAACAAATACACAAGTGTAATGAGGGATTCCTTATACTCTTCTGAATAATAGATAAAACAACTAGAAAGAAAATCAATAAAAATATAGAAGACCTAAATAACACTACCAACTAACTTGACATAATTGACCTTTGTAGACCCCCTGCATCCAACAGTAGAGGAATACACAGCACTCTACACCCTAGGACTGACCCAGCAGTCTAGCCAATTTTGTCTATCAAGAGGAAAACACTTGTGTCAATGTAAACATCATTGTTCTGGACCTCTCCAGGCCATGAGCAATGGCACAGAATCCCTGTCTTAGCTGCATAGTCCCCTCCTCGAGGCATTGCTGCTGGATATTCTGGTAGCTGCTCCATGAAAAGGTTATTGTTTCAAGGAAATAGTTCACCTGCCAAGGATGAGGTCAGGGATTGGATCTGAATCAAAGATCTAACCCACACATTGTCATCTTGCTGGGGAGAGCAGCAGCCACTAGCTGTGTCCAGCTTTATTAAAATTGTTGTACTGTTGCCCCCAGGGCCTTGGCATTGGAAAATAAACAAATGAACAAACAACATCACGGCACCAGGGTTAGGTCCATCCCAAGATCTTCTATCATTTTTTTGATAACTAGACTGTTGAAATCAGCCAAACAATACAGATGTCCCCAGAAAACCTTCTTGAGAGATTTTACTCCCTAGAGATAATGTATGACAAGACAAGTTTTTTGGTTCCCTACTTTTCAAAAGGGAGAAAGCTTAAAATCAAAGAAATATGATAGAAAGGTGAAGTATATATGTAATCAGATTTAAGCCATACAATAGAAATGCAATTTATATACTCATATAACAAATTACTACGTTTTAATCAAGGAGGAAAAAAGATAAACTAGAAGAATGTTTGGTAATATAATGATGACATTTCAAGCTGCTGTTTTGTGGGGACCCCTACCATTTCCAAATCCCAGTGAACCATTCTTAGGAGTCAGACATACAAGTGAAGGATGGAGGAGAAAAATAGTTCCAGCCATATTGTACATTGTACACACCTCTCCATGAACCTTGGCTGCATCTTGTGCTTCTATACTCCAATGGGCTTTCTCCGTGAAACTGTCTCTTCTGTGAACATGAATCCATACCCAAATTATAGTACATATAGTAATTTATAATAGTCTGCCATCAAATGATATTATACCATTTTAGGTATAGTATATGGAATTTACAACCATGTATTTCCATTTTTCTCCTCCTGGCCTTTGCACTGTTCTTATCATAAATCTACTTTAATGTACATTATAAAACCTACAATAGATTTTTTATTATATTTCCTTTAAATAGTCAATCATCTTGTAAGTAATTTAAATAAGTCAAAATCTATATTTACCCATTTAGATAACATTTCTATTTATTTCTCTTCATTTCTTTGTGTCAATTCAGATTTACATCTGCTATCATTTCCCTTCTGCTGAAAGTACTTCCTTTAATATTTCTTACAATGCAGATTTGCTGATAATGAATTCTTTTAGCTTTCATATGGCTGAAAAAAATTGTTATTTTGCTTTTATTTGTGAAAGCTATTTTCACAGGGTAAAGAATTCTATGTTATCAGTTTTTCCTCCATTTAGTACTGTAGAGGTGTTCTAGCTTGCATTATTTCCAAAGAAAAATCTGCCTCTATTCTGATCTTTTTTCTCTGTATGTAATATGTGTGTGTGTGTGTGTGTGTGTGTGTGTGTTTTACTTTGGCTGCCTTTAAGATTTTTCTCTTTATTATTGGGGTTTAATACATTTGATTATGATGTGCTTTCATGGAATTTTCTTCAAGGTTTCTTGTGCTTGGAGTTTGTTGAGCTTCTTAAAGCTGCAGGTTTATAATTTCAACAAATTTGGAATTTTCTCAGCCAGAATTTGTTCAAATATTATTTTTTGTCTTCCCCTCTTCAAAGACTTCAATAACATGAATATTAAGCCTCTTGTAGTTGTCTCATAGCTCACATACTCTCTATTATACTTTTTCCCATTTTGGAAAGTTTCTATTGCTATTTCTTTAAGTTTACTTCTGTTTTCTTTTGCAGTGTCCAATTTATTCTTAATCTTATCCATTATATGTTTCATCTTGGACACTGCAGGTTGTCTTTAGAAGTTTGATTTTGGGACTTATTTATATCTTTCATGTCTCAATTAATACAGTCAAGTATTCCTTTACCTTCTTGAACATATGTAATACAATTTAAATAATTCTCTTAATGTTTTTGTCTACTAATTGTATCACCTGTGTAAATTCTGGGTCAATTTCAATTTATTGATGTTTCTTCTAATTATGGTCATATTTTTCTGCTTCTTTGCATACCTGGTCATTTTAATTGGATACCAGGCATTGTGAATTTTACTTTGTTAGATGTTACATAGTCTTGTGTTTCTATACATATTTTTGTGTTTTGTTCTGGGACATTGTCAAATTGCTTGGAAAGAGCTTGAGCCTTTCAGGTCTTGCTTCTTTGCTTTGTTAGGCAGGATCCGAGCAGTTTATTTTTTCCCACTACTGAGGCAAAATCCTTCTCGGTACAAATATGAGGCTTTTGTACTCTGGCTGGTGGATGAGATGCTATTTCTTTTTACATCTAATTCTTTCAGATGATTCTGTTTTTCTCTGGCCTTGATTAGTTTCCTCTCATACTTGAGCTGATCAGTAGTCAACTTACCTCTTGAGGTGAGCCTTGTTTAGGTCTCCAGAATTTTCTATTTCTCGGGTAGCTCCCCCTTTTCTGGTACTCTGCACTGTAAACTCTAGCTATGTCCAGGACCACCAGCTTCACCTTCTCATCTCAGAGAGACCACTGGGCTCCGTGTGCCGTGTGGGTCCCCCTCCTTGCATCATGATCTGGAAACTCTCTCCAGGCAGTAAGTTGGGACAATCATAGGACTCAACTCACTTCTCCCAGGCATCACTGGCCTTCATGCCTGATGTCAAATGTTTCAAAATTCAGTTTTTCACATATGTTGTCTGCTTTTTTAATCGTTTCAGGCAGGTGGATAAATTCAATTCCTTTTACTCATTCTGGCTAGAAGCAAAGTCTGTAGTATTCTTTATAATTAAGTTTGTGTATGTGCCTTTTCTCTATTTTCATTTGTGTGTGTGTTGTGGGGGATAAGGGAGTTTATGGAGATTAGCCAAAAAAGGTTTCTTTGGAATGAATGCTAAAGAGATAATTTTCCCATCCTCTTTCTTTTTTTTTTTAAATTTATTTATTATTATTATACTTTAAGTTGTAGGGTACATGTGCATAATGTGAAGGTTTGTTACATATGTATACTTGTGCCATGTTGGTGTGCTGCACCCATCAACTCGTCATTTACATCAGGTATAACTCCCAATGCAATCCCTCCCCCCTCCCCCCTCCCCATGATAGGCCCCAGTGTGTGATGTTCCCCTTCCCGAGTCCAAGTGATCTCATTGTTCAGTTCACACCTATGAGTGAGAACATGCGGTGTTTGGTTTTCTGTTCTTGTGATAGTTTGCTAAGAATGATGGTTTCCAGCTGCATCCATGTCCCTACTAAGGACACAAACTCATCCTTTTTTTATGGCTGCATAGTATTCCATGGTGTATATGTTTTCTTAATCCAATCTGTCACTGATGGACATTTGGGTTGATTCCAAGTCTTTGCTATTGTGAATAGTGCTGCAATAAACATACGTGTGCATGTGTCTTTATAGTAGCATGATTTATAATCCTTTGGGTATATACCCAGTAATGGGATGGCTGGGTCATATGGTACATCTAGTTCTAGATCCTTGAGGAATCGCCATACTGTTTTCCATAATGGTTGAACTAGTTTACAATCCCACCAACAGTGTAAAAGTGTTCCTATTTCTCCACATCCTCTCCAGCACCTGTTGTTTCCTGACTTTTTAATGATCGCCATTCTAACTGGTGTGAGATGGTATCTCATTGTGGTTTTGATTTGCATTTCTCTGACGACCAGTGATGATGAGCATTTTTTCATGTGTCTGTTGGCTGTATGAATGTCTTCTTTTGAGAAATGTCTGTTCATATCCTTTGCCCACTTTTTGATGGGGTTGTTTGTTTTTTTCTTGTAAATTTGTTTGAGTTCTTTGTAGGTTCTAGATATTAGCCCTTTGTCAGATGAGTAGATTGCAAAAATTTTCTCCCATTCTGTAGGTTGCCTGTTCACTCTGATGGTAGTTTCTTTTGCTGTGCAGAAGCTCTTTAGTTTAATGAGATCCCATTTGTCAATTTTGGCTTTTGCTGCCGTTGCTTTTGGTGTTTTAGACATGAAGTCTTTGCCCATGCCTATGTCCTGAATGGTACTACCTAGGTTTTCCTCTAGGATTTTTATGGTATTAGGTCTAACATTTAAGTCTCTAATCCATCTTGAATTAATTTTCGTATAAGGAGTAAGGAAAGGATCCAGTTTCAGCTTTCTACTTATGGCTAGCCAATTTTCCCAGCACCATTTATTAAATAGGGAATCCTTTCCCCATTTCTTGTTTCTCTCGGGTTTGTCAAAGATCAGATGGCTGTAGATGTGTGGTATTATTTCTGAGGACTCTGTTCTGTTCCATTGGTCTATATCTCTGTTTTGGTACCAGTACCATGCTGTTTTGGTTACTGTAGCCTTGTAGTATAGTTTGAAGTCAGGTAGCGTGATGCCTCCAGCTTTGTTCTTTTGACTTAGGATTGTCTTGGAGATGCGGGCTCTTTTTTGGTTCCATATGAACTTTAAAGCAGTTTTTTCCAATTCTGTGAAGAAGCTCATTGGTAGCTTGATGGGGATGGCATTGAATCTATAAATTACCTTGGGCAGTATGGCCATTTTCACGATATTGATTCTTCCTATCCATGAGCATGGTATGTTCTTCCATTTGTTTGTGTCCTCTTTGATTTCACTGAGCAGTGGTTTGTAGTTCTCCTTGAAGAGGTCCTTTACATCCCTTGTAAGTTGGATTCCTAGGTATTTTATTCTCTTTGAAGCAATTGTGAATGGAAGTTCATTCCTGATTTGGCTCTCTGTTTGACTGTCACTGGTGTATAAGAATGCTTGTGATTTTTGCACATTAATTTTGTATCCTGAGACTTTGCTGAAGTTGCTGATCAGCTGAAGGAGATTTTGGGCTGAGACAATGGGGTTTTCTAAATATACAATCATGTCGTCTGCAAACAGGGACAATTTGACTTCTTCTTTTCCTAACTGAATCCCCTTGATTTCTTTCTCTTGCCTGATTGCCCTAGCCAGAACTTCCAACACTATGTTGAATAGGAGTGGTGAGAGAGGGCATCCCTGTCTTGTGCCAGTTTTCAAAGGGAATTTTTCCAGTTTTTGCCCATTCAGTATGATATTGGCTGTGGGTTTGTCATAAATAGCTCTTATGATTTTGAGGTACGTTCCATCAATACCGAATTTATTGAGCGTTTTTAGCATGAAGGGCTGTTGAATTTTGTCAAAAGCCTTTTCTGCATCTATTGAGATAATGATGTGGTTCTTGTCTTTGGTTCTGTTTATATGCTGGATTATGTTTATTGATTTGCGAATGTTGAACCAGCCTTGCATCCCAGGGATGAAGCCCACTTGATCATGGTGGATAAGCTTTTTGATGTGCTGCTGAATCCGGTTTGCCAGTATTTTATTGAGGATTTTTGCATCGATGTTCATCAGGGATATTGGTCTAAAATTCTCTTTTTTTGTTGTGTCTCTGCCAGGCTTTGGTATCAGGATGATGTTGGCCTCATAAAATGAGTTAGGGAGGATTCCCTCTTTTTCTATTGATTGGAATAGTTTCAGAAGGAATGGTACCAGCTCCTCCTTGTACCTCTGGTAGAATTCAGCTGTGAATCCATCTGGTCCTGGACTTTTTTTGGTTGGTAGGCTATTAATTATTGCCTCAATTTCAGAGCCTACTATTGGTCTATTCAGGGATTCAACTTCTTCCTGGTTTAGTCTTGGAAGAGTGTAAGTGTCCAGGAAATTATCCATTTCTTCTAGATTTTCCAGTTTATTTGCGTAGAGGTGTTTATAGTATTCTCTGATGGTAGTTTGTATTTCTGTGGGGTCGGTGGTGATATCCCCTTTATCATTTTTAATTGCGTCGATTTGATTCTTCTCTCTTTTCTTCTTTATTAGTCTTGCTAGTGGTCTGTCAATTTTGTTGATCTTTTCAAAAAACCAACTCCTGGATTCATTGATTTTTTGGAGGGTTTTTTGTGTCTCTATCTCCTTCAGTTCTGCTCTGATCTTAGTTATTTCTTGCCTTCTGCTAGCTTTCAAATGTGTTTGCTCTTGCTTCTCTAGTTCTTTTAATTGCGATGTTAGAGTGTCAATTTTAGATCTTTCCTGCTTTCTCTTGTGGGCATTTAGTGCTATAAATTTCCCTCTACACACTGCTTTAAATGTGTCCCAGAGATTCTGGTATGTTGTATCTTTGTTCTCATTGGTTTCAAAGAACATCTTTATTTCTGCCTTCATTTCGTTATGTACCCAGTAGTCATTCAGGAGCAGGTTGTTCAGTTTCCATGTAGTTGAGCGGTTTTGATTGAGTTTCTTAGTCCTGAGTTCTAATTTGATTGCACTGTGGTCTGAGAGACAGTTTGTTATAATTTCTGTTCTTGTACATTTGCTGAGGAGTGCTTTACTTCCGATTACGTGGTCAATTTTGGAGTAAGTACGATGTGGTGCTGAGAAGAATGTATATTCTGTTGATTTGGGGTGGAGAGTTCTATAGATGTCTATTAGGTCTGCTTGCTGCAGAGATGAGTTCAATTCCTGGATATCCTTGTTAACTTTCTGTCTCATTGATCTGTCTAATGTTGACAGTGGAGTGTTGAAGTCTCCCATTATTATTGTATGGGAGTCTAAGTCTCTTTGTAAGTCTCTAAGGACTTGCTTTATGAATCTGGGTGCTCCTGTATTGGGTGCATATATATTTAGGATAGTTAGCTCTTCCTGTTGAATTGATCCCTTTACCATTATGTAATGTCCTTCTTTGTCTCTTTTGATCTTTGATGGTTTAAAGTATGTTTTATCAGAGACTAGTATTGCAACCCCTGCTTTTTTGTGTTCTCCATTTGCTTGGTAAATCTTCCTCCATCCCTTTATTTTGAGCCTATGTATGTCTCTGCGTGTGAGATGGGTCTCCTGAATACAGCAGACTGATGGGTCTTGACTCTTTATCCAGTTTGCCAGTCTGTGTCTTTTAATTGGAGCATTTAGTCCATTTACATTTAAGGTTAAGATTGTTATGTGTGAACTTGATCCTGCCATTATGATATTAACTGGTTATTTTGCTCGTTAGTTGATGCAGTTTCTTCCTAGCCTTGATGGTCTTTACATTTTGGCATGTTTTTGCAATGGCTGGTACCGGTTGTTCCTTTCCATGTTTAGTGCTTCCTTCAGGGTCTCTTGTAAGGCAGGCCTAGTGGTGACAAAATCTCTAAGCATTTGCTTATCTGTAAAGGATTTTATTTCTCCTTCACTTATGAAACTTAGTTTGACTGGATATAAAATTCTGGGTTTAAAATTCTTTTCTTTAAGAATGTTGAATATTGGCCCCCACTCTCTTCTGGCTTGAAGAGTTTCTGCCGAGAGATCTGCTGTTAGTCTGATGAGCTTCCCTTTGTGGGTAACCCGACCTTTCTCTCTGGCTGCCCTTAAGATTTTTTCCTTCATTTCAACTTTGGTGAATCTGGCAATTATGTGTCTTGGAGTTGCTCTTCTCGAGGAGTATCTTTGTGGCGTTCTCTATATTTCCTGGATTTGAATGTTGGCCTGCCCTACTAGGTTGGGGAAGTTCTCCTGGATGATATCCTGAAGAGTGTTTTCCAACTTGGTTCCATTTTCCCCCTCACTTCTAGGCACCCCAATCAGACGTAGATTTGGTCTTTTTACATAATCCCATACTTCTTGCAGGCTTTGTTCATTTCTTTTTCTTCTTTTTTCTTTTGGTTTCTCTTCTCGCTTCATTTCATTCATTTGATCCTCCATCGCTGACATTCTTTCTTCCAGTTGATCGAGTTGGTTACTGAAGCTTGTGCATTTGTCACGTATTTCTCGTGTCATGGTTTTCATCTCTTTCATTTCGTTTATGACCTTCTCTGCGTTAATTACTCTAGCCATTAATTCTTCCACTTTTTTTCAAGATTTTTAGTTTCTTTGCACTGGGTACGTAATTCCTCCTTTAGCTCTGAGAAATTTGATGGACTGAAGCCTTCTTCTCTCATCTTGTCGAAGTCATTCTCCGTCCAGCTTTGATCCGTTGCTGGCGATGAGCTGCGCTCCTTTGCCGGGGGAGATGCGCTCTTATTTTTTGAATTTCCAGCTTTTCTGCCCTGCTTTTTCCCCATCTTTGTGGTTTTATCTGCCTCTGGTCTTTGATGATGGTGATGTACTGATGGGGTTTTGGTGTAGGTGTCCTTCCTGTTTGATAGTTTTCCTTCTAACAGTCAGGACCCTCAGCTGTAGGTCTGTTGGAGATTGCTTGAGGTCCACTCCAGACCCTGTTTGCCTGGGTATCAGCAGCAGAGGCTGCAGAAGATAGAATATTTCTGAACAGCGAGTGTACCTGTCTGATTCTTGCTTTGGAAGCTTCCTCTCAGGGGTGTACTCCACCCTGTGAGGTGTGGGGTGTCAGACTGCCCCTAGTGGGGGATGTCTCCCAGTTAGGCTACTCAGGGGTCAGGGACCCACTTGAGCAGGGAGTCTGTCCCTTCTCAGATCTCAACCTCCGTGTTGGGAGATCCACTGCTCTCTTCAAAGCTGTCAGACAGAGTCGTTTGCGTCTGCAGAGCTTTCTGCTGTGTTTGTTATTGTTTACTGTGCCCTGTCCCCAGAGGTGGAGTCTACAGAGACAGGCAGGTTTCCTTGAGCTGCTGTGAGCTCCACCCAGTTCGAGCTTCCCAGCAGCTTTGTTTACCTACTTAAGCCTCAGCAATGGCGGGCGCCCCTCCCCCAGCCTCGCTGCTGCCTTGCCGGTAGATCACAGACTGCTGTGCTAGCAATGAGGGAGGCTCCGTGGGTGTGGGACCCTCCCGGCCAGGTGTGGGATATGATCTCCTGGTGTGCCTGTTTGCTTAAAGCGCAGTATTGGGGTGGGAGTTACCCGATTTTCCAGGTGTTGTGTGTCTCAGTTCCCCTGGCTAGGAAAAGGGATTCCCTTCCCCCTTGCGCTTCCCAGGTGAGGCAATGCCTCGCCTTGCTTCAGCTCTCGCTGGTCAGGCTGCAGCAGCTGACCAGCACCAATCATCTGGCACTCCCCAGTGAGATGAACCCAGTACCTCAGTTGAAAATGCAGAAATCACCAGTCTTCTGTGTCGCTCGCGCTGGGAGTTGGAAACTCCCCATCCTCTTTCTTTATCCTGATTTTTTGCCTTGCTACCACAGTAATTTCCCCAAATCTAATCATCCCTTGTTTCTGCCTAAATCCATCATGGCTCTTAAATGATTACAGAACAATGTCCAAACCCCTTAGTATGCATGCAAGCCTCTTGTGACCTGTTAACTCTTATATCTAACACCAGTCACCTTCCCTATCATAGCCTGCACTCTAAGCCTCTGATGTCTGCGAAGGTAGCAGTCTATGGGTTTTGGAGGCAGAGCTACTGTTCAAATCCTACTTAATGGCTGCCTGACATTGAGAAATTAACTGTTGTAATATTTTATCTGAAAATAAGACAACAATACTACATACTTCTTAGGTTTGTTGTGAACATCAAATAAAATAATATCTATAATGTGCTCACCACAGTGTCTGACATACAGTGAGTGCTTTGTTAATGTAATTTGTTGCTATGATTGCTCCTCAGATGCATCATGTTCTGCTTCTCTGCTCTCTGGGCCTTTGATCACAGTTCTCCTTTTCTTGCTGCACGCATTTTTCACCTGCTTACTCCTTCTCTTTTCAGGTACATCTCAAGCTTTCCCTCCTGGGGTCAGCTTCCCCTGACCTTCTGATCTTAGTAGGATGCTCTCCATGGTGCCTGTTCATTCTGTTTTGTCCTTGTTTTTCCTCTTCCATCTCTACACGGGGTGCAGGGACTGTGCCTCATGGTAAATGATTCACAAATTTTAGCTGAAAAGTGAATGAATGAAGATAGGCTCTTTATAACTTGAATAGAACGGTGAAAAGGGGGTGAAATGATGAAAAGGTTACAGAAGTAACGTAAAATGTTGTTTAACTGGACACCAGTAGAGGTATACAATTCCTAGGCAAAAAGACACTGAGGAGAACAGGAGTCGGGCGCTCAGGGATACCACCTGGTCAGTCGCCACTGCCCAGGGAGCCTCTCTGTAAAGCTACCCCAAGAGGCTGCAGAGGTAATTTCTCAATTCAGTGACAGGCAATGCTACATGGCAAGGAAAAGGACAAAGCCTGGTGATAAGAAGCCCAAAAAAAAAAAAAAAGAAAAAAAAGAAAAGAAAAGCAAGAAAATAGACATCTCCTGCCAAACCATGTGAACATGGACCCCCTGCCCCCTACCCTCATCCCTATGGCCCAGGCATTCGGCTAATGGTATTATCTCTGCACAGCTAGAATTTTAGGAAATGCCTGCCAATATTGACATTACCCCCATGTAATGACATAAGGGTGGGTTGTTGAACAATCACTTTAAAAGTTAATTGTTGAAAACCTGCAGGTTAGAGCTCTTAAGCTTGCTTTTTTTTTTTTTTTTTTTTTTTTTAAATCTTAAGGCAGGTTAAGCGTCTTCCTGCCTAGCTTTCTGAGTAGTTATTTTCTTTCCTCCCCTCTACTCTTTCTCACTTTTCTCTTTTCATTGTACCCTAGTCCTGCAGCTATGACTGCCTCTTGTCCTGAAGCCTGTCTGCATAGGCATTTGGGAATTCTGGTTAATCCAGTTCCTACCATTCCTCAACCCTCCTGAAGCCCCTGGAGGCTGTGTTAAGGATATCCTTCATGTCTGAGTCATTGGTAATGTGCTCAGAACTCTGCCAGCATTCCTCCTCAGGGGCCAGTTCCCCTGATGGTCCCAGAAAGAATCAGAGATGGTAGACCTCTGTGTTTAAGGGAACAAGTTTCTATCCCACAGATTGGAGGCTGTGATCACAGGGATGACCCACCCAGAGGAGAGCCTCACAACAAAGCCGATGTTTCCCTGCCTCCCTTTCCCCTCAGATCTCAGGCTGCAGTGAGTGACAACAGGGGATTTTTAGAAATTCTTATTTGGGGCAGGAAACTGACAAGGTATCCGTCCTTTCTCAATCAAAGCCTGGCATGAATTTGAGTCTATCAGTATATTTCCATTTATTGATGAGCAGATCACAGACTAGCCCCTGGGCATGTTTTCAAACTTAATGAAAAAAAGACAGTTTCTGCCACAAGAGCTCTTCATCTAACTGACAGCGTCAATCAAGAGGTTCTCTGAGCTCCTGGCTGCTCTCAGTAATGAAACCTTTCTTCTAAAAACTGGAGAGGCTGGTGAGACGGGATGGTGGGCCATGGTGGGGGGTGGGGGGTGCAGAAGATGTCTCTAGATCATCTCAACTATTTCACTTTTGTCTCATTATGGGCCTTGCTAAGGCCTGAAGGAAGCCAGAGGCATGGAGTTTGGTGGCAGCTGGAGGGTCCTGGAAAGCAGGGCTGGAAGGGAGTCTTTTCCCAAGGGGAATGATGCTATGGAAGCTCCTTTAAACTGAAAGGTGACTTTTTTCATTCCTTCTGGTGGAAGGCCAGATTCTCCTTCCAGAAGCTCACTGCTGTTTTCATTTAGGACACAGAACACAGAACTGAGATCCGAAGCCTGTCTTGGAGATCATGTATTCCAATGGTTTTCAAACCTTTCTTTTACTGGAAAACACTTTTCCCCTTAAATGAAAGCTATTCCCTCTGCAAGGGTCTAACAGATAAACACACCAAAAAGAGAAACCAGGATTCCATAGTTTAGGGATGGAAAACCAGTGGAGTGGAGGTATATATTGGGGGATGAACTCTAAGTGGCCATGGAGATGCTCCAGAAAACGTTAGATTTCTGAGAAGCACTGCAAACCATGGATCTAGTTCAATGCCCTCAGGCTGAAGACCAGAGAGGCTTGCTGAAGAGCAAATGTATAATATCTGGCCAAGCTGGTCTTTTAAGTTCCCTTTCCCCAAAAGATGGGGCATTTGCTTTGTGCCAGGCATCCTAGTGTGCACCAGTGATGCCGAGAGAGAAGAGGCTGTTCATGGATCCTCTGGCTGTCGCTGAGAAGGCCTTACAAGTCTCCAGGGCATCCTTCTACTCCTTTGTCTTGCTCCTCCAGCAATAATATTACTTTCTTCCTAAGTGAATTCATGTATTTTGGAGGGAGGAGCTTCTTACTTCTGCTTTCTAGAAGCAGTGATTTGCTCACATTGGCCATAAAACTGCAAGTTATCCTTGTTATTGCCCCATCACCTAGACCTGTTGACTCATGTCCTAAGTAACTTGGGTCAGTCTACTTGGCTCCATCTTTTTGTTTTGTTTTTGAGACAGAGTTTTACTCTTGTTGCCCAGGCTGGAGTGCAACGGTGCCATCTCATCTCACCACAACCTCCACCTCCTGGGTTCTAGTGATTCTGGTGCCTCAGCCTCCTGAGTAACTGGGATTACAGGCGTGCGCCACCACGCCCAGCTAATTTTGTATTTTTAGTAGAGGAGGGGTTTCTCCATATTGGTCAGGCTGGCCTCAAACTCCTGACCTCAGGTGATCCGCCTGCCTTGGCCTCCCAAAGTGCTGGGATTACAGGTGTGAGCCATCGTGCTGGGCCCTACTTGGCTCTACCTTTATCTGAATACCCTGTTCTCAAATACCATCATTTCACTGGAGCTGGGAACAGCCTTCTAACTGGCTTTCCTCTTTTATTCTGGCCTCATTTAAATTCATTCTTCACATCGAAACCAGTGTCATGCGCGTCCGTGTGAAGAGACCACCAAACAGGCTTTGTGTGAGCAACATGGCTGTTTATTTCACCTGGGTGCAGGCGGGCTGAGTCTGAAAAGAGAGTCAGCAAAGGGAGACAAGTGTGGGGTCGTTTTATAGGATTTGGGTAGGTAAAGGAAAATTACAGTCAAAGGGGGCCTTGTTCTCTGGCGGGCAGGGATGGGGGTTACAAGGTGCTCAGTGGGGAAGCTTTTTGAGCCAGGATGAACCAGGAAGAGGAATTTCACAAGATAATATCATCGCTTAAGGCAAGGACCGGCCATTTTCACTTCTTTTGTGGTGGAATGTCATCGGTTAAGGTGAGGCAGGGCATTTGTACTTCTTTTGTGATTCTTCAGTTACTTCAGGCCATCTGGGCATATACTTGCAAGTCACAGGGGATGCGATGGCTTGGCTTGGGCTCAGAGGCCTGACAACCAGCATGATGTTTTTGAACTGCAGCTCTGATTATGTCACTTTCTCTATCAGCTGAAAACTCCTCAGTGGCTTCCCATTGGTTTTAGACTCCCCAGTCTTTATCCTACTCCTTGTCATTGCTGATCAGGGTCCTGTATATCTCTCTATTTTGGTCTTGAATCTCTCCTCCTTCTCTCTGGCCTCCAGCAAAAACTTCCCTTTCTCACCACTCTCCAGCAGGAAGAGGGAAATGGCTTTGGAGATTGATACCTCTGGGCTCTGCCATTTACTAGGTAAGTTATTTAGGCCCACAGCCTCAGTTTACTCATCTGTAAAATAGAGTTAAAATACCACAATGTCATTATAAGTTTCACTGAGATAATACGTATGAGCTTTTTGGCATGATGTCTAGTCAAGATGATCACTGAATATGAATTCTCTGCCTGGAATCTATCCCTCATTGGCTTTGCCTGTGGTTGCAGATCCAGCCACTGTCTTGATTGAGGGAAACATCAGGCTCCTGTTTCTTCAGCACTGATTTCTAGCTGCCCAAACTTTGCAGCTGGTGCAAATTCTTGCCCGGGAACTCTGTTTTGCTGACCCCAAAGCTGCCCATCGCAGGTATACCTAAGACCTCTAATGAAGTCAAGGGCAGGGCTAATCCCTTGCATACTTACTGCAATTATGTCCAGAGTATGCACCTGGAGCTGTCACCATGCTATTCCCTGGGTCCCCACTGGAGTGCCTCTGTAAGCCTTGTCACTACTACTTGATGGGGAAATGACCTAAACTGGAGCTCTCAGCAACACCTTCACTGTCCTGGAGTCCTTGGTGCCTGGCAGACATGGTTGCCACTGGCTATGTCTCCATGAGCCCTTGGAGCTGTAGTTTGTGAAGATTGTGGCTCAGCCTGGAAGCAGGAGGAGGCTATGGCTCACAGTGCTTCTCCTCTGCAGATGGCCTTGGGCTTTCCGACTCTGTGGTCTCCATCAGGTGGCCTTATAATAGGACTTGTTCATTTTGCCTACACTGGGGTCCCACGACAGGTTCCTGACAGAACAGACTGAATGGGTCTGTGTTTGGAATTGCTCTCCCTTTCCTAAGGTCTGGCATGGGACATTTGCCTACTGACCACTTGGAGGACACCTATTTTATCCTGTGCTGCTCTGGTCAATGGCTAATCCCTAAGTTCTCACCCTTTCTCAGTTGCCATGCCTATGATGGATGATTTTTATACACTCAAGCACATATCAAAATTTTGAGCACCTCCCCAGAAATTTTGCGGAGTGGCACAACCTTATAATAACATAATTACCAGAGTGCTCTTTGTATATCAGTAGCCCTCTTCTCCTGCAGTCAATGAGATAGACATGATGGTCTTCAGATCTGGGGATACCCAGACATGAATTGTATTTCCTTGCTTTCTTTATCACTGAAATGTAGATACAGTCATGTGCTGCATAATGACATTTCAGTCGATTATGGAATACATACATGAAGGTGATTCCATAATGGAGCTGGAAAATTCCTACCAACTGGTGACATCATAGCTCTAGTAACGCCACAGCACCATGCATTATTCACCTGTTTCTGGTGATGCTATTGTCAACAAACCATAATTGTATAATACATACCATTATGTGTTATACTTAACACATATTTATGTGTTATCAAGTACTATGTACTGTACATAGTGCTTGATGATGACAATAAATGACTATGTTATTGGTTTATATATTTACTATACTATACTTTTTTTTTTGTTATTTAGAGTGTACTTCTACTCATAAAAAAATAAAGTTAATTGTAAAACAGCCTCAGGCAGGTCCTTCAGGATGTATCCCAGAAGAAACCATTCTTATCACAGGAGAGGACAGCTCCATGGGTGTTATTGTCCCTGAAGACTTTCCAGTGGGACAAGATACGGAGGTGGAAGACAGGGATATGCATGATCCTGACCTTGTGTAGGCCTAGGATAATGTGTGTGCTTATGTCTTAGTTTTTTAATAAAAAAGTGTAAAAATTAAAAAGTTAAAAATTCTTTTACATAGAAAAAAGCTTGTAGAATAAGTATATGAAAAAGAAAATAGTTTTGTACAACTATAAAATGTGCTTTTGTTTCAAGCTCAGTGTTATTACAAAAGGGTCAAAAAGTAAAAAAAAAATTTAAAGTTTTATGAAGTAAAAAAGTTACAGAAAGCTAGGGTTATTTTATAATTAATGAAAAACATTTTAAATAAATTGAGTATAGCCTAAGTGTGCAGTGTTGAAAAATGTACAGTTATGCATAATGTCCTAGACCTTCACATTCACTGAGTACTCACTCACTAACTCACCCAGAGAAACTTTCAGTCCTCCAAGCTCCATTCACTGGTAAGTGCCCTATACAGGTATACCATTTTAAAAAAATCTTGTATAGCATATTGTCACTGTACTTTTTCTATGTTTAGATATGCAACTACTTACTACTGTGTTACAATGTTCTTGCAGTATTCAGAACAGTAGCATGCGGTACAGGTTCGTAGCCATATAGCCCGGTGTGTAGTAGGCTGTACCACCCAGGTTCATGTAAGTTCACTCTGTGATGTCCACACAGTGATGAAGTCATGTAGTGATGTATCTCAGAATGCGTTCCTTTTATTTAGCAACACATGACTATACACTAAGTGAGAAAAGTAAACCAGAATTTGATTAAATATGTTAAAAACATTTAAAACATCTTAGATTACCAGTAGTAAACTACTAACTACCCACAGATGGCAGGTGAGGATCCCAGTGAAGGCCCCTCAAGAGTCGTTTTTACTAGGTTCATAGACACTCAGTCCCCAGACAGTGTTGCCTAGTAGTTGGGAGTCACCCAGGATCCAGAGGAGGGGACTGGGACATTCTTGTTGAGTGTTTTTGAGTTGTGCTCCAGGGAAAGGGCCTCACTGGGTCTCTTAATGAAAGGAAACCCTGATCCTTCAAGGCTGGCAACAGAAGGGCCTTATGGCATGTGGGTGGGTGTGGTCCTGAGGCTTGTCCTCTAAGAACCACATTCCCCTGGCAGATTTCACACATTACTACTGCCCTGCATGGAGGATATTAGTAGATCAGTCAAGATGGAGCTTCACTGAACCCAGACCAACTGTTTTCAAATACTTCCTCCTTCAGCAGGAGGTTCCTCTGGCTGTCTTGCCCACCTCTTGCTCCCTTTCAGGCTTTGATGCCTGGTACCTTGTGAACTACTGCAAGAATAAGAGCACACCCTGTCTGGTGGTGGTGGTGGGTGCTACAATTTTTCTTCAGCATCCATCCCAGCTTGGAATAATAAGAGAAAATGATGCCTGCCCCTGTGGGTTCTTACAGTATCCCTTCCAGGGCACAGACACATCCTGGCGTCTAGCAGGACGGAAACTGCAGCTACTCTGAAGGAAAACAGCAGCCTTGGCTTTCGAAGGGATGGCAGGACAGTGGCAGGGTGGAAGAGTTTGGGAACTTTGTGACTGTGCTAGCTGAGTATCTTGTCTGACTTAATGGCCCTCACCCCTCTACTCCCATCTCTCTGCTCTGAAACTCTGACTGTGAAAGTCCCCAGGGTCCCCGGCTCTCAGAATTTATGGAGAAAATGACTCTGTGTCCTCTAAGTCTTCAACAATGCTTGGGGCTTTGATATATGTCAGCTTTGGTTGTGGTTGGGGATTGGGGGCTGATGGAGAAATGCCAAGTAACCTCCTCACCTCCACCCCCATCACTGCTGTCCTGCTGATCCCTAGAGCAGCAAAGAAACATTCTAGCTTTGAAGGTGGGCCTTGGTCAGTTACAAATCCCCCAAACAGGTGCTTCAGGCCATCAAAGTCTTGAAGCAGTTAAACTTGCTTTCACCTTTGCTGCAGTTCCCTTAAAAGAAAATAGAGAGATCTTCGAAAGGTGGAGGGGGTGGCAGGCCAGAAACATAAAGTGTGTGCAATCACTCAGATACAAGTGGCACCACTAAAAATTGCCTTCATATATCAGCTTGTGGTTTACACACTCTGGCAGAAAGGACACTAAAAGGTCAGCAGGAAAAAAATGTATATGTCAGGCCTGGAGCTGTGGCTCCAAAGGTGGTGAGAAGACACGATCTTCGAAGGGTTCTGGAGGGACCGGCTAACTGCTTGATGTGGCAGGATTCTTTTTTTTTTTTACTCTTTATTTTGTTTTATTTTTAAGGAAGTTGCTTGCAAACGTCAGCAGAGAAGCTAAGGTATAGACTCAGAGTAACCTCTCGCTCCGACCCCTTGTGACAAGACGGATAGTTCCATTCATCTATGGGTGAGCAGCCGAGGCTCCCTGCATTTTTTTTCCTTTTTGCTTGGATTCAGTATATATTTGTTTGCAGAGAGGGATGTCATGCTTGTGAATGCACTGCTCAGTCATGTGCCTGCGGTGAAATCAGAGGAGGGGAGGAGAGGCAGGAGGGAAGGAGGTGGTGTGGGGAAAGGGCAAGCTATACTCTGGGGGCTTTCAGTGTGCCAGCTTGGATCCAGAAACACATCTTCAACCAAATGCTAATGGAGAATGTGCCTTCCAACCCGAAGTATCAGCAAGTAGGCTGTAAATTAATAATGCACCCTTTTAGTAGCAATTGCCTTGTGGAAAATTCTGGGGGAGGATTATTCATCCACTTCCCCTTCCATCCCACCTCTCAGAAGGAGCTAAGAACACCGTAGGACTTTCGGAGTTTTGTTTAAGACTGACCCTCCCCCCCTTATTTTATTAACCGTGTAACATTTTCAGGTTGTTTTTTCCTCTCTGTCTCCTGCAGCAAGTCTCTATTGATCACTGTTTACAGTTATAATCCCTTTCAAATTTATCATCCATGACTAACACCACATGTATTGATTAGTGTTGACGGATGTCCCTCTACAGTATAGAACCACTGTGATCCCGGCCAGCCAAATGCACTGGAGAAGGGGAGATAGAAATATATGCTTTCCCTTTTTCCTTGATTTTCTTTCAGTGCCTTTCTATTCCCCATTTGGTCCCTAGCTCAGGTGACTACTTTCCTACAGATGCTTAGGGATTGCTTTGTATATTTTTAAGATAATTTCTTTACTCCCACTGAAGCCTTCTGGGAAGAAAAGAAAGTGCTGTTTTGTTCCTGGGTGGCAACTGGGGGTCTGTGGACAGGCCCTAAAGGAGATCAGATTTATGAGGGACATACACATGTCTTAACCTAAAGCCTCAAGTAACAAAGATGTAAAGGCTAGTTTTTTTAGGGACAAATTAGATGTCACTTGTGACTAAGGACAAGGTGTCCGAAATCTGGACTACAAGTGGAGTCATTTGTCAATAGTGTAATTTTTTTTTGTCCTTTTTTTGCTTACTCTCTACAGTATCCTCTTTGCCTGTTGTGGGCCAAAGGCAAGTGACAGTTAGGTTGGGAAGCTGTGTACTCATCTGTCTTGCCCAAGTCACATTTCTAGGCCTCCTTGTCTTGGAACATTTGTGTATCTGGTTTGTCCTGCATGTGTGCATAAGGCACCCACCCCAGCCGCCCACCAAGCTAGCACTGAGTTGTGAAGCAGTCTGTCCCTTACCTTCAACCAGCCCCCTTGTGGGTAAGGCACCTTGAGGGTCCTGAGCTCAGCTGCCTCATCTATGCAATGAAACTAATAATCCTTTCCTTGCCTACCAAACAAGGAAGCTGTGAAATGACAGCTATGAGAGGGATTCAAAAAAATCATAAAGGACCTCATAAAACAAGATTGTATAACTATTATCCCGGAAACTCTCTTCCCTCTCCTTGTCCTCCTTTTCCTCCTCTTCTTCCTGTCTCTCCCTCTCTCTCCCTCCATCTTTATCTTGGTCTCTATCTCTCATACTCTAAGGGGGTTTTATTACTGTAAAAGGTTTTTCTTATACTCCAAGGAATATCACCAGAAGATGCAAGGACTAGGTTTGAGAATAAAACAAAGAATTATAGAACTCAAAGGGAATTTAGAGGTATTGTAGCTTAACCCTTTAATTTTACACGTGAGAAAACTGATGAAGCCTAGACATTTGGAATAACACGTTCTATGTTGCACAGTGTGCGAGAGATAAGCCCAGGAAAAGAAGTCAGTTTTCTGACTCTTAGGCAACTATCTTTTCTTCCCTAAACCTCTTCTCACTGCTTCTCTCTCCCGCCCTATTCTCCTGCTCCTTTTCGCTTTCTTTCTCTCCTCTCACTCTCCCTCCCCCTTGCCTTCTCCCTTTCCTCCCTCCAGCCCTTCAGGAGCATTCCAGGTCCTGGTAGGGAAAGACACAAAGCCCCTTGTTCTTGGTACTCACTTTGGTTTGCAAAACCTGCTTTCTAAGAAACTCGGAGGTTTCTTTACCACTGAAAATTCATATTAAAAAGTTAATTTTCTTTCCAAAGGAAAAAAGAAAAGTATGTTCCGCTCCTAGGGGAGAGCACATCTACACACCTCATGTACCATTCTGTCATGCTATCGTGCTTTTGAATAGCTATTTAGTTGACTCATATGTAAATGATATTTTGTCCTCCCTCACTGCCTCTGTCCCCACTATTGACAATAATTTGATGGGATGTTTTTTGCCTCTTAACTTATCTATTTTTCAGGTTTTCATGGTCTGTTTGTAATAGTGTTTTTGGTTCTTTGCACTACTTTAAATTAAGTTTCTCATATGGGTCTTATTATACCTGAATACTGCTCAGTTATTTGATGACATAGTTGTAAATCCTCAATAAAAAGATCTTTAATAATCAGTTGGCATTTATTTAATATACTACCCATCTTATTAAATCTAACTCCTTAGATTTAATAGGACAGTTTATTGTATTTTAGCATCAGAATAGTGATGCTCTAGTTATGCTTGAGAAGGCACTTTCATTATAAACTCCTGTTTTTAGGCACTTATAATTTTCTTAAGTAGCACATTTATTTCAATGTGCAATCATTTTCTCTTCTCTTCTCCCTCCCTCTCTCAATTTGTACCATTTTTTCCCTCATCTTTTAAAAGTTTAATATGGAAATACATTTCAAACTTCAGGGAGAAAGCTCTATCAGTGGCTGAGAATAGCTGAGCAAAGCTGCCAGGCTCCTTGAAATCCACATTCTTGTTTGGTGCCATCAGTCTACTTGATGCATATGTTGGCAACGGAGCCTGCTAGCCCTAGGATTGTGTTCCTATAACTTATGGAACTTTTTTGCAAGTCCTTTCAAGTGCATTTCCCCCAGTGGGTTTAAGCATCTTCCAGCTTTTGCCAGTGGTAGGAAACTGAGGAATCGAGAATGCAGAAAATAGATTAGAATGGAGATGAGCCTCTCAGCTGCTCACCTGATGCTTTCCCTTTCCAGCCCATTCGTGGCAAAAGTGCATGGGCCATGCTCCACTGCCCAGCTCTTCAACTTCATGTCCATTCCTTGCCTGGTTAACATCCACTCATATTTCTGATATCAGAACAAGCATCACTTCTTCAAAGATGCCTGTTGTAACCATGTAGAATGAATCTGGTTTCTTTGTTGTGTATCTTGTAGAATGGGGCTCTTTTGTTTTAGAGCACATATTACTTTTTCCATTTATTATATTCAGTGGTGCACTGGGATTGGCTCATATTGTCTTTTGAGAGCCAATTGTGTGAATCTCTTCCCAACTCCATATTTAGTGACATCACCCTGAGAGCCTAAAATCAGTCATGCTGGGAGTAGTTAGATAAAGAAATGGGTAAACGCTACAAATCAGAGCCTCCTTCCTCCCCATGGGGAGCTGATTTTTAAATATTCACCTACACACCAATTATGTGGTAGTTTGAGACTAAAGCCTGTCCCCTTCTCTAAACTGTAAACTCCATAGAAAAAGGGATTTTGTCATTTTGGTTTGTGTTATATTCCCATCACAGTGTCTGGCATGTTGTAAGTAGCCAAAGAACTGAAATATAAAGAGATTTGGAAATAGAATCTTATTTAAGCAAAGAGCCTGGACCATTCAAAGGATCTTAATCTCATAAGATCAAGGTTCTCTATGATTTACTTCTAAGCATGAGTCATCTTGTACTGTGATAGGATCTGGCTCTTTAAGAAAAGAAAGATTATTACATATTCAATTAGTTGTATTGGTAAAATGACCCATCAGGTAGCCCTTGAAACTGTTTAACCATGTGCAGAAAGAGAGAGGCTGGATGATGTTTTCTGCTGTTTTTTAAAAAATTATTTCATTGAAAAAGTTCTCTTCTGTTCTTCTAGATAGCTGCTTTCACAGGTTTTATGCTCCTGACTTTGAGAGGATGATGCTTTTTATTTCTACCTCCTCACCATACTCCAACCTAGGTAGTCAGCATCCCTTCAGGAACTTCTAGATGTTATCTAATGAAATAGGGTCCAAGCATGAAGTTAGAGAGACTTTTGTTCTGCCATAGTTTTGTAGCCTTGGAAATTGATTCCATCCTTAGAGCTTAAGTGTCTTCATGCCTAAAGCATGGCATGCCATAAAATTGTTACATGACATGAAATTAAACAAGTATGTGAGGTTGCTGACAAGTGTAAATGTTATCAATTTTACAATCTTTAAATCTTTTCTCCTAGACCTGGATTCTGTCTTTGATGTTGTAGTGGAAGAATGGATGACTGAGGAACGGAAATACTTCAGGGTGACACTGTCAAATTGCTTGAGTGAGATGAGGAAAATTTAATTAATAAATTGACTGTTATTGATAAATTAAAAACTTTTTTGTGCAAGTTTTATTTTCTTCAGTGAAGGACTAAATAATTTGGACAAATATCTCACTTCAAACAACTAGAAAAGTTAGAATAAAAAGTGTGACAAACATTTATTGAAGGACATAGTAGAGCTAACAAGATGATTTACACTAACAGGGCCAAGATCTGGAGAAGAATGATATCTAGACAGGTCAGCCCAGCATTTGAGCAGCACTCCCCAGGAGCATCTACTAGCACCCTGGAAGAGGTTGCTTAGAGGATAACCTTGGCGTGACTCTTGAGTCTCATATGGCTAAGGGGGAATTTGGAGTTGAGCGACTATGAAGGAGTAAGAACTCTAGTAACACAACAAGCTTTCAGTTGGAGTAAAAGTAAACTGATTTTATACTGACGTGCAGAAATGGAAGCCCCAGTTTCAAATTATCTTAATCTCCTATTGGAAGGGAATAGAGAAAAAATTCCAATATACGTATAATTTGAAGCCTAGCAGGATAGGAAAGTGAGAATTAGGTAAAAGCAGTGTTCTAATAGATAATGGCCAAGAGTTTCCCTAAACTGAATAAATATATCAAGCCATATATTAAAGAAACACTCTGAACCTAGAGTAGAATAAACACAAAGCAGTTGCATATAATGTTAAACTGCTGAAAGCCAACGACAATCAGAAAATCTTAAGAGTAGCCAGAGAGGAAAGAGCAACAAGACTAACAGCTAACTTTTTAACAATAACAGTGGAGGCTGGGAGTTAATGAATGGTATAGTCAAACTATGGAAAAAAATGGCAAATTAGAATTTTATACTCATTGAAAATATCCCCCAAATCAAGGCAAAACAATAACATTTCCAGATAAGAAAAAACTGAGAGGATTTATCACTGGCAGACTTATACTAAAAGAAAGTATGAAGGGCATTCTATAACCATTTTAAATTTAAGATTAAGAACATAGGAGAAATGAGAAAAATAAGTATGTAGAAAAATATAAATAAGTTTTAACTATATAAAATAATAATAATGTCATGTGGGGAAGAATACATATATAGAATTAAAATACAGTATGACAATAGCATATAAATTGAGAGAGTTAATGGAATTAAAGCGTCTTGAGGTTCTTGAACTGTACAGTAACAATGAAAGTGTTAATTTTCATTAGACAGACTTTATAAGTGTACCTTTATCTCTAGGTAGCCCTAAATAAAATACACATACTTACATTAAAAGGACACATAATAACATAATAGAAGGAGAATATAATAAATAACTACATTTAATCAATCCAAAAGAAGACTAGAAAATGATATAAAAAGTATAGAAAACCGGCTGGGCACAGTGGCTCACACCTGTAATCCCAGCACTTTGGGAGGCTGAGACGGGTGGATCACGAGGTCAGGAAAACGAGACCATCCTGGCTAGCACGGTGAAACCCCATCACTACTAAAAATCCAAAAAAAAAAAAAAAAAAAAAAAAATCTGGGCTTGGTGGCGGGCGCCTGTAGTCCCAGCTACTCAGGAGGCTGAGGCAGGAGAATGGCGTAAACCCGCGAGGCGGAGCTTGCAGTGAGCCGAGATCGCGCCACTGCGCTCCAGCCTGGGCGACAGAGCAAGACTCCGTCTCAAAAAAAAAAAAAAAAAAAAAAAAAGTATAGAAAACCAGAACAGTTGTAGGAAGGCGTAAGAGGAGTAAGTAGGAAGATAATAGAGCTATTCAAATATATCAGTAATTACACTAAATGTATACAGATTAAGTGCACAAATTAAGAATGTAAGCCCTCGGACTAAATACAAAACCAAACCCAACTATATGCCGCCTGTAGAAATGCAAAATCAATGTATGGATATAGAAAGACTGAAAAGAAAAGGAGAGAAAAATACTGAAAGAAAGCTGGTATAGCTATGCTAATATGAAAGAAGCTTTAAAACAAAAAGTGTTGTTATTAGAGATGAAAATGGACATATAATGACAAAAAAGTCAATTCACTGGGAAGATGTAACAAGTCTAAATTTATAGCTATCTACGAAGAGCTTCAAGTAGATATAAAACCATCCAAAGGAGAAATAGAGAAGTTCATAATCGGACTAAGAGGATTTAACATGTATCTCTCAGGAACCGACAGAACACACAGACAAGAAGTTAGTTAGGATATAGAACCTCTAAACAACATTATTAACTAAATTAACTTAAAAGACAAAGAGAACACAGTATCCAATAGTGTATTTTTTTTACTGTGGTATGATATACATAATATAAAATTAACTATTTTAACGACTTTTACATGTATAGTTACAATGGCCCATAAAGCAAGTAAAGACAAATTCTCAAAAACTTGAAATTATACAGAATTTATTTTCTAACTAGAGTGAAATTAAACTAGAAGTCAAAGCAAATAGAGAACTTGAAAATCTCCAAGTGCTTGGAATTAAGTAATAGACTTCTTATAATTATTATGTTAAAAATAATCACAATAAAAATTAAAAGATATTTTGAACAAAATAAGAAAAATATAACATCCCAAAACTTCAGAAATGCAGGTAAAGAGATAATTAGAAAGAAATACGTTGTAAATAAAACATGTAGGAAAAGAAAAAAAGGCTGAAAATGACCGTGTAATTATTCATATCAGGACATTAAAAACATATCAGCAAATTAACCTCAAAATGGAGGAGAAAAGAAATCATAAAAAGAGGAAAAATTAATTAAATAGAATGCAAATATACAGTAAAGAAATTCAATAAAGCCAAAGTTAGTTCTCTGAAAGACTGACAATTGATAAAGCATAAGTCAGGATGATTAAGAAAAAGACAGGTAGGTACATATCAGGAATGAACAAGAAGACATAATAAAGATATGAAGAATTATCAAGAGGATATTAGAGAAAATTTTATGCCCCAAATTTTGAAATTTCAATGAACAAATTCTAAGGAAATAATTTATTAAAATTATAAGAAAAGTATAATTGAGGACATTTAATCTGTCACTTAAAATTTTCCCCAAAGAAATTTTCAGGTTCTCATCTCATAAATTATTTGAGTCATTTTATATTACTAAGATTTGTTTTATAGCCCAGAATATGGTCTATTTTGGTAAATGTTCCCTGTGCTTCTTTTTTTATTACCATGGTAAAAAACATAACATTTACCATCTAAATCATTTCTAAGTGTACAGTTCAGTATGTTAAGAAAATTCACATGGTTGTGAAACATATCTCCAGAATTTTTCATCTTGTAAAACGAACTTTATGCCCATCAAACAGCTCTCCATCTCCATCTACCCCAGCTTCTGGTAACAACTATTCTACTTTCTGGTTTTTTACGAATGCCTCATATAAATAGAATCACGCAATATTCGTCTTTTCGTTCTGGCTTATTTCTCTCAGCATAGTGTCCTCAAGCTTCAATGATGTTTCAGCATGTGTAAGAATTTCCTTCCTTTTTAAAAGCTGAATAATATTCCATATATGTTATAATTGAATATATTAAGTAATATTCCATATATATCACATTGTGTGTGCACACGTGTGTAGATAGATAACACATTTTATTTATGAATTCTTCTTTTCATGGGTACATAGGTTGGTTCAACCTCCTGGCTATTTTGCATAGTGGTGAAATGAATATGGATGTACAAATATTTCTTTGAAATCGTTCTTTTGATTTTTTTTGATATATAGACAGGAGTGGAATTTCTGAACTGTATGGTAATTCTATTTTTAATATTTGATGAACTACCATATTGCTTTCCATAGGAGCTGTGTGTTTCACATTTTTACCAGCAAGGATTTTAATTTCTTCACGTCCTCACCAACACTTGTTATTTTCTGCCTTTTTAAAAAAATAGTAGCCATCCCGATGAATATGAGGTGATATCTCATCATGGTTTTGATTTGATTTGATTTTTTCCTAATGATTAGATATGTTGAGCATCTTTTCATATGCTTTCTGGCTGTTTGTTTATCACATTTGAAAAAATGTCTATTCAAGTCTTTTGCCCATTTTAAAACTGGGTTATATTTGTTGTTGCATTGAAGGAATTCTTTACATATTTGACATATGATCTTCTTATTAGATATATGGTTTGCACATATTTTCTCCCATTTCGCAGGTTGCCTTTTTACTTTGATTGTGTCCTTTAATGCACAGAAGTTTTTAATTTTGATATAGTCCAGTTGTTCTATTTTCACTTGTGTTGCCTGTGGTTTTGGTGTCATATTCAGGAAATCCATGTTAAACCCAATGTCATGAAGCTTTTTCCTTATATTTTTCTTCTAAGCATTTTATAGTTTTAGGTGTTATGTTTAAGTTTGATCCATTTTGAGTTAAATTTTGTGGATGGTGTACAGTAAGAGCCCAACTTCATTATTTTGCAAGTGGATGTTCAGTTTTCCCAGCATCATTTGTTGAAAAGACTTTTTTTTTCCTATTGAATAGTCTTTGCAATCTTATCAAAATCATTTGGCTATATCTGCAAGGGTTATTTCTGGGTTCTCTGTTCTGTTGGTCTATATGTTTGTTGATCTATATGTTTGTTTTATATGTTTGTTGGTCTATATGTTTGTTGTTCTATATGTTTGTTTTATGGCAATACCACACTATTCTGATTATTGCAGCTTAGGTTTTGAAATTAGAAATTGGGATACTTCAACTTTGTCCTTCTTTTACAAGATTATTTAGGATAGTTAAGGTCATTGAGATAACGTGTAAATTTTAGGGTGGATTTTTACATTTCTTCAAAAAATGCCACTGGGATTTTGCTAGGGATTGCATTAAATTTGTGGATTACTTTGGTAGTGTTGACTTCTTTTTTTTTTTGAGACGGAGTCTGGCTCTGTCACCCGTGCTGGAGTGCAGTGGCGTGATCTCGGCTCACTGCAAACTCCATCTCCTAGGTTCACGCCATTCTCCTGCCTCAGCCTCCTGAGTAGCTGGGACTACAGGCGCCTGCCACCACGACCGGCTAATTTTTTGTATTTTTAGTAGCGACGGGGTTTCACCGTGTTAGCCAGAATGGCCTCGATCTCCTGACCTCATGATCCACCGGCCTTGCCCTCCCAAAGTGCTGGGATTACAGGTGTGAGCCACCGTGCCTGGCTTAACTTCTTAAAAATAGTAAGTCTTCCAATTCATGAACACAGATGTCTCCATTTATTTGGGTCTTTCATTTTTCAGCAACATTTTGTAGTTTGTAGTGTAAAAGTCTTTTACCTCTTTGGTTAAATTTATTCTTAAGTATATTGTTCTTTTTGATACTATTGTAAATGGAATTTAAAAAATTCCTTTTAGGTTATACATTGTAAGTATATAGAAAGGAAACTAAATTTTGAGTGATGATTTTATATCCTGCAACATGTAAAATTTGTTTTGTATTTCTAACAATTTTTGTGTGTGGAATCTTTAGAGTTTTCTGTATATAAGATCAGTTGTCTGAGAAACAGAAGTAATTTTCCTTTCTCCTCTCCATTTTGGATGCCTATTATTATTATTATTGCCTAATTGCTCTGTCGAAGATTTCCACTACTATGTTGTATAGCAGTGGTGAAAGCAAGATTTTGTTTTCTTGATTCTGATTTTAGAGAAAAAGCTTCCAATCTTTTACCGTGAAGTGTAATATTACTTGTAAGTTTTTCATATACAGTCTTTTTATGTTAAAGTAGTTCCCCTCTCTCCCTAGTTTGTTGAGTGATATTCCATGTGATTTTGAAAAGAATGTGTTCTGCTGTTGTTAGGAAGCTGTTGTATAAACGTTAATTAGATCAAATTGGTTGATTGCGTTGTTCTGTTCTACTTTATACTTATGGATTTTCTGTCTAGTTTTTCTTTCAGTTATTGACAAAAAGGCTTTATGTTTTTGAAAATAATACTTATTTTGTCTATTTCTCCTTTTCTCTGTAAGATTTTGCTTTTGGTATTTTGAAGTTCTGTTATTAAATGTGCAGATATTTAAGATTTTTATGTTCTCATATTGAATTTACCTCTTCATCATTTTGAAATGACCCTCTTGAATCTATGGTAACATTATTTGCTCTGAAATCCATATTGTCTGATATTAATGTAGATATGCTTTCTTTCTTTTGATTAGTGTTAACACAGAATATATTCTTTCTGTCTTTTCTCTTTTAACATATTTATATCTTTATATTTGAAATGAGTTTCTTGTTGTTAGCTCATAGTTGAGTCTTCTTTCTTATTGAATCTGACAATCTCTGCCTTTTAATTATGAGCATTAAACTATTTACATTTAATATGATTATGATATAGTTGGCCTGCCCAAGAAAATCTATTTTCTATTTTTCTTATCTATTCTTTGTTTCCTTTCTCTTTCTTTTTTTGTATTACATGAGTCTGTTTCTGATTCAATTTTATCTCCTTGTTGACTTCTTACTATAACTATTAACTATTCATTTTGCTATATTATTTTAGCAGTTGCTTTAATGGTATTATATCACTTTGTGTGTAGCATTTTATGTAATATTTACCCTTGAAATGAAAATATGAATTCTTGACTTATCAATGTAATTTACCACATTAACAGAATATCAGAGAAATCATGTGATTGATATTCTTCATAGGTACAGAAAATTCAACACCAATTCATATTGAATTCTTAGCATAAAATCAACAGAATGTACTTTCTTAATATGATATAGAATAGCTATGAAAAATACGAAGTATTTATCATTTTAAATGTGTAATGATTAATGCTTTCCTTCTGAAATTGGGAATGAGACAAGGAAGTTGGCTGTCATCAGTCCTATTCTACATGGTACTGGAGTCCTTCCAGCACAAAAAGCAACATACAGAAATAGAAGATACAAAGTTCATAAGGAGAAATAATATTCTCATTATTTATAGGCAACATAATTATGTTCATAGAAAATCCTAAAATATTTATATATAATTTATTAGAATTAAAAAATGAATTTAGCAAGACTATTCAATACAACATTAATGCACCAACATATATTTTTAAGTGCCTGAAAAAAGTTATAAAATTAAAAATATAACATTAAAATATCATCAAAATATTAAGCTCCTTTTAATAAAGCTAAGAAAATGTTTACTTGTCCACTACACAAAACATTGCAAAATATTGACAAAAATTAAAGATGATCTCAATAAATAAAAGTTTATGTTAGTTCTTTACAAATTTATCTATAGAGTCAATACAATCTTAACAAAGATTTGAGCACATTATCTTGTGGGTATGGGAAAATTGATTCCAATATTTATATCAAAACATGAGGGGCTAAGAATATCTAAGATAATCTTGAAGCAGAAGCAGCTAGAAAGACATACTCTATCAAACAATAAGCCATATTATAAAGCTACAGCTACTAAGGTAGTGTGGTATTGGTGTGTGCCTAGACTAAAAGAGTCAAGAAATAGAACTATGCCTATATGGATATTTGATTTCTGTTAAAAGTAGCACTTTGCCGGGCGCGGTGGCTCAAGCCTGTAATCCCAGCACTTTGGGAGGCCGAGACGGGCGGATCACGAGGTCAGGAGATCGAGACCATCCTGGCTAACACGGTGAAACCCCGTCTCTACTAAAAAATACAAAAAACTAGCCGGGCGTGGTGGCGGCGCCTGTAGTCCCAGCTACTCGGGAGGCTGAGGCAGGAGAATGGCGTAAACCCGGGAGGCGGAGCTTGCAGTGAGCTGAGATCCGGCCACTGCACTCCAGCCTGGGCGACAGAGCCAGACTCCGTCTCAAAAAAAAAAAAAAAAAGGTAGCACTTTGGCGCAATGGGGGAAATGAGGCCTTTTCTCAATGACTGTCCAGTGTCAACTGCATATCCTCGTAATGAAATTGGGCTTCTACCTCACATGTACTTGAAAATCAAGTTTATGTTGATTGTGGGGCTAAATATGAAAGTCAAAACAATAACATCTAGAAGATCATATAGAATATCTTCATGACTTTGGGTGGGGAAAGATTTCTGGGACAATATGCAAAAATTGCTATCTAGGAAATGACAGATAGATTGGGTTACATTAAATTAAGAACTTGTTCTTATCCAAACATAGTGTAAAGAGAATAAAAATTTAAGCCGGAGTAGAAGAAGATATTTTCGACACATGTAACCAACAAAAGATTGATAACCAGACTATATTAAGAGCTCCTATATATCAATGTTAAAAGCACAGACATCCCAATAGAAAAATGGGCAAATGAGTTAGGCCCTTCACAAAAAAAGAAACTGCAAATGCCCAAGAACGTAAGACAAAGTGACCACCATTAGTAATTGGAGAAGTGCAAGTTTAAAACACTACTACACGCCTACCAAAATGGAACTTCTGTAACAACCACCACAAACAAAGCAAAATACTAACCATGCCAACAATAGAGTTGATCTGTTTATTCATACCCTGCTTATAAGAGTATTTTGGAAAAAATTCTTAGGCATGACACACTCCAGTTGTGCTTGCCCTACTATCTATCCAATGCACTCCCAGGTATGTATCGATTGAAATGTGAACACATTACACCAAAAGATATGTACAAATATGCCCCCAGCATTATTATTTATAAAAGTCACAGATTTGTCCAACAATAATAGAATAAGTAAAATATATATATATACACACACACATACTATACAGTTACAAAAAACAGAATAAATTCAGACACAAAATAATGCAGTGTTATTTCATTTAACAAATGTTCAAAACAAGTGAAATTAATCTATTGTGTTAGAAGTTAGGGTCATCACTTTTGGGGAGTAAGGCAAATCTGTGTTTGAGAGGGGGTATATTAGTTTTTTATTGCCATTATTACAAATTATTACAAATGCAGTAGCTTCATACAGCACAACTTTTTTATCTTATGATGCTATAGACCGGAAGTCCATGAAAAATCTCATGTGCTAAGATGAAGTTGTCAGCAGGGTGCATTCCTTTTTGGAAGGTCTTAAGGAGAACCTGTTTCCTTTCTTTTTCCACCTTCTAGAGATTGTCCAATTTTGCTGGCTCACGATCCCTTCCTCCATTTTCAAAGCCAGCAACACCGGGCTTCAGACCTTCTCATGCTACTATCTATCTGGTTCTCACTTCTCTATTCACATCTTACTTTTCCACTTTCAAAGATCCTTGTGGTTACATTGGACTCACCCAGTTAACCCAGATTAATGGCCCTATTTTAAAGTCAGCTGATTAACAACTTTAATTTGATCCTCAAACTGAATTCCCCTTTGTCATATGTCATGTGTCATGTGTCAACATAATGTGTTCACATGTCCTGGGGATTAAGATGTAGACATCTTGGGGGGCCCATTATTCTGCCTGCCATAAGAAGCATGAGGGGAATCCTCTTTTCCTTTTCTTTATCTTATTTTTTTCTTTAAAATGATAGGAATCAAAAATTACTTATGTCACTCGACTTTTTTTCCTTACTGAACCTGGGTAACCTTATATTTTTTATTTTTTCTAGGAAATACAAGTTTGGGGACTAAAGTGGGCATAAAAAATGTGTTCTGTGTCCTGTTCTGTGTCAGAGATGGAAAATGGTGACACTTCCTATTCTACCACAAATGTGTTGATGCTGTTTTGAGTGTGGCAATGAAGCAGAAACACCATACTCAATTTCCTTTTGGAAATGTCAAGGAGAATCCACCTAGCTTCCAAGTTGCATTGCAAGCTGAGAACCTCTTTCTCCCCAAATGTGTCCAGAAAGAGTTTTTTTGTTTCTTGCCCATAAACATGCCCAGTGACTTGATTTCCTAAGATTCTGTAATATAATGTTGACTCCTAATTTTGTTTTAATCATTTTAGTTACATATCAGCTCAAAAGCCAAATTAACTCTGTTCTTATTTTAGTTGTGTAAACAAATTCCAGCACAAGCAGCCATCCAGGAATGTCTTTGCCACTTTGTCTTTTGGCACAAATTCTTCCTGAGATGATTTGGGGAAGGTACTCTGTGATTTCAGCATGTCAAGCACACATCTATGTGTTACAAAGATGTGGCACATACAACAAATAGAAAAAAAAAGCAGATTAAATTATTAGGATATGTGCATATTGAGTGTATTCTTTCTCTCAAGTGTGTGTAGATTTTCCTCCTAACGGTTCTTGGGGAGAAGATTTGCAAGTAAATTTTGGATTGACAAGTTTTTTTCTTCCTTGGCTAACCTTTCCTTCTCACTACATCATTTTACTTCCCTTCCAGTGAGATTTTGGTCTTGGACTTAATTAAACAGATTGTTGTGGGGGGCTATTTCCAACCATATCTGGGAACCTCTGAGTTCAATTCACTTCTCCTCTCTCTCTTTGTGTGGCCTTAAGCTCATTCCAGGCATGAACTTTGTTTCTTACTCTATCTCCTCCCTCCAAGATGCTATGGGATGACTCCTGTTCTGATTGATTGTGTAATTCTTTAGTCTGTTTTCCCTCTGCAGCCACAAGGTGAGCAGATTGGTTGGAGCTTGCATTCACTGATGGAACTTAGCTATGTTTTGCCCAAATAGCAAGATGGGGAAACAGGGAGAACTTGCCAGCAGCGCTGTTACAAATAGTTTCTGAAAAACAGAAAACATAATATATTACATTTAGAATGCTATACTCTGTACCTAGTGGCATCTACGATCTCTTCACAGTTAGTTCTTCTGTATCATGAAAGTATGTGAGCGGACGCTAGTGCTTCTTTGGGTGGTGTTTGAAAACCTAGTGGTCTCTTTTAAAATCAGGAATCTGGATCAACGAACCTCAGACTTTATTGTTAGATAAAGCAAAGATCAAATAATAGTGTGATAGAACACTAGCTCTAACATTTTATGAGTTTAATTGTCACCTAGAGAGCTTGTTAAAACACAGATCATTATTATTTTTTGAGACAGGGTCTTACTCTGTCACCCAGGCTGGAGTTCAGTGGCATGATTGTGGCTCACTGCAGCCTTGACCTCCAGGGCTCAAGCAATCCTCTCATCTCAGCCTCCCAGACAGCTGGGACTACAGGCATGTGACACCACACCCGGCTAATTTTTTGTGGGGACGGGGTTTCACCACGTCGGCCAGGCTGGTCTCGAACTCTTGGATGCAAGTGATCCACCCACCTTGGCCTCCCAAAATTCTGGGATTACAGGCGTGAGCCACTATGCCTGGCCAAAATGCAGATTATCGATCATTGGTTTCTACCTTCAGAGGTTGTTATTCAGGTCCCAACTGCCCATTTGTGTACCACACTTTGAATCATACTGGGATTGGATATACCAGTCATAGATATGCATAAATTCCAGATGAAATTGTCATGCTGTCGTAGAGATAGGCTCTCATTTCTTGGAGGCTCTTAGAAATTCCTGTGGGGATCTGTGATTCTGTTAAGGGGCAAGAATAATGCCTGACACACAGCAGGTGACCAATACATGTGTGGAGAGCAAATCCTCAGCACAGAGTGAAGATACAAAACAAAAGAACAAGACATTAAGTTTTCCATTAACTTATAAATGGAAGAGAAGGAGTTTTCCATTAACTGATAAATATTGAAACTAGCCTTCAGAATGAAGCTGTAATTCCAGTTTCACAGTCCCAAGTTAAAGAAAGAAAGTAGCCAGATTCAGGGAACCTATGTAGTGAGAAACGGAAACTGGATTTAGGATAAAGTGCATGAGAGATCCTACCCTTTTTCCAGAGTTAAACTGGAGTGGAACCATTTGTAGCTCAGATGTGTCAGTATATAGATGCTAGTCTTCACTTCTTCACCATCTCAGAGTCTCCACTGTGTTGAAGTATTAATGCTCCACTCCAGAGCTTATGTGTCAATTGGACAGTAGTTGTAAGTTTTTGGTGGAGTGGCAAACTAAATACCTTGACCAATACTTCTGATTGGAACAACAAAAAATGTCACATGAAATATAAACAATACTTACTTTTTGTGTTTCACAAAGATGGCATGAAGCAAAGAAATATTTAAAGGCCAAACAGAAAGGAGGGTAGGAAATATGACAGGTAAATTAGCACCAATGTTTGCTTGTGCACTGGGGTCTCTGGTGAGTCCTAATGACATTGATTCTACTGCAGTGATGAAAGGGAGCATGAGAAGGTGGAATAAGACATGTCCTCCACAAAGTAGGGAGTCTGATGGGGTTCCTCATATAAATGTAGAACCCCCAGGGATCGCATTAGGAGTATAAAGGTGAAACAATGCAGAAGAGTATAGCAAGGACAAAAATTTGCCTTCATTGCTGTTTGAAGGGGGAACATGGGAAATAACTAACACCTAGCCCTCATGAGAGTTTGAGGTCAGAATTCATGCTACCCATATAATTCAAAAAATGTTCAAATAGGGAATTGAATTGAAAATGGTTCTGGGTTATTTAGAAGCTGGGTTTCTTTCCTCTTTTCTCTGAAGACAAACAACTGCAACCCGTGCCTAAAAATTCCCAAAGATGAAGTTAAAAAATACTAAGTTCAGTCAAAAATAATAAAATATACAAGAAAGCAAGGCAATATAAATAATGGCTGGTGGAAACAGTGAAGGCAGAATCAGACTTGTAAAATCTTCAGTTATTGAAATTATCAGACACATAATTTAAAATAACTATGCTCAATATATATTTAAACATAAAAGAAAAGCTTCAAAGTATGAGAACAAAACAAGAAACCATAAAGATTGACCAAAGTGCTTCAAATGAAAAGGTCAAATTGAATTTTTAAAAGAGAAAAATAGAATAATTGAAATAATTCAGTGGATAGGTTAAAGAGCAAGGTAGACAGAACTAAACAGAGATTTAGTGAACTGGAAGAGATATCTACAACAATAGCAATAACAACAAACTGAGAATACAGACCAGAGAGACAAAGACCTGAGTATATAAGAGAGATTAAGCGATATGGAAGATGGAGTTAGAAGATTTAACATAGGTCAGATCAGAGATTCAGACAGTAATTACAGGAAGAATGGAAAATAGTCAGTACATCAAGTACACAATTATTGAAAGTTTTCTGAATTACTTATCCTTAGAATCAAACCACCGAATGCATATCAAGTAAGATAAAAATAAATCCGCACCTAGGTTTTTAAAAATGCAAAACATCAAAGACAAAGAGTCTTAAAAGCAGCCAACGAAAAATGACACATTGCCTGCAAAAGATGGTGTTTAGACATTTTGGGAGCAACAATAAAATATAGTGGAATAATATAGCATATGTACTGAAAGAAAACAACTCAATTTGGATATTATGTAAAGAAAACCTTTATTTATTGATAATCTTTAGGAATAAAGTCTAAATAAGAACATTTTAAAACAAATAAACAAACATCCTCATCAAAAGTTATTCCAAAGAATAAACTTCAGGTAAAAGGAAAATGATCCTAGAGGGAAGTTTGGGGTACAGGAATGAATCGTAAGCAAAGAACCCTGTAAATAGGTGGACAAAACTAAGCAAGCACTGCCTGTATTTAAAAAAACAAAAATGTCTTATTTGTTTTTTCTTTTTATGAAATAGAATATAACTAAAATAATTAAGAATTGGATAAAGGATCCAAGTTAAAATATCCTAGGTTTTTGAAATTTTTGGGACAAAGGTAACAATATTAACCAACTTTGGACTTTGATAATTTACATCTGCATGTTAAAATGGCTAGGTTGCTGAGCACAATGGTTTTAGCCTATAGTCCCCAGCTACTAGGGAGGCCAAGGTGGGAGGATCACTTGAGAGCGGGAGTTAGAGATCAGCCTGGGCAACACAGTGAGACACCCATATGTTAAAAAAAAAGAAAGTGGCTAGGGTGACCACAGACAGAGAAAATGTAGAACATATAGCATAAACCTTCCAAACAATAAGGAAAACAGAATGAGAAATAAAAGACTCAATCTAAAAGAAAGGAAGTAAAGAAAATTTAAAAAGAGAAACAGAGAATAACAGGGGATTAGAAAATAGAATATAGGCAGGGCATGGTGGCTCGCACCTGTAATCCCAGCACTTTCAGAAGCCGAGGTGGGTGGATCACCTGAGGTCAGGATTTCAAGACCAGCCTGGCCAACATGGTGAAACCCCGTCTCTACTTAAAATACAAAAATTAGCAGGGCGTGATGTTGGGCACCTGTAGTTCCAGCTACTCGGGAGGCTGAGGCAGGAGAATTTCTTGAACCCGGAAGGTGGAGGTTGCAGCAGTGAGGTGAGATAGTGCCAGCCTGGGTGACAGAGCAAGACTGTCTTTTAAAAAAAGAAAAAAGAAAAGAAAAGAAAATAGAATACAATATTGTTGAAATTAACCTAAATATAAAAGTAAACATTATAAATGCAAGTAACCTGAATCCTTCCATTAAAAAACAATGGTTCCAGACTGGATTAAAAAACTAAACTAGGGCCGGGAGCGGTGGCTCAAGCCTGTAATCCCAGCACTTTGGGAGGCCGAGACGGGCGGATGACAAGGTCAGGAGATGGAGACCATCCTGGCTAACACGGTGAAACCCCGTCTCTACTAAAAAATACAAAACAAACAAACAAACAAACAAAAACTAGCCGGGCGAGGTGGCGGGCGCCTGTAGTCCCAGCTACTCAGGAGGCTGAGGCAGGAGAATGGCGTAAACTCAGGAGGCGGAGCTTGCATTGAGCTGAGATCCGGCCACTGCGCTCCAGCCTGGGCAACAGAGCGAGACTCCGTCTCAAAAACAAAACAAAACAAAACAAAAAAAACTAAACAAAATTATCTTTATAAATTAAAACATAAGCACACAGAAATATTGAAAGACATAGGATAGAAAAGGATACCCCATGCAAATTCTAATCAAAACAAATCTGAGATTTCTATGTTAATTTTGGATGAAAGCATTATTAAAGAGAGTCATCACACAATGATAAAAATCCAGATCACTAGGAAAACATTACAACTCTAAGAGATAACATATCTTTTCAATTCATACAACAAAATGGGCAGGACTAATAGATAAACCTACCATAGTGTTTGGGTTTTACCATACTTCGTTTAGTAACGCATGGAACAGGGAGAGAAAATATTAATAAGGCTACAAAGATTTAAACAACAGAATTGACAAATGTGATTTAATGGACATATGTAGAACATTACAGCCAACAACAGCAGAACACACATTCTTTCAAGGACCCATGAAACATGTATGATCATCTACTCTGTACTGAGCCTTACAGCAGGTCTCAGCCAATCTCAAAGGGTCATAGCTACTCAGACCACACCCTTTGACCACAATGCAGTTACATTATACAACAATAGCATAGACTAACTAGAAAAAACCTATATGTTTGAAAATTAAGACAAATACATTCAGGTAAGTCATGTATCAAAGGAGAAATCACTAGATATTTAGAATTGCAGGATAGTAGTAGTTTATGTATCAAAACATAAACTATACCGCTATAAACATATGGGGGTATAGTTCATATAATACCTATACAGAAAGCTGTAGACTTATGTACTTACATCAGAAAATAAGAAAAGCTCAAAATTAATTAACTCAGTGTTCAATTTTAGGAGTTAGAAGAGCAGAACAGTATAAAGTCAAACAAAATTGAAGGAAAAAATAACGAAGAAAGAATAAAAGTACAAATGAGTAGACTGGAAAATAAATATGAAATGGAGAAAATCAACAAAGCCAAAAGTTGATCATTTGGAAGCACTAACAATAAATCTCTGGAAGAATTAATTAACAAAAGAGAAAATAAGATAAATGAGGATCAGAAGAGAGGACATAATTACAAATGCCGACGAGATAAAAAGATGACTCTAGTTGGGATAGCCCTGGTGAGATTTTGGACATATAATGGCAGGCACTGGCTGTACAACTTCCTTCAAAGCTGGCTCAGTGTTTAACTGTCATTGTGTTAAATGCAACATCCTAAGTGCAGGGCAGGTGCTGAGCCGGTATCCCAAGTCTGCAGGGGAAGTCCTGAGAGAACCAGAGGGGAAAGAGTAGCCAAGTGTGGATGGGTTATCCAAAAATCCGGAAGACCTGCAGTAGGACTTGAAACTTTCTGTGACACAAATTGATTGAGAGGTTGCTGAGAAGGTGTCCAAATAGGAATGTGCAAAAGGTAAAGTGATGAGCCTGGAAAGTCGAGTAAACAGGAGAACTAGCAGAGACTCTTCTCCTTCTCGGGAATGGAGTATAATGGGCTGAGCATAGAAGGAGGAAAGGATGAAAAGAATGGTTAAAAGGCTGAAATATGGACCACTGTCTAGAGCTTGGGAAACTTAACCTTTCACACTGTCTCTGTCCTGGGATCTTGGCTCTGAGCTACTTCTGCTGGGCACCTGACTGATTTCCTGGTGTGTCTTCTTGGGCAGCCAGCAATTTGGTGTTAATACTCACAACAGATCCTCTGAATCTGGAACATAAATAGCTATTCTTACGTCCAATGGCTTATGAAAACCTGAATGACTGACCTCTGCTCCCTTTTAACTCCTTAAACGAATTCTTTAACTGTCTTTATTTCCTTTCTTTATTACTTTTAATTCTTACATCAGTTTTTCTCCTTTCCCTTTCCATGCCTCTTTCTCTCGTCCTTCTTGCCTCACACTCCCTTATTTCCCTTATACCCCAAACATTGCTTAAGTTCTTGATATAGTCTAGACCAAGGATCAGCAGGTTCCTTCTGCAAAAAGCCAGGTGGTAAATATTTTAGGCTTTGTGGGAAGTCCGTTTTCTGTTGCAGCTACTCAACTTGGAGCTGTGGTGTGAAAACCACCATAGGTAAATAAATGGGTGCATCTGTGTTCCCCTAAAATTTGTGGACACCGAATTTCATATCATTTTTTTGGTTATAAAACATTATTCTTTCTCTGATTCTTTTCAACCATCTAAAATTGTAAAAGCCATTCTTAGCTTGTGGGCCATAAAAACAGGCAGTGGGCTCAGGGACCGTCAATTACTGACCCCTGGTGTAGAAAACACAGAGTTTAAATGACAGCCCCACCTTCCTGCATCTCTGCCCCTAAGTGTGTGACTGACACAGGACAGCATGAGCTGCAGACAGAAGTGGCAGGAGTAGTAATGAATAAGGGGAGACTGCCCCTGGGGGAGGTAGCATTTTTACTGCCACTTGAAGGATTGGGTGGGTTTCAGATGCTTGCATTAATATGACATCCCTGCTGAGTGACTCCCAGTTCTCATTTCTTTTTCTAACTCAGAACCTGAGCTACAGCACTTGCCTCCTGACTTTAAAAGATGCTGGATTTTCTCAGCAGCTGTAGATTCCACTGCAACCCAACTTCCTCCTGCTCAGATGATCTTCTTCGCTTGTGATTTGGAGCCCATGCTCTAGTCTGTAGAACAGGGTGAGGGGCTTGTGTGGGCTGGCTGTGCTGTTGGAGGTATAAGCTCAGAAATCTAGCTGACTTCTGAACTCAAAAAAACTTGGCTAAGGCAGACAGTTTTCACAGCCAGGTTCCATGAGTAGAAAGAGTAAATTCCTGCTTCAAGCTTCTTGTCAAAACCTAGTGTAAGGAATCCAGTTAAATGGTCCTTTTAAATGTGCCAGTGTCCCTTTCATTCAACATGACCCAGCTAGGGTGTCAAAAAGTGGGCTTTGCCTTTTCAGCATCAGTTTTTCCATTTCTTTTCTTCCCTCCTTCCTTTCTGTTTTTCTTCCAAGATTTAGCAAAAGGCCAAGGTACTGAAATATGAATTGATTGTACAAAACAAGCTAAAATTTGCCTCGGGGTGATATACGGATTTTTCATTTATTTCTGTTAACATCTTCCAGTCCTTGAGTGTGTATATAAAGGATCGGAGCCCTAATTTATCACGGTGATCATAAAGAGTTGCTGTGGCTTCTGTCTTTGAAATTCTGATGATTAGATGGCATTGTTACTCAGAGCTGGGGCCTGAGGGCTGGGGAAGCCCTGTACAGAACCCTGGATCAGGCTGACATTTTTTATGACATGAGAGCAGGTCTTCACTTCATCTCCCAACACTGTCACGGAGTTAAAAAAAAAATCCCACACTGATCCTGTTAAAAACAGGAGTAAGATTCCAGTTTGAGTATTTGCTAACTTATGACTTGGGAAAATCCCTTAACCTCTTAGAAAGTCAGTTACACTTACCTATTTTTTTTTAAATGGAGGCAATTAATAATTTTTTATTCATGGAGTTGCCGAGAAGGCACAGTGAGATAACAGGTAGGAAAATGCTTTGCAAAGTATGAAATGAGAGAGCCTTTCTAGAGTGGTCTCCAGATCACCCAAGACTCTTCTTCTGAGCTCCCAAAGACCTTATCTGAGAAGGTGATGAAGGTCAAAGAAGAAAGATCCTCTCAATTCTTTGGTCTGGTGTGAAACTCTGTGCTCTTGTCTCCCAGGGGATTTTTTTTTTCTTAGTCCATAAGTCTCTCCTTTCCTCAGGTTCTGATTTACAAATTACAAATCTGATTTGTAAGTTGTTGCTTACAAATTCCTGTATTGCTTCCCTTACAGGTACTATCAGGTCATTCTGAAGCCCCTTGCTGTTCCCCTGTGGTTGTGGAATTTTTTCATTTCAAACAGGCCATGGTCCTGTTTTCAAGGTTTGCTCTCCTTCACAGAAGGCCTACAACCCCAGCCTCTTGGCGGAAAAGGATTGTACCTCTGAATTGCACCCTGTGGTACATAATCATGTAGTTGCTTTTGCTGTTATGCAAGCATTTCTTGGGTGCATGTGTGAAATGTGTGTGTTTGTGTGTTATGAGTGTGTGTAGGGACTGCAAATACTTTGGAAAGTGCATTTATGCATTACTCAGTGCCTAGGCAGTTCTGGATCCACAGCTGGTGATTAATCAACACGTAGTTGTTTATTAAAACTAAGTCAGGCCATATAGATTGCCTGAATGTGAGGTTCTCTCCAGGTCTCTGAAAGCCTCCCAGGTTCAGTGGAAACTCTGAAGTTCTTCCAGATGAGGCTGGTTTGCAGGAGCCCTAGCATATTTAAGTTGCTGTTTGACCCTTTCCACCACCACCTGGACAATATACTCAGTGTCCAAGGGAAATCAAGCCCAAATGAAGGCTTCCAGAGTGGTCCCGGTTCCCATCCAAGAGATGATCAGAGATTCCCAACTTCAGATATTTTGATAGGCACTGGTGTCCTTCAGGACCCCTCAGATTAGGTGCTGTTGATGAATAATTTTGTGTGTTGATTTGAACAGGCCCTCTCTACAGGCAGAGGAGGGCTTCTTACCTGTTTTAGCTACTGAAATAATATTAAACTTCCCTCAGGGTGTGATGTACTCAGCTACCAGGGTGAGCAGAAATGGGTAGACAAATGTTGGATTATCTTCTCCATGAGAACATTCTGATTTTGGCTGTTCTCCCTGGAGTCATGTGTCTTAGAGCCAACTCACGCTACTGAGGCAGAATATCTAGGAGCAGTGGAGAGCGTTTGTCTCTCCTCCTGAAGAAGCTAAGAACATCTGGGTTATTCAGTGGCTGTCTTGGAAAGTGGCTCATTTCCTGTTTAACACTCATGATTGCTTTTGCCATTATGTCTATGAAGTCTGTTTAATCTACTTTGCTTCTCCATCCTGGCTCAGTATCAGAATCACATGACTAAACCATTTTTTTTTCCCCCTCGAGAGAAATTTCAGGGTTCTATACCTCAAAGATCTGATTTAATTGATTTAGGATAGTCTGGGCTCTGATTGTATTTTAGAAAATCTCCCCAGATGATTTTAAGTTTCAGCTAGGACTCAGAACCATTGCTCAAGACCAAGGGCCAGCAAACATCATCTGTAATGGGCCTGATAGTAAATATTTCAGGTTTTGCAGGCCATATTTCCCTGTCGTAATTATTCAGCTCTGCCATTGTGGTTCAAAGCAGCCATTGATGGATGTGGCTGTATTCCAATAAAACTTTATCAAAACAAGTGGTGGGCTGAATTTGGCCTGTAGGCTGTAGTTTGCTGACTTCTGCCCTAGAGTCTAGACTATTACCTTTATGAAGGCAAGGTCTTGTGCTTACAAAATCCAACCCTGGGTCCCCAGTGTAGTGGTCAGGCATGAAATAGACACTCCAAAAACACTTACTAAATTAAGTTGAATTCAGTGAGTTTCTCATGGAATAGTATCTGAGAAGGAGATAGAGTGGCTAGTCTTGGGAGTTTATAGCATTTTGGGTGAAAATTGTTTATGGCTTAAAAGTTTGGGGCAATTCATGTAAAAGTTTGTTTAATATTGTTTAACTTTCTAATGAAAGTTTTCAAAATGTATTCATATTAAGAAATGTGTGTATGTGTGTGTGTCTGAGAGAGAGGGGAGTGAGGTTTTCTGTAAATTTTATATGTCTGTGCCTATAAAAATATTTGCAACAAATAAGATTCCTGTAATTAGTCAACCAACCAGTCAGTTTATGAAAAATTTGTTGTCAGTTGCCTGAATCGTTCAGCCCATCAAGTCAAACCTATGCCTTGGTAACCCCATGCTCACAAAAATCTCTGTGCTTAAATGTTCAGAATAAACCAGTCAGAAGCCATATGTGTTGGTTCTTTAAGTCTCACCTTGGTGGTCATGAGAAGCATGTGTTAGCAAACGAATGCCCAGTGGAAATTAACAAGCCACTGGACAAGAAGGGGAATTTACAGTCATTGCACCATGGCCTTAGAGATGACCAAATGCCCATGGGAATGAGAGCACAGAGACAATCACCATATAGTAGTTTTTTTTTTTTTTTAATAATAGGATACATGGGAAATTCCTACAAATAAGTCACTCTCGCATACAGATGTGTAGAAAACTAGTCTAGGCATCTATTTTCTCTTCTTCTCTTTGGTCAAATGCACCAGTCTTATTTTTAACCCATGTCTATTCATCAACACAGAAATGTCTCTTTTTTGTTTTTTCCCTAGAGGCAGGTCTTGCTATTTTGCCCAAGCTAGGTTCAAACTCCTGGGCTCAAGGGATCCTCCCACCACAGCCTCACAAGTAGCTGGATCTACAGGTTCACACAACTGAGCCTGGCTAGAACACAGAGACATCTTTTATAAGAACTGCTCTTCTCCCAGGTTAGGAGATTGGGATTCCTAAATTCAGATGTCCTAGATGTGGAAATGGCATTGTGTGTGAATGGTTGTGTGACACCAGCATTGTGAGCCTTGGGTAGTTTTTGGAAGAAGTAAATGATACCCAGTGACATCAGCTCACCAGGACTGCCTTCTGAAACCTGGACAATGATCTAAAACCCTTCCTTGATTTGGCTGGAGACTTCACACATGTGATGATCTGAGGGCTTAAATGGATTCTGGAAAGAGTTCCCTGCTATGGAGTCCTTGTGTGGGCACGATGTAAAGAGGAGAAGGGTGTCGCAGGGAAGTCATGTTTATGAGCACTGGGTCACTGTGCGTTATATGATGGTGGTGATCTGTTATTAGTGAAGAGCTTATTGGAATGAAAGGAAGCCTATCTATGGCATAGCAGCAGGGAGAGGAATTTCAAGTCTTGATGGAATTTAAAATGCTTGGGAAAATTGAGATTGTTTTGCTTTCTCCATATGTGACTTTTAAATTGAATTTCTTTTAGGCAGTATGTGATTGTTTTACCCAGGACAGAACATGGAGGGGTATGTGTGTTTAGGCTTCCGACACTTCTTTGTATGATTGCTAATGTGAGTCCCTTGGGAAATCTTCTCTTCCAGCATGAGTCCTGTACTGTCTTTTCCCTCCTCCTCCCACCCCTTCTCCTTGCTGCACAGGTAGCAACCCTCCTGCTATTAGCAAGATGTCTATTACAGTGTCATTAAAAAAGCCATAGTCAGTGCGAGGAATGACTCATGTCATGGAGGACTTAATAATTCACTGTAATAAAAGTATAAAGTTTTATGATAAACCACTCTCAGGGGAGTTAAATATAATCCTTAGCGGGTCACACACTGACTACAAAGCTTACATTTGTAATGGTAATTTGAATTTACTACATCGCCTTTAGTTTTTAAGCGTTTGTGTGTCATTAGACCTTATAAATTGATTTATGTGTTTCAACTCCAGTATAATTCTGCATAAAGGTACAATAAATTTTATGGATTGGAGATATGGCATCTAAAACATTTTAATACAATTATTATTCTAAATTCACTTAAATGGCATTGATGAAAAGCGGCAGCAAAGATGCCAACATTTCAGAACTTTTATGAGTTGGATGGGGTGGGAGTGGCAGCTGCCTGTGAGGTTGTTGCTGCGTGTCATTCCCCACCTTCACCTCCTCAGTTTGTCAGCAAACAGGGACCTCTGGGGCCACTCTTGAAAGGGTGCCCACTGCCATGAGGAGGCCTGCTGTGTGGGGACATCAAAGCTTTGGGTGATGTGCTGATGATGAGTTTGCAGGAGAAAGGAGCAGACCGCATCCCTCAGAAGGGACTTTTCTATTACTTGTGGAACTAGACAGAATTCTTTGTCTTTCCAAAGAGACACAAGGAAACTAGACAAAGCCAGCATCTTTCCCAATAGGAAATGAGAACAGATCACCCATTCCTTAATTTATTTTTCCCTTACATTTCTAGAGGGAAGACATTTTTTTACAAAAAAAAAAATTAAAAGAAAAGAAAAACTTCTTGGAGAGTGAAATTGGAGGCTGCCGGACCATCCTGTGGGTGCATTTGGCTGCCCTGGCTCCTGGCCTCCCAGGCCTTTGGTCTCGCCGCCTGTACTTTTGAGGAATTTGTCTCAACCACATTCTCTCTTTCCCTTCATTATCAGAAAAATAAAGGTCAAATAAACTGGATTATGAAACATGAAAACCAAAACTCACAAAAACAAAAAACCTCATTTATTTCTTGGGCTTGGACCCAAATGACACAAACACAAATACAAATGCCAGCTCTTGAAAGAAAAGGAGGGAACCATCCCTCTCCCTCCCCTACTCCAAATTTCCCTATTAACTGTTCACTTTTTCTCGTTGGTATCATTTTGACTAGCCAGCTAGGAGTGAGTTGTGATTAATTACGTTTTCCTTCTGACTTTGCAGATTTGAAGGAGATTGCTCACTGGCTCTTGTCCTGTGAAAACTTTGTTTACATTTGGCTGTATGCTTTTAAGTCCCTGAAAGCAGCACTGAATTTGGCTAACAATACTTGATAAACTATACCATCTGTTTTGGGGCTTTAAATAATCACCCGGATATATATATATATATATATATGTATTTTTTTTTTCTTATTTGAATGCCACTTCCCCCAAAGCTGGTTTGATTTCACTGCAGTTCTTCAAAACCCCTTTTGTCTAATCCTGTGTGTAGTCTTTCCCATAACGAGCCTTAGCAGTCTGGCCCTCTCTGACGGGCAGTTTTCATTGTGTTCCCCGTAGCACTTGCATGTTAGCAAAGCTTTATCCCCTCACTGAAGGCAGCTTTTTATTTATTTATTTATTTTTTGTTAGGAAAACACCAAGGTAAATCTCCAGGGGCCCTCAGGACTCAGTGGGTGTGTCTCCGTTAAATGACCCAGCCAGCTGGACAGGTTGAGGTACAATTTACTGGAAATATATTAAAAGTGTCTTGGGAAATGATTCTTAGAAACGTTCCCACTGCTGGTGTGATGCAGATTAGAATCCCAGTGTGCAACTGAGAAAAATTAAATTGTAACAAGAAACCCCTGATGGCACAATGATGGCTTGTGGGAAGGAGGGTTGAATTCAAGAACTAAAGGGAGAAAATTCAGCCTCTGGCAACTTTCTTCCTAGGTCCAAGCCAGGTCTGCACAGAGCAGGGGACTGGACAGGTTGGGGCATCTTCCCTTGACAAGTGAGATCAGTGTGCATTTTCCAGGTAGGTGACGTGTCAAACTCTGCATTCTGCTCTCTCTTCACCCTGCCCCTTAGTGACATCCCAAGGGAACCAGAGCTAGCTGCTTTATGCCACTTTATGCATAGACAAATTTGGCAGCTACTAGTATGATGTGGTTTGTGCAGGAGAAAACTTTCTGCCTAGCATGATCACCATTCAACCTGCTATTTCCCTCAAAGCAGGGACTCTCCAGGAACCTCTATTTGAAATGCAAATGTCCAGAGAAAAGGAGTAGACATTCATCAGTCATTAACACCATAGTGAGTATCATCAGAACTTACCCAACTGAACAATGAGGACCCTAAGAGAGTGGGACACAGGACAGAGTAAACAGAATTTCTTTGGAATTGCTTAAGGAAGGTAAGCCAGGTTGGGGCACCATAAAGACGCCTGGGCTCACGATGAAAGGTCCAGAAGGCTGGGGTGGGGGAAGCAAAAAGAACGGGGAAAAGTACTTTAGAATAAAAAAGGTACAAGGGCATCAAGGTGAATTTGACCAATCTCAGACTTTGCCTTAGAGTTGTCCTTCAGCTGACATGAGGAATTCTATAAAACTTGTTCTTAGCGTTTTGTCCTAGAAATCTCATCTAGCATCTCTGAAATTTTCTTGGTTCATTGGCAGTTGGCCTTGAGTACGTTAAACTATAAATTTAAAAACAAATTAAACTTATATGACAAATAGAAAAGTAAGCAAAGGAGTTTTATATGTGCCCCTTTGACCATTTTCATGATCTGCCTGGCACATAGTAGATGGTCAATACATGTTTATTCAAGATGAATTGAATGTGTACAACAGGCATTAATGTAATTCCTACTTTATGGGTAAGGAAATTGAGTCTCAGAGGGGTTAAGCAAGTTACCCAAGATTAGGCAACTGATCAGTCCTTCCTTGTGATACCCCACTTTGTCCTGTCCTCGTTACTTAGCTTTAAAGCAATTCTTTCTGCTTTGTATTCTGACTCTAAGACCATTCTTCATTGCCCCCTATAGGAAAAGGGTCTTGGGCTCCATATTATTAAACCAGGTACATGTAGAAAAATTGAATGTGATATACAAGAAGTCCTTGACCTTTTAAGTCTAATCTGCTGAGTCTGCTGGACTTCTACATCCCCAGTTTCCCAACCAGATATACTTTTCAGGCACCTTAAGGGCTTGAACAATTTCTGCTTCTAGAATCTTATTTTAATGGAATAATCAGACATAAGGGCAAAGATGAGTCTATAAGGAGATTTATCAAAGTATTATTTTTAATCAGAAATCACTCAAATATCTGAGACTGGGATCGGTGGTCCATTTTCTTCTATGTGAGATAGGAACACTGCTTGAACCACACATGAGCTGGGTTTCCAGAGACAAGGTCAGACATTTATATAACCCAAGGATAGCACATTTAAAGTAGGAAGAACTGATGAAGAAGGACCCTCAGGGGGCAATGTAGAGCCAGGAGCTAGGGTGTTGGGTTGTAAGTCCAGATTGGAGCTGGATGGTCTCAAAACACTGGCAAGTACTTGCCTGATAGTCTAACTGTGGATGGTGTTTGGGGCATCATCAGGGTGGCTTAAAGTAGAGACTAGAGATGACTGTGCCATTTGTGAGTTGCCCAACTGTGACCACAAAAATTCATTTCAATTTATTTCACTCACTGCTCACCTCCACTCCCAACCCAAACCGGGTCACCCTTGTTCTCTCTGAGATTGTGGGAGTGACTCTCTCCAGACCATTGAGTTATCCAGTGGCTCTTTGAAAGGGATTCTTGACATCATCATTTTGTCTCCTTTTTAATTACAGACTCAATTTCATCCCACATTTGCAGATAATTCTCAACCACTATGGCTGAGACCACAAGAACGATGACATTTCTTAGGGTTGCTTTTTTTTTTTTTTTTTTTTTGAGAATGCACTGTAAATTATCCCATGCTGTTTCTCTTGAAGTATTACAAGTCATATAAATTTCTTTTTATTTTTACTCCTTTTTGTATGTGTGTATGTATATGTCTGCCTGTAATGTATAACAGCAGAACATGTGTGGAGGAAGGTGTGTGACCCTCTAGGCCTGCACTATCCCCCAGTTGGAGCTATTAGCCACTTACATGCACAATTAACCAGCTGATTCTTAGATTGAAGGCTGAGGGAGCTAATTGCAGGTACAAAAATTGCACCCATATAAAAGGAGGTTGGTCTGAACATTTAATCTTTAGACCTTCTTCTTCAGGGTGACTAGGTAGTATTTATTTTTTCGTTTGCTTATTTATTTATTTATTGTTGACCCAGCTCCCAGTTTGCTTTCATCACAGTTACTAGTGGCATCCAGTGGAATCCCCTATTTATGCCGTGAATAGCTTCTACCAAATAATATTCCATTCAAGGTCTGGCACAAAGATCTGTTGCAGGCTTTTTCTCTCTGTGTAGTGAATTTTGTTTTAAATCTAGAATGTTAAAACAATGTATTAGAAAATATGAATGAGGTATGTATGTGTGTATGTGTGTTGCATATCTTCTTAAGAAAGCTCCCTAGGAAGAGAATATTCATATGAACTGAAAGTCTGCTTTGTGCCAGGTCCCTTCATCCATTTTTATTTATCTTCTCAATAACCCAGTGACGTTGGTAGATTACTTACATTTAATACACGAGGTTACCGAGGTTTCTCAAAGAGCCTAGGGTTACACCACTGGCCCGGGGTTACACTACTCATTTTAGGTGTATTTGATGTCAAATCCCAGTTCTTAACATGACTCAACTCAACTTTTCAGCTTGGTAAAATTTTACATCTCTGAACTTGTGGCTGTCAGACTAACCAGACCCCTCCGACTGCAAGTGTTAAATGGGTATCTAGTCTTCACCTTCAGACTTTTTACCATGGCACAACAGGAAATCCTTTTCTGTGCCTCTCTTCCACTTTTCATGATCACTTCTCTGGCATCCTCCCCCATTCTGTCCTCTGGATGCCCTAGGATCTGTTCTTTCAGTTCTGCCCTCCTTAGGTAATAATATTCCATGATCTGGAACTTCTTTGGGGCTTTTCTTCCTATTCCTACCTAGCCACTTCCTTATTGGAAGTATAACTCCAATAACAGGAGTAAGTATAACTCCTATGTTCCTGCCTCACAGGCTATGCTCTATGTTCTTTAGATAGTTAATAAAATAATTCTACATGAACATGGAGATTGTTAGATGCTAATGGATTAATAAATTATGGTGCAGTCACTATTTTCCTCTATCAGTTTCCTCCTTGGGAAAATGAAAAGGCAGGACTGAAGTAGCTCTAAAATCCCATCTTTTTCAATTTCATTTTCAATCTATGATCCATGAACCTGTACACGTTATTCTTACATTTTGACAAGGGCCTTCTATATGTAATGGGCCTTAATTAAATGAGCTTTCTTTTCTCTTCTACCCCTTAAATGGAATGACCCAGGTTTAATGCTTGGCCATATCCCCTTTTATAGGGGATCCCTGTGACCCCGCATTTATACTGATGACTCCTCAATCTGTTTCCAGTCTGCCTTCGACCTTGAGCACCAGATGTCTCCATGTAGCTGTCTCCTGGCCATTTCTACTTAGGTTTTCCATAGTCCCCTGAAGTTTACTCAATAAAGAACAGAAACATCCTTTCCACTCTCCCTCAACCTGCTCTTCCTTCCTATTCATCTGTCCTTGTCACCCACTGGAAGAATTTGCTAATAGTCTTACATTCTCCTCCTTTCTCACCTCCTAAAGTTATTGCCTGTTTCTCCTTCATCTTATACTTTGTTTTCATCCATTTAATGCTCTTAACTCTCCAGAATAACCCCCATTACTTTTCTTAGGAGTTATTACAGTGACCTTATACATATTTCCCATCATCTATTGCTGTTTTACATCGAATCTTCCTGTCATGCCCACCCCATAGATTTTATGGGAGAAGATTAAAAAAAAGAAGAAACATGGATGTATCTTGCAAATTTAAAGTGTTCTACTAGTGTGCTTAATTTTTTCTTGTGTTCTGGAAAGACAGAGATCTGATTCTGGCTCCTGAGTCTTTGTGTTGCTTCCAGTCTCCAGAGTGATCCCCTTCCTCCCCTCTTCTCTTTAGAATAATACTCTTTCTTCAAAGCCTAGCATAAGCCCCCGTCTTCCAGAAGCATGACCTGACCATCTCTGCTCTCTTTAACATGTCTTCTCTCTAAACCTCTATGCTTTCACTGTTTGTACTTCATTAATTACCCTCTTTAACTGCTATTTGATTTCCTGGTGGACCGTTTGTTCTCCATGATCAGGTTGCAAAACTGCTTGAAGGCAGGGACCGTTTCTTATTTTGCTCTGAAACACATTTGGAGATGCTCAAAAAGCACTTGACTGATTGGCTAGATGGACAAATGGATGCATAGATGAAGGCACCCTTCAGTGGGTCGCTACTTGATTTGGTTTAGGGTTGCAAATCTAGCAATCTGCAATTAGCTTGAGAAGGATGACTTCTATGCTGGTGGGTTACGGAAGGCCAGCAATCCAAGCAGAGGAGCAGCAACTGGATTCCGAACCCCTGACTCCACTCAGGTGTAGAGAGAATGTAACCAGTGGAAATGCTATGAGGCAATAAAATGTAGACACCTCTCACACCTAGTACTTTTCTTTCTTCCTTTAGTGGTGCACCAGGAAGAGATGGCAGAATCAGGTGATAAAGTGGGAGCAGCATGTGAGGCGAGCTGGTGAGCCAGCTTTGCACCTCTGCCCTTACCAAGTGCATCCAAGGGGTTGTAGCCCATTGCTCCCTATGCCCATATGGGTGCATTCATTATTTCCCCAGCAAATGTGGTCAGTGTCCCCTCTTGTATATCCAAATACACAATTGAACAATAAATAAAACCATGGAAAATCCACAGTGCCAGAGGTCTTCATTCATTGATGATTTTAAATGAACATTGCTGCATAGGATGAAAAGAGCCATTTTCAGGAAAGAATTTAAACTGCACTAGAAGAGGGGAGAAAATTGTTCAACATTTGGTCAGTCTAACAAGGTAAAAGGGAATGTGGGGTGGGGGCAAGCTATTAGGGAAGGAAAGACTTTCTCACACAATGAGCAGGCATGGGGTGAATAAAGTGCCGGCGTGGGTCTGCAAACAATGCGTTAATACTTGCAGAGTTACCAGGCAGGAGAACAGTTCTTTCTCTACAGTAAAAAAACCATAAATACCTTCATGCTTCTCTCTCTTCTCTCAATTATGCCTCTCCCTTCGTTTGGTTCTTCATCTATGAAACTTAAAGCATATTTGAGGTGCTTAAAGGAAGGCTTCAACTACTGTTTAACAAGTCAATACTAATTATTGTTTAGCACTGGATTATGGGCCGGATCATGGAATTAAAATAGAGCTGTTAGGACACCTTTGTACCTGGCAAAGAGTTAATGAGCACATGCTGGGTCCCTGTAGTAACTGCCAAGCTGGTTCACTATTTTATTTCAGTGGTGCAGGAACAAAACCTAATAAATTGTTTTACTTTTATCTCGATGCTTCCTTTCTTCATTAGGGAAATGAGGAAGCATCATTGTAATGTTTATCATAAATTGGGAAATTATTTTTATATTGTTCAATTAGTTGGTTATCTACAAGGTAGCGTGGATGTGTATATTGGAGGGAAAAAATTACAAGCAAATCTAGTGTTAGTAAAAGGTGCTGGATTAATAGCAGAGAAAGGTGATTTACCTCCTGGGACTACAGATAGTGACTGGACACTGTGTATGTGTGTGTGGACTGTGAATATATAATCCAGACAGTAGACAGAGGGAGTGTGTTTGTGTGTTTGTGTGTGTGTGTATCTATATATGAAATGTATAGGTTGGCAGGCTACATTTCTGGAGCCCCAAGGTCCAGGCACTTGGGGTTTCTTGGAAGGCTCCATTGGTAGGACAATGTGAGGGAAGGAAAGAAAGTTGGGGGGAATAGGGTAAATTCTGAACAATCTGTTTGCTCTGATGAGATGTCCAGCTGTGATGGTGACCAGATTTTCATAGCAACTCAATTCAGCAGATCCCTGAGCAACTAAATGGTCTTGGCTTTGGGGTCCTGCTGACTGCAGCGGGATTTGAACCGGTGACCTATAAGCGAGAAATGCTCTTTGCTATTGCTAGGTTCATGTGCTGTTTAGCTTGACCCTCTCACTGCCTCCCGCTGGCTCTTCAAAATTAACATTTAGACATGTTCAGCTCTGAAATGTGGGGTGCAGGTCATCTGGTGATCAGACCTAAAGCTTATTTTAAAAGCTTTGGAAATCACTGAAAAAATATTATTTGTATACATTCTACAAATTTCAATTTTCTTATGTGAAAACAAAGCAGGGGAAATACTCTACATATGTCAAGGTATATAAGATATAATGTATAGCTTAATAACAGATTTTATTTTTGTTTCAAGTTTTTCCATTTACTTTGGTACTTCACAATATTGGAGTTGCTATGTAGAAACTAGGAGTCCATTAATATGTGTATCTTATGCAGTCGGTATTACATATATATATATATATATATTTTTTTTTTTTTTAAAAAACCTTCTTAATCTTTAACCCCACTATTGCATAAAGGTTCAGGGGATCAATTGTAGATAAAAAGACAGGAGATCTCAGAGGGCTTACAAACCTATTGGCAGCTTCTCAAGATACACTACTGGGTCTGTATGTATTGGTATTTAGCTTTGCATGGCTCAGACAAGGAGAAACGTTGTAATTGATTTTATTTGAAAGCAAGCAATGGGGCCAAAGGGGAACTTTTGGCCTCCAGTTTTTGCTTTCAGCCTATATAAAGTAAGCATTCCTATCAGAGGTGTTTAATGGTGCACTTGGTCTTTCTTTTCCTTTTTTTTCTTTTCTTTTCTTTTTTTTTTTTTTAATACAAGTGTGAATGGGTGCCTCAGGCTAAGCAAGCCCCACCTCTCAGAACCTCAGAGGCTGTGGGAATGATCCCTGCCCTCCAGACCCATCCTTAATTGGCCCATAGTACAAGAAGCAATTAAAACTAAGGGCCTGATTCATAAAATGTGAACATGCCATTTAAATGTGAGCAGGGGGATTCTTGCTCATAATGCTGAAATAGAAGGAGCAAGGACTTTGTTTTTATCCCCTAAGCTCACTCTTCATAAATTTACTTTTCTTTTTGCCTCTGGGCCCTAAATGCCCTCCATCCTTTCTCAGACAAAGCTAAAGCTATCTTCAGGGTAAAGGTTGGTCTCAAGTCCTGGGGTGCCTGCTGACCTAGCCCATCCTCTATCCCCCTTCCCTTGGCCAGATGTTTTAATCATGGTTTTTACATATCTATTTCTGTTATTTAATCATTTTTGTATTTTGCCCAACAGTATGTGGAATGAAAACTCCAGAAACTGAGTTGAGCATTGCTGTCTGCCGAGATTGAAGTGAAGGGAAAGCTGCCAGACCCTGCCAGAGATAAGCTTCAGAAAGGAGTTAGAGGAAGAGAAAATACCCCAGAATTCCAAGAGGTTTAATTACAATACCAGGGAAACCCTCATTTGTACAATCACTATTTACATTTTCCCACAATTTATACTTCCCTTATACCCACCCCTCCACCTCATACTATTAAGCTCTTAATCTTACTAAATATACTGAGTTTCTGAAATTTGAATGGAAATTCTGTTAAGTTGAACATGATTCTTGGGAAGTGTTTCATAAATTTCTCTATTATTTGTTTTAGAATGAACTCTGAGGAACAGAGAGAGTCTCCTTTTGGAGACACTAATTAGGGCCTAGAAGTCATACTTTTTTTTTTTTTGTTATTATACTTTAAGTTATGGGATACAAGTGCAGAATGTGCAGGTTTGTTACATAGGTACACACTTGCCATGGTGGTTTGCTGCACCTATCAACCTGTCATCTACATTAGGTATTTCTCCTAATGCTATCCCTCCCCCAGCCCCCAACCCCCTGACAGGCCCTGGTGTGTGATGTTCCCTTCCCTTGTGTCCATGTGTTCTACTTGTTCAGCTCTCACTTATGAGTGAGAACATGTGGTGTTTGGTTTTCTGTTCTTATGTTAGTTTGCTGAGAATGATGGTTTCCAGCTTCATCCATGTCCCTGCAAAGGACATGAACTTACCCTTTTTATGGCTGCATAGTATTCCATGGTGTATATGTGCCACGTGTTCTTTATTTAGTCTATCGCTGATGGGCATTTGGGTTGGTTCCACGTCTTTGCTATTATGAATAGTGCTGCAATAAACATACGTGTGCATGTGTCTTTATAGTAGAATGATTTATAATCCTTTGGGTATATACACAGTAATGGGATTACTGGGTCAAATGGTAGTCATACATTTTTTAGTTCAACCATAATTCTAAGCACAAGTGTCCATTTGAGATGTCTTTTAGACTACTATCCAATCCTAGGAAGGAATTGTAATAATATGCCCTTGAGAATATTGTGTTAGCTGTCTGGGACAAACTAAGTTGAGAAATAATTACTTGACTCACTTCTTGTGTTTGTTTTGTTTGATAAACAATAGTCTTACTCTTATTATTTCCTGCAGTTTATATTATACTGTAATTCACAAAGTTTCCATTTATTTTCCAGAACAACACAATAGGCCACGTTATCCTGGAGCCTTCTTATGTTTTTTCAGCCTTTCACATGGGGCAGAGGGTTATGAGGCACTTCAGCTTAGTAAAAGACTGCACCTACACCATACCAAACAACCAGGCAGAAAGTGAAAAAATTCAGTCCATCTCCCAGATGGCTCCAGATGCATGGCATTGTGTAGACAGAAACAGCCAGATGGCTGAATGGATTTTTCACTTTCCATCTGGGTGCGTGACATGGTAGAGATGTAGCCAAAGCCTTGAGCCAAAAGAAAATGCCAGCCAAGGAGATGAGGTATTGCTACTTTCCAGGCACCTCATTCCTGTTGGGTGGTATGTGTAACCTTGGTTCCATTTATTCGGAAAGAGGTCACTTTTATGGGAATGATGATTGTCAAGCTCTCGAAATAAAGAGGAAGGCAGACAGACCTAGAGACATGGAAAGAATGTCTCATTTGCTTTCTTGCAACAACGAGTCTCTTACTGACTTGGCAGACACAGTGACACCTTGGGAAGGTCTGCTCCTTCTGGGTCTCTAGAGGTCAGCAGGCTGGAGGCATGACAAAACACCAAGTGAAAATGAAAACATCACAGGGTTTGCTGTCCATCATGGGCATCACTAAATCTTTTTGAACAACCCTGGGCAGTGAATTATGGCAGCATGGAATTGACTTACAGTTTATTTCTAGTAACAGGCAGTTACTATGTCAAATCTGAAACCATTCAGATAGGCCTATAAAAATATATGACAAAGTAACAGGCTACCTCTAGCTCCTTTTAGCATGTTTATGAGTTTAAACGGCATTGAGCTTGTGTTTATAGAAATGAATACGGGGATTTCTTATGTCCTATTCCTTCTCTCACTCCCCGCCCTGCAGCCTGTTCTTTTGTGACCATGGGGTGGTATCCAAGACCTTTGGAATATTCAAACTCCCAACTGGAGTTGTCATTCTGTTTAGAAGCAATTTTATTGATGAGAATACAACTTGTATTTTTCTGGAACGGTTGAAGTTCTTTTATAAATGACAGTTGTAAAAGAAAATCATCTCCAAGTTACCTTTCACCCACTCTTTCCCCCAGTGCTGTTTGACACTTACTGAGGAACTAATTGCAGCGTGAGTGGGGCCACGAGACAAATGCTGCAATCCAGGCATAATGCGACAACAAATACAATAAGGTAACATATTGTTAAAAGTCAATACCCCAAGTCTAACAATACGGTGTCACAGACTCATAAGCGTGTAACCATATAATACATAATTGTCATCTGCACAGAAAGATCTAATTTTGATAATGCATATTGAGATTGGTTGTCTGAAAAATGCTTATGGCTCCAGAAGGTTTGACAGTCCTGAATATCACATAATAGCATGTAGCCAAGGAACATGGGATGAAGGGAAGAAAAAAAGACTCTATTCCAGAATGCAAGCACTCCCACTCACAGTTTTATTTTTAAAAGAACACGATTCTGCTCAGACAATGAGCGAGTTTACTGTGAAGGGTGATTTGTTCCTGGGTTTCCATATCTGGTATCTGCGTGTGTGTGCTCTCAGGGTCCTTGCTCCACCCTTCGGGGTCTGGGCTACAGGACCTTTCTTTGGCAGACAAGAATATTCTGAGGTCTCTGACTTATAAAGACTCGGTTTGCATTTAAACCTCAAAGAAATTAAACAGAATCAACAGATTCTTGAGGCATACTATTTACTACCTACCATATTTCCTCAGTTCTAGGAAATATCTTTTTAGCAGTTGAAGATATCTGTAATCAGCATCCTTCTTATAGTCTATGTGTAGATTTAACATATTTTTTTCCTCCTTTTACTCCCTTTAAAAGATGTTTTTAAATCAAATATGTGCCTTCCAACTCATGGCATCTTAAAGTTGAGGAAATACTGCAATAATAAATATGCTAGCTACCATTCTTGGCATATGCAATGTCCCTAAGATAACAGAAGACTTTTGACAAATATCATTCCATTTCAATCTCATATCAACCCTATGAAGGAGCTAATGTGATTTCCATTTTATAGATGAGGAAACCAAGGCCCATAGCCAATGAGTTATATTAAAGGCCCTCTCTCCTCTGCAGTTCCAGACCTGGTAATCTCTGAATGTATCACTGCATGGCAAGGTATAGGGCAATGGGTTCTTGGTTTCCATATTCATAACTTTGACAGAGTTCACTGACTTGGACTCACTGATCCTTGAATCTCTTTAGCTCCTGTAGACTCCAGCCCAACTGGTCTGGGTATAGCTCTCATAATTATAAGATTTGGACCTTTTTTAAACTTCTGGAGCATTTGTTTTTATCTCTTGCCTCAGGTCATCCATCTGAGGCTGTGCTATCAATATATGTTTATGATCATGTCTCAAGTCCCTTTAGTTGATGAAAAGGATGTTTCTGTGGCCATTGTTTCTGTTACGCTATCAAGGCACTTAGTTTGCACATAGTGTGAGGACATGAAATATGTGTGAAACAAGTACATAGCATTAAAAATATCAGATCAGTATCTTTTAAAGAGGGTAAGAGAAGACTTGAAGTCAAAGTCATGAATCTGTCTTCTTGACAGCATCTGATTCCCCAAGGCAGTGTCCCTCTTGAGACCTCTTCATTCATTTCTTCTTTTAATTTTTATTGTGTCTGGTTCTATGTGCAAAGCAGTGGGTCAGATGCTCTGGAGAGCATAGAGAGAAATAAGAAATAAAAAGAGATCATAATCTAGTTTATGCAATCACATAGATGTAAATACTAGGAGACAGTGGGTGTGTGAGGGCTCCATAAGAAGTTGAGATGGTTGTTATTATTATTATTATTGTTTAAATATCTATCATTCAAGACAGATAATTAATTGCTCTGGGAGTTCAGAGAAGAGAACACATCAACATGAGCTGTTGGGGAAAGCGTATTTCTGAGGGGATGTTGTGCATGTGGAAATGAGGAAGGGCATTCCAGGCACGGAATGACGGAAGAAAGTGAGGGTCATGTGCAGCATTCATTTTCATTTTAGCTGAAGTTGGAATGCCAGTGCAAGAGTGACTACAGCTGCAAGATTTGCTTGAGCAGAATCATAGAGGTCATTGTTTGGCAGGCCAAGGGACTTGGAGAGCTGCAAAGTGTCTGAGGAGGAGAGAGGCCTGATTGGGTCTGTGGTCTTGGGAGATTAGCTTGGCTTGGGGCATGGGCAATGTAATTACTGGATGACTCAAGCCCGGGAAGTATTATGAGAGACTGAGGAACTTCATTCAGAAGGGTCCTATTTTGTTGAAATATGTTAAAAAATATTTGAAAAGATGAAAAAGTTTCTTTTCAACAAATGGAATTGTTAAGAGCAGACATTAAGTGCTAATGACTGAATGGCTGATGTAGTTGAGAACCTTCACAGCGTGATGATGATGTAGTCATTAGACATTCAGGAGAGTCAGGGTGGGGTGAGGGAGTGGGCAATGAGGTGGCTACATATGAAACCTAATTGGACGGTGGATCCAAGGGGCAAGGTGCCTCCCTAGACAGTGTGTCTGTGGAAATGTGTTTCTTTAGGATTCTTCAAGAAAAGTGGGGAAATAGGGAGAAGCATGGCAGGAAACTAACACTTACTAAGTTCCTCTATGTGTCAGGCAGGATGATGCCAGCTTTTTCTTCTTTACTTTGACTCCTTAAATCCCCCCAACATCTCAGCCAGGAAGATGTTATGATTTCCACTTCACATGTGAGAAAATGACTTGCCCAAGTTACCAAACCATTTTCTGTGTTGGGTTTCATCCCAAGGATTGTTCAAGTTCTAAACCTCTGCATTTCTCACTGCACCTGACAGCGTGATATTCACATGCCTTGCCATTGTCTCAGAGACAGTAAATGCCCACCACCCACAGTGCCCACAGACCTCCTGGCCTGGGCTGCGTGGATCTTACCTCACTCACAATTATGGGAAGAAATGAGTACATTAGAGAAAAAAGCTCCCCCGCCAAAGGACAAAGCAGAAATTACCTAAGCCCTCATTCTATTCTTCTCTCCCTCTAGCCTTCAATCTAGGATCAGAAACAGTAAGATATTCCCGTCAGACACACAGCTAGTGGAACCTTACACAAGAAAACACAGCAAGGAGGGTAAAAGAGAAACACTCCGAGAAGAGTTTTCTCCAATTTGATTTTATTTACTCTCCCTTTACTACTCCCATTCATTAAAGGCTCTACCCTTAATTGAGGGCCCCATAATTGTGTGTCTCTAAGGACTCAACTTGGCATTGATCCGTTTCAGAGCTCCTCTTCCTCCTCAAGGGTAGTTTTGGGGGGTCAAGGTGGCAAAGCTGTGAGCTTCCCCTAGAGTCTAGAACAGTGCTTCCCAACATTTTTCATGTCATGGCACAAATGTAAAATGATAATATTTGTAGGGCACTTTGCAGGAGATAGATGAGCTGTTTATGGCTGAGACTTGGACTCTGGTCCCATCTTGTCTTCCTGAGGCCTCACCTGTGACCCATCTGAGGCACACCTGTGTGTCCACTGGCTGGAAGCCCTGGGCTGCAGAGGGTCCCTGCTCATCACCCTTGGCAGTGGATTCACAGATTTGTCATCAGAGGTCAGCACAGGCCCTGAATTATCTGTATTTTTCATGTGCTCGGTATTTTAAAAAATAAGAAAGGCCCAAAATAGCATTATAAAACTGTGATGCAATGGATATATGCCATTCACTTGATAACCACAGGATTTTTTTTTTCTCATTCATTTGTTTCCATCAGGAAAGGATTTATAAAAACAATATCCATAGAGTGTGGGGCACACAGGTTTAAAGCTACACAGTGAGCATCTTTTTTCAGCCTTGTCAGGGTATCTTGATGAGGCCAGCTATCACGGTATAATTTCATCCGGAGAGCATAACAAAAGACTACATTTGGTGCCCTTGAGAATCTGAGGTCCGGGGCAGACACACTCCCCACAATTCATGCAATAAGTCCCAAAGAGTAATGATAGTTATAAGCTATGGAAATATATTAGGTGATTGTTATATGCAAAGTACTGTGCTTTTACAAGGACTATTTACTTTAATCTTCATAGCAACCCTAATTATTCCTGCTTTACAGATGAGTAGACTGAGGCTGAGAGAGACAGGTTAAATGACTTTCTTAAAGCCACATGGCTACTGAGTGTTGGCAGTGTGATGCTAGTATTAGCAACATGTATAGACTATACTGCCAGAATTCTTAGAGAATTCTCCTCAGATGCAGAAGGAAAAAAATTGCAAAGTGTTAGTTGCTAATAGCTGGCCTTAAAAGCTGACCTTTCTAAGGTATTGATAGCAGGGTAAGGGAGGTAAATATTATGTAGTACAGTTAGTGAAGTCCTTTGCACCCCTAAGTAGCCAATGGATTATTATTTAGGGTTGCTAGATTTAGCAAATAAAAATACATAATGCCCAGATAATTTTGAATTTCAGATACACAATGGATAATTTTTTAAGTATAAATATGTCCAAATATTGCACAGAGTATACTTACATGAAAAAATTATCCATTGTTTATCTGAAATTCAAACTTAATGGAGAGTCTTGCATTTTACCTGGCAACCCATCCATTATTGATACTGGCTGTTGGTAGTAGTTAGGGATTTCCATTAACATTTGTGGCTTCTTGATAGCACTAGACAAAGGCAAGTATTATTTAAAATGGCAAAATACCTAAGGATGACCACTGAAACACAGGGGGAAGAGAGCAGTGGACAATTGCCGTAGCTTTGGTGCTCTTTGCTAGACAGTATCTCTGTTCATATTGAGAATGCACTAAATGTTTGTGTCTTACCCACAAGTCAAATCAGAGGAAGGTGTTCTAGCCCAGTTGTCCATGTGGTATGTGAAGTCCCAGTGTTGTGAAGAATTAGGAAATAAAAAGAACAGAAGTGCCATGAATGGGCTACTCTGTTGTGCATCTTCAGGAGGAACTTAAGAAGAGTCATTGGATTGAGAAGAGAGAAGATGTTTCTAAGTAGGGGACAACAGGAATGGGGGTACAGAAAGGTAGAACAACAAACTTCTTATGACTGTTGTGGAGGGAAAGCAGTCAATTAGCTTGGAAATTAGTCAGAATATATCATGAACAGCAAAGGAATAACATTTATTGAGTACTATGTACCAAGTTGTTCTGGGTTGAATAGTGTTTTCCCCAAGAACTGGTGAGTGAGACCTTAATTGGAAATAGGGTCTTTGCAAATGTAATTAAGTTAAGATGAGGCCATACAGAATTATAGTGGGCCGTAAGTACAATATGACTTGTGTCCTTGTAAGAAGAGGGAACTTTGGACACAGAGACACACAGACACAGGGAGAAGGCCATGCAAAGGTGGAGGCAGAGGTTGGAGTGATGAGTCTATAAGCAAGAAATGCTGAGGGTTATTTGCAGTCCCCAGAGGCCAAAAAGGCAAGGAAGGATGCTCCTCTAGAGCCTTTAGAGCAAGGCCCCGCCAGCACCTTGATTTTGTACTGCTAGCCTCCAGAATTGTGAATGGTTGTAAACCACACAGTTTGTGACAATTTGTTACAGCAGCCATGGGAGATGAATAACAGTCTATGCCAAATTCTATTATCACCTTCTATGGAGATAAAAAGGTCAAATGTCATTGAGGAAAATTTGGAAAAAAAAGACAACCTACCACATGTTCTCTACTTTAATTAGCCTCTAAAACAGACTTAATCACAAAGGACTTAGGTTGATAAACTTTTCCTGTAAAGCGTAAGACAGTAAATGTTTTATTCTTTGCTGGCTATGGGTTCTCTGTGGCAACTACTCAATGCTGCCGTTGTAGGGCGCACACAGCATAGACAATACATAAACAAATGGGCATGACTCTGCTCCAATAAAACTTTGTAAAACAGGCAGTGGGCTGGTGAGATGAATTTGGCTCCCAGGCAGTAGTTTGATGACCCCTAAAAACAATCCATGGCATTTGCAGACCTCCCTTGCCTGGTAAATATATGGACATTCACAGCTGGCTACGTTGTTTGAAACTCCATCTGTGTGTCCTCTTCTCACATACCTAGTGGCATTGACAAGTCATGGGATTAATATTTTCTCAAGCCAAGTGACATCTCAGTGTATCTTTCAATATTATGCACTTGTGTCCAGGTTGCCATTGCTCAAGGTGTGGTGGAGGATTTGTCTTTTGCTCCCGAACTCAGAACCAGGATTTGAGTCTGTAAAGGAAAGTGGACTCATGGCTTCCTAGCTGAATCCCATTTTCAACCCGACATGATATTCCCCAACTCAATTACTCACCTTGTTTGCTAGGCTTGGTTCTGAGCAATTTTCAGAGCATTCCAAAAGTCAAATACACCCTCAAAAGATAAAGACTAGTATGTTGGGGTCTTTCCCAAGAATTTGCTAAAGGATCTGACAAATAGTCTTAATGGACAGTTTCAAACTCTTCTTGTTCTGGCAGCATCCATGCAGGAGGTGCTCAGCTTCCCAGCAGAGCTCTCAGGAAGGAATGGAGCCCAAGCTGCATGTATAAATGATGCTAGGCTTATTAAAAGTTTGTTTCAATTATCTTTAAGGCTGTCCTTATTCAAGTGTCCAAATGTGGTATGCAGATATGTGCATACTTGAACAATATGGGCATTTAGACATTCCTGCTAATCAGGGACACTGGCCATATTTATCCATGCAACCACCACCTCTACCTCTCAGCCAGGTAACTAACACTCTCGAAAAGTGATTCCTCCTGGGCAAGATTTTCTAAAAACATCGGCCACTTCCAGGCCTCGATCCTGTCTCCACGGGGGAGCAGCTGTACACATCACAGTTTATCAGTATTTCTGAGCGGAGCTGGTTCCCCTGCTCACTGCTGTAGGTGTGGGTCTCCGAGGAGCCCTTCTGGCTGATATTGCAGGACATTTTCTTACCCTCTCCACTTTAGAGTGTTAGTTTCCTACTCACCACAGTGTTCTTTCTTGTTAGAGGGATGCTGAATGTGTGAGAGCAGGTAGCACCTGAGGCTCACTTGAGGCTGTCAGATGTGATTTTACCTCATCTTTTGAGGAGCTGATGGAGAAATGCTGTGTTTCCTTTGAAAGCTGGGTTTCAACTGGACATAGGCAGTGGTCTTCGGACCATCTGTTTATTTCCCCTAATTTTAAAAATTTAAATATCATGTAATTATCATTATGTTCCATATGTTAATTACATTGTATATGTTATTATATTATTAATTCTGGTGATTATACGTCTTTTCAGGCTCCCAAAGAATAACTCCCTTTACATGTGGGAGAGACAATCATCTCAGGTTGTGCAAATAAAATATTCCCCAGTAGCAATACAATCAGAATGATACCTGCAAATAGTTTGGCTTTAACCAGCTTCTGAGCCAACCCCGTTGGCCAACTGAAAGGTACCATGTTAATGAAATCATTTGTCAGTGCTTTGAATCGTATTTATCTGTTAGAGGAGTAACAGTATTTCTGAAGCTTTTCCTATGTGGCATTAGACTGTTTCTATGTGGGCTGAATGCTTAGTGACGTGTTCCTTAAACTCTTTGAAGTATGTGGTTTGAAGAAATTCACTTTCCTTTGTCTCAACCTGAGCAGAGAACAAATATCAGTGATTTTTCTTCTTGGAAAAATTAGATTTATAGACTGTCATTGTTAAATACATACGATTATTCCATAAGTGAAGACAGAGATAATCCTGGCAGAGCTGAAGTGAGGAAAATGTGTACACCTTTGTTTAGGTGGCATTGCAGGGAGGACTGGAACACACAGCATGAGGATGTGAGGTGGAAGGTCCCCAGAGTGGAAGTTTAATGACAGCAATGGAAGACAGCTTTGAGGGTCTCACTGATGAATCATGGCTTTAGATGGGCTGGAAAGGTATCCTGGCCCAATTGTCTATGTGTTGTGTGAGGCCTCTTTGCCCTAGAGTGGGCTGACCTTGGGAAAACAGGGCAGACACTTGTTTGTGACATGAACTTCCAGCCAATTCCACTCCCTTTCATTCCCAAGTTTACTCAGCAAGACATTTAAACGGCTTCCTGACTGAATTACCAATCCTATCTTCACAGATAGGTGAAGGTTCTTTCCTTTGGTAGTGTCGTCCTCCGAATGGTCTATGGCTCGGGTCAATAGGCCTTTTGGTAAATATTCAGATAGTAATTTTAGGTTTTGTGGCCCAAGCAGTCTCTGTTAGAACTACTCAACTCTGCCATTGTAGTGTGAATGTAGCTATAAACAATACACAAATAAAGGGACATGACTATGTTTCAATAAGACTTTATTACCAAAATGGGCAGCAAGCAGAGTCTGACCTTTAAGGGCCATAGTTTACTGACCCTTGGTGTATGGGGTTGAAGGTTGCCATTCTTGGGCACTTGTAAATCTCGTATTTATAGATTTAACATGGAACAATACAAAGATTATTAAATTAGGAAAGAGAAGATGTGGGCTCTAATCTTAGTTCTGCTATGGCTTGTGGTGGCTTGTTTAACCTCTATACCTTAATTTCTTCATCAATAAAACAAGAGGTTTATACTAGCTGATTTTTATGGGTCCTTGCAGTGGAAAAATTTTGATCTCTTCTAAGTGTTGGTAGCTGTAAATTATGGGCTCCAAAGAAAATTTTTCTTCACATTTTCATCTTCATGTAAGGTTCTTAATGGCAAAAATCTGACATTTAGGGGGAACTGGGGGAGAAAGGGATGTTTCATCCAGTGCCTCTTTGCTGTTCCACTCTTTTGCTCCCTAAACCTGGCCATAGATCATCTCCCCTGGAGCCTCCATTTATTCTCTCTGCAAATTCCATATTCAATACCTTCTCCACTGACGTCATTTTTCTTCACCAGTGACAGCAGAATCAGGAACTGCTTTGTTTCCTGCTTTTGTTCTATTTCCTCCAAAGATTGAGATTCTACTTTGTGTAGCTCTTTGACTTTTCGTTGAGTGATTTCTCTCTCTCTTTGTGGACTGGGATGGAGCCTATACTTCTTGTGTGTGTCTTCCCCACAGACCTGGTGTGGTGAAGAGCACTCGCGAAAGAGCAAGTGCTCACCATGCCCTTGCTGAAGTGAGCTCAGGGAAGAAGGTGATGGGCCCCTTTCCTCCATCTCTTCACATTCAGTTGAAAGCCTGCTGCAGAGAGGTTGTGGGGTAACCTCACGGTAGTTAATAAAATCGATGGTAATTATAAGAATGACTATGCTGTATCAGACAGTCTAGTGGATAATGTGATACTCTGCCCAAATGTCCTTGGATCTTTTTTTTTTTTCTTTTTTCTTTTCTTCCTTTTTTTTTTTTTAACCCATTTTGTGCTAACCCAGATGAGTTGCTTTTGGGGTTTTTGTTGCTTTGCCTCCAGCAGCCAGGAACTACAACTCCTCTTCTAGAGCACTGTCTTCAGACTGCTAGAGCCTGCTTTGCTTATGGTTTGAAGAGCTAAAAAGTTCTGGGAATTTATGTTCCCTTGAGGAGGGTTTAACCAACGACTAAAAGGCGCAGGAATATGAACACCCAGTTTCTTGCCTTCTGGCAACTCAGAGGCATAACTTACACTTTAGAGTTGCCCTGGGGATCAAGCTGAAACTGTCTTCCATGAGATTTCATCTGAAAAAAAGTGTTTTTCTGACTGGCCCCCTTTTCTTAACCAGCTTCCTCTATTCCTGTCTAGATATGCCCTGGGAAGACTTTCTCATCCAATCACAAATACCTGAATCCTCTAGTCTCCGTGTTAGGGTCTGAATCTAGGCAAGTTCCCTGAAACAAGAACCTATTATGTTACAGCCCCATATTAGGCATTTGACACAATTTAACACTGGTCCTTGTTCTAGTCCTTCAAGGCAGGAATTAGGATCCTCATTTTGCAGATGAAGCAACTATGGTCCAGAGAGAGAAATGGCTTTTCCTGATTCATCCAGAGAAGGAGTGGCTCGTCCAGAATTCTGAGTTCAGAATTCTGACTCCGTCTCTAGAGGTCATGCGCTTTTACTCTGTGAGGTTTGCTCCATCCAAGTCAAGTGAGTCATTCTTTGAGGAAAGTTATAACAAAAGTGCTAGAGGATCTTTGCAGTTTTGCCTCAGAGGGGCTTCTGCCTTAGAAAGGGCTCTTCCTTACATACCAGGACAGGAGGTGATTTCACCTGCTCCTAGGAGAGCTGGAAAACTTGGGCAACTAGAAAGGTATTTTTTTTTTTCCTTAATACAAAGCAAAACAGCAGACCATGTAAAATGGCAGCTGTCAGAAATATTGTCCTCGTCTCTCTTGAAGTGCCAGTAAAAAATTAAGTTATGATTCTAGCCTCTGCTGAAATGGGCTTTCGTGGGATTGGAGTAGCTATGGTCCTAATCCACACACCATTCATCACAGTGGCATTGGCAAATGTTTGTATGCGCTAACTTCCCCCCAGTGAATCTCTTGCATTTCCACAGCTAATGGTTAAACAGGATGTGGACCAATATTTGCATCTCTGCCAGCCTCTGGCAATCTGATTATTAGTGCAATAAATATACAACATTTAATAACTCTTCACTTTTCCACTTCGAAACCATTAGTTGTCTCCAGGTTGACTATGAGGAACTTCAAATTCAATTCATTAACATTTCCTTAAATAGTCCTGTTAACAATGCAGGTCTCGCTTTCCCATTATGTACTGTCACTAATAATGGTTTTTACTTCTAACCTATTATTAATTAAAAAGTAAAGAAGAGTCCTCCACTTTCTCCATTTCTGAATAAGGTTTATATTCTCTCTGCGTGAACTGCGAAGAGGCCTTTAGAGTGTGGCTTGTAGTGTTTGATAATTGCTATCAAGGTAAATAATTTAGCTGGTCAGACAAAGTGCACTTCTCCATGCCTCAAGTGGACAGTGCAAGTCGTGGCCAGTCGGGCATACCAAACCCAAGGCAAAGAGAATCAGAGCTGCATGAAACTTTCATTAGGAGCAAACAGGAAAAGGCAGCCTTTCTTAGGGGATGCTGCTGTGACCCCTGAAGCTTGCTGTGACCTGGGACACAGCCATCCCCTGCACATCTGCAACCAGACCAGGACTCCCAGGCCCCTGGACCACCCCCTATGCCCAGACAGAGGCATCTTTCCCCAAAGGCTTTAAAGATTTTGCCATGAAGGACAAATGAACAGGCACGGATCCTCTGGATGCCCTAATCTTTTCTTTCCCTACTTCAAAGCCTTCTGCGTTGCCTCTGAGCCTGTAATTACCCTGGAGGTATTTTAGACTTGAAGCGACACCAGCAAAATTGCACTTCCTGATCATGGGAGTCCACAGTTGTGTTTAATCAATTATGAGGCTGGTCACGAGATGGAGTTTTTCAGCCATAACCATTAAAGAGGAATCATGATCTAGCCCAACTCCTTATGCTTAGGGTAAGGGACCCACAATCTGAAATTAAACACTAGCCAGTTGATGTGGTTTAATTTAGTCTCTACCTCCTTAATTAAAAGCATACCATTACCCACCCACATAACAAACTGACACTTTTATGCCAGACTGTAACTAGGAAAAAAAAAAAAAAAACTGTAAAAGTTAGGTGGAGCTAAAACACTGATTTTAAGATACCAACAGAGGCTCCCAAACACCAGAATAGAATCTGCATTTATTTAAACCGAAAGTTTTAAACAAGCTTCCATGCTATTTGAGAGTCGGTTCTCTGTCTGTCTGTCTGTCTCTGTCTGTCTATCTGTCTTTGTCTGTCTTGCATAGTCACAACAACACATATACCTTTGCTTATTTGCCATCAGAATTCCAGAAAGGGGAGAAAGAGTTTCCTTCTTGGATGTTCTTTTAGAGATCTGTGTGTCTATGTGTGATCAGGCCTGGGGAGTTTCAGGGGAAAGGAATTCAGAACAACTCTCCGGTCCTGAAATCATCCTGGCCTGGCAGCAGCTGGCCCAAACAGGACTGGCTTGGAGACGCTGAGCTGGGTGCAGGATGGCACAAACCACACAGCAGGCCACGAGGAACCTCTCTCCGCTTGCCAGTTCTGCTGAGAGGTGTCCACAGGCTTTCTGAGGCTTCATCTGTCAGCAAAGGAGCTAATTCCATACCCTCAGACAGGCTGGGTCTGACTCTCTTGCCATGAGCTCCCATCACAGTGTGTGAACCTCAGTTAGGGTAGCAGAATCACCCCTCGTCGCCAGCATCCTTAACCCTCTTTCCTCTTGCCCCCAGCCCCATCCCACTGACCTCATTCCTCTGTGGCAAACATTTTTCCCCCACTTTGAGAGTAACATAACATAGTGGTCCAGAACATGAACAGTTACACTGTTTGTGGTCAAATTCTTGTTTTGCAGTTCCCTAGCTAAGTGATCCACATCTCAGTTTCCTCATCTGTAAAATGGGGATGGTAAGAGCCACAACTTCGGAGGTTATTATGAGGATCAAATGAGTTGATTCAGGTTAAGTACTTAGAATAGCACATAGTAAACTCTGCAAGTTATTAACTTTAAAATTTTATGCTACTTGTGATTTCTAGCTCTTTGAATGCTTCGATCACAGTAGGTCTGGATATAAAAATCTCAGCAATTCAGAGCTGAAAGATCTTCATGATCAACCAGCCAGACGACCCCTCATTTTTTTAAATGAAGAAACTGGAGTCCTGAGAGATAAAGTAACCAATATATTAAACAGATTGAGTAGTGGAGTGGATTGTGTTTAATCCAGTGATCTTTTGAGCACACTCTTTGCAAATATTTCTCCTCATCCCTCATGAGAGCTCTCTTGGACATAGGATTGCTAGAAAGAGCAGCAGCTCCAAGTGCAGCTATTAAGGCTTTGCTGACCAGTTTCAGATTTATGTAGGCAGTATGTGGTCTCCTTGGAATGATTTGAAGGGTGCTTAGAAGGCCCAAAATAGCTCCCCCATTGCTGCTGGACATTCTACCATTCTCTAGCTATTATTTTTGGATAATATTGGCACCATAAAAAAGAGACCTTCTGTTAAAAAAACTGTGCATAGTACTCTGAATATGCAGAAAGCACCCAGCATTTTAGTGTGAATATCTTCTTTACTCAGAAAAGCTTGGGAGCCTTAGGCCCCAGGGAGAAAATTATTTTTGAAAAAGGGGAAAGAAAGTGGAAAGAGCAGAGGTCATTGAAAACAAGCTATTTAGTCTCCACAGTTTTGCCGAGGGCTATCTTGATCTCATGCTTCCAACTAGGTCTCCTCTGTCCCTTCATCTGGCTCTGCCTAGATGAATAATAGATTGGGACTGAATGTTCAGGGAAAAGCCCTGGAATGATTAGGTGATCGGTGGTTAGTAACAAGTTACCCAAGTAGGTGTTGACTACCCATCCCTGATGAGGGTTATTCCGAAGGTACCTTAGATTGCTGGACTTGAATAGGAAAAAACAAGAGTGAGGTGACCCTTCACTCCATCACTGCCACAGTCAGCCTAGAAGGGTGCAAGTTCTGGACAGAGGCAACTGCCCCTTCGGCAGAGTCCTCCTCCCTGCCCGCTCTTGCCTGCCAGGCTGCAATGCTTTTGCTATAGGCCATCTCCAAGAAACTCGAAATGAACTGAAAATCATACTGCTTGAATGAGGAACTGGGGGTGGGTTGGCAAAGATATCAACTCAGGAAGTTCATACTTGGTCATTGTGAGTTAGAAGCCTGGCACACTACTGTATTACTGGTGTCTCTGAGAATCGCCTTCTCTAGTCCTGATGCACAGCTCAGGTCTGAGACAGAGAGCAGGAGGGTGGAAAGACAGTGTGATGCACTGAGGACGCCTGCCTCAGATGCATAACCTGAACCTAATCATGAGGAAACATCAGGCAAACTGAAGTTGAAGGACATGCTACAAATGAGTGGCCTGTACTCTTAAAAAATATCAATGTGAAAGACCAGCCTAACTTTAAGATCAGCTTGAGGTTTCTGCTGAGACCGCTGATGGTGGCCGCCTTGGGAATAACACCTCTCTTTGTATAAGATTTCAGGAGTCCCCATTCCCACCAGAGCCCTAGATAGTGAAGGAAAACAAGGACAAGCATACTAACCTTACTCCTCCTACCACTAAATGCAAGGACTCTCTGCTCTTCCTTATGAGGAGGTGACTGGCTGGCTAGCTCATGCATAGCATTTTTTAAATGAAAGTGGTCATTGGAGAGAAAGGGTAGAAATTTCAAAACACAAAAAGCAAAAACAAAAACAAAAACAAACCATGTTTATAGAAATTGCCACCCTCAGCACAGCTTGCTCAAGCATTGTCCTGTGGGAGCAGCCTTCTGGAAATGGAGGGAAGGGCACAAAGCCATGCCACCCCCAAGAAAATGCCAGATTGTCTTCCAGGAAAGTTGGCCCAGCTTTTCCATAGTTTCAGACCCTTGATAGCTCTTTCCTTGGGCTTAATTCAGAAGATGAGGCTCTTCTGGAGCAGGACTCTTTCTGTAACCTTAGGTCTTAATTACTTCCACACAGAAAGGGAGGCATCCTTGGTCTCTTCCAACTCTAAAATTGTATGACTATATTAATAATATGCAGTATACTATACAGATATATGTGCATTGAATGACATGCTTGTAATATCTCATATAACATCTGTAATTTAATATTGTTTATAAAGTTATGAGAATGACTTCTGGGTAGGTCTGGATATTTTTGTTTTCATTAATTGCACTAAAAATAATACCTCTTTAAAGAGCCCATATTGATAGCATGGGTTCTGATCAAGTTACATACCCTGCAGAAGAATGCATATTGTATTGCTTTTACTCTAAAAAAGAGAGTTTATAATGTGGGTGTTTCTGTACCAAAGCAACAGATTCTAATAAGTTTCTACTATAATGTTCTTCACATATCTAGAAAATATCTCATATTCTCTGTAAGACCGACCATCATTTCTTGGCTACATAAGCAGACTGATGGTTTTAAATCAATTTTAGTTAATAAATCTCTTTGAAAATTGGATAAAAATTATGACCTTTTTCTCCTGAACTGCTCGTAGGTGCAAGATATTGCATACAATGTCAGGGGCTTTTCAGACTGTCTAGAAGGTCTTCAATGCTGGATTGAGAATCCCTGCTGTACAGGTATAAATACAGTAGTTTCTTTTTATCCGAAGTTTTGCTTTGTGTGGTTTGAGTTACCGGTAGTCAACAGTGGTCTGAAATGTTAAATAGAAAATTCCAGAAATAATTCATAAGTTTTAAATTGTGTGCTGTTTCGAGTGGTGTGATGAAATCTTGTGCTGTCTTGCTCAGTCCCACCTGTGATGTGACTCATGCTTTTGTGCAGAATATCCATGGTGTCTTCATTCACCATCCATTAGTCACTCAGTAGCCATCTCAGTTATCAGATCAACTGTCATGGCATTGCAGTGCTCATGTTCAAGTGACCCTTATTTTACTTAATAACGCCAGCCTCAAAGTGCAAACAGTAGTGATGGTAACACATTGTTATGAGTGTTCCATTTTATTATTTTTGTTGTTAATCTCTTACTGTGCCTAATTTATAAATTAAATTTCATCATAGGCGTATATAGGAAAAGCATAGTGTATATAGGGCTCCATACTATCTGGAGTTCCAGGCATCCACTGGGGATCCAGAAATGTATCCCCCAGGGATAAGGGAGGATACTGTATGTTGAAGAGAATGGGACACAATCAGCTACTTGCTCAGAGGTAGTTTGGAAAAAAGGTACCTAAAATCAAGTAATTACAATTTTCATACTCTGAGAGGATACAGGATTGCTAAGTCTCCTCTATGCTGTAAGCAGAACTGCCTCAGTCACTGTTGCCACCAAGGTACAGGAGTCCTGTATTGAGTCTTTGCTGGAATTCCTGGGACATCCTGCCAACTTCAGGCTCCCCTTGATTTTTGGGGACTGGTCTCATTTCTAACAGACAGATAGAGAATCAATGAGCAGACCTTCATGGCTGTTGCAAGTTCACACAAATCTCGCACCTACTCATTTTCCTGGGGTGGTGATTGTCTGTGTAGGTGGAGCTCACTACTGGTCACACAGCTTGCCAAGCAGAGCTCTATGAGAGATGCCTACAGATTTGCTTCCTGAGACATAGCTCTGTTCTCCATCCCCCATCATGTTAGCGCATCCGGATAAGTGCCAGAATAAAAGAGAGAGTAGGAGAAACACATTGCTCTATAGCTGTGGAGTTTTCTCTGTCCTTGGATTTTGAATTTTTGGTTGTTGACCATTGGCTAGGACCATATGGCTCTCCGTTGTTTTCATTCACATCTCCTCTCCAGCTCCCTACACAATGTTGGGACTGTTTGCAAGGCTCCTTTCCATCAGTCCGCCCAGCAGCATATGACATCTTGGGGATTTGCATTTTTAATTTAATCATTAGCTTAATGTTTGGGGGACATTAGTCATAGGAAGTTAGTCTCATTCATCCAGATGCATTTTTGAAAGTTACAGCTCTTTTCTGTCTACCATAATGCCCCCCTTGAGCATGACTTTTCCCATTTCCTTTAAAAAACACTCTGTTCTTCTGGAACTTTCAAATAAAGACATCAAAGGTGGAAGGAATTATTAACTCAGAAACTACATTTGAGACTTCCAGAGGAGTTGAACCTGGCTGGAGTTGTGGAGAAACAGTATTGGTGTAGGGTCAGGAAATGACTTAAACTTGATCTTCAAGGACTTGAAATTGCTCCCCTGAAAAATGGAAAGGCACTTCTCTTGCCTACAACCCTCTGGGGAGACCTGAGTCCAGTGCTTGCTTTCCCTTCAATGCAAATGAATGAACGAAGTTTGCTCCCTAGGCTTCTGGCCAACAGAACTGGAACCATTTTTGGAAGTTGGGCTGCTTTTTGTGTTCTTCAGCTTTGTAAGTTTCTGGACAGATGGCTCTGGAGGGGAAGGTGGGGCTTGGCATGGGCTTTGGAAATGTTGCCTTTAGATAGAAGGGAGGAAGATTATTTCAAGTGAGCCAGTGACTTGAGAAAAAGTGTGGAAGCAGGTATAATAATGAATATTCTGGGCCCTATGAATGCATCTATATGAGTGTAAGTGGGATATCAAAGTTGTTCAGCCTGGATAGAGCAGGCTGGGGCAAGGGTAGAAGTTTTCTTACCATGTTCTTTAGAGTTCGGAGTTTATTCTGTGGGTAGTCTAGAGCCACTGGAAGCATGTGAGTTTGGGAATTTCAGGGTCAAATCAGTTTTAGAATTGTTAGTTTGATAGTGGTTATCATGTAACTGGTCTCATGGGAGTCCCTTTGTGGAGCTTCCTTTCTCAAATGAACAAAGGCCAGTGTTTTTTTCTTGATAGTGAAATTATTTTGACCATAGAGTTGCCATTCTTTATATGACTAAGGACCCTTTTTCCATTTTCAATACAGTTTAAGAAATCTTCTTGTAACCCTCTCCTCTCCAAGTTGAGCCATTGGACTGCAGTTATCTCAAGCACAAAGCCTTACCAACATTTCCCTACAGAGCCTACACTTGATTGTTTGTAGACAAAGACAGCCATGCCTTGGTCATGATCCAGAGAAGCCCATTCTTTCTGTATTCTGTAACCCTTTTTGGGCTGCACCCTTGTGACTCCCATGTGTCCTACCCCCATCTCTCTTTGCCTTATTCTTCATCTGACCATTTCCCATTAATAACATCCTGCAACAGGAAAACTATCCTTTTCTCATTCAAGGAACTGAAAAAGTAACCTTCTCCTTATAGCTCACCTGCTCAAGAGCCTCTCTACAACTATTTTGGACCTCATTGCAACCTGAATAATTCAATTCCTTCACTTTCTTTCTGTCACCTCCACATGTCATGTATCTAGCTTATCACATTCACGATTTATAAATACCCTTCCCCATTTTTCTTTCTTCCCACCTGCCCAGAAAATGCACCCTCTAGAGAGGCCCAGCAATATACTGTCATTGTGCCTATAATTAAACAGCCAAACATTGCTGGAAAGGAAGGAAGGAAGGAAGGAAGGAAGGAAGGAAGGAAAGAAGGAAGGAAGAAAGGAAAGAAGGAAGGAAGGAAGGAAGGAAGGAAAGAAGGAAGGAAGGAAGGAAGAAAGTGAGAGAGAGAGGGAGGGAAGGAGGGAGGGAAGGAAGGAAGGAAGAAAGGAAAGGAAGGAAGGAAAAGAAAGAAGAAATGAAAGGAAGGAAGAGAGAAAGAAGGAAATAAAGAAAGAAGAGAGAAAGAGAAGGAAGAAAGAAGAGAAAGAGAAAAGGAGAGGAAGAGAAAGAAAGAGGGAAAGAGAATCATCATATGACCAAACAGGTTATTTCCACTGTAAATTCACCTTCACTACCCTCAGCTAGGCTTTCAACATTGCCCAGCATTTCCCTTATAATTCTGTATCCAGTAGGATTGCTCTCTCCATCTCCTCAGTGACAAATGCATCATCTCCTCTCCTCCTCTTCTATCATCCCTGTCTTCCACCTCAGTGGACTACCAGGACTCAAAATACATATATGCAAGTTTTTTTTCTCTAACATCATTTAAACACAGTTTCGTTTATTTAGGTCTAAGCTATACATTCAAATTGTTCAAAATTCAAAAGGTCTGAAAATCAACACTCTACCCTATTTCTTCATAATTCCAGTTCTCCTTCCAATGGGCCACCAATATTTTCAGTTGTATGTTTCCAGAGACAATTTATATATGTATAAAAGCAAATATTACATATGCATACTCTCTCCTCTCTCTCTTTTCTTTTACATATATGGTAGCACTTTGATTTTTGTTTTTACTTAACCACACATGAGAAATAAATTGACTTCATTACATAGAATTTTTATTTTTGTAGATAATGTTATTATATTCCATTATGTGGATGCATTTTTTATTTAGCCAGTCTGTTATTGATGGTCACTTCTAGTATTTTGCTAGTATAAATTATGCAATAGTGAATACATTGAAACCTACATCATTTTGCATATGTGTTGATATATTTATAAAATAAATTCCTAGAAGTATTATGGATGTGTAAAATCGTGTGTCACTTGCCGTTTTAATAGATATTGTTGGATTCCTCTCCACAGAGATTGTACCAAGTTACACTCCCTCCAGCAGTGTACAGGACTACCTGTATCTTCAGGCTTGCCACCACAGCATGCTACCCATTTTTTTGTTTGTTTGTGTGTTTGTTTTGAGATGGAGTCTTGCTTTGTCTCCCAGGCTGGAGTGCAGTGGTGGTGCAATCTTGGCTCACTGTAACCTCTTCCTCCCAGATTCAAGCAATTCTCCTGTTTCAGCCTCCCGAGTAGCTGGGACTACAGGCACAGGCCACCACATCCACCTAATTTTTGTATTTTTAGTAGAGACGGGGTTTCACCATATTGGTCAGGCTGGTCTCGAACTCCTGACCTCAAGTGATCCACCGGCCTCAGCCTCCCAAAGTGCTGGGATTACACACGTGAGCCACTGTGCCTGGCCTACTCATCTTTTTTTTTTTTTTTTTTTTTTTTTTTTAATCTCTACCCATCTGATAGATGGGAAAAGTTTTCTTACTGTCATTGTAATTCACATTTCCACAGAGAATATTGAAGCCATTGAAGACTTCCATAATTTTATCTCCACCATAACCATAAACATATCAGATCCCACTTTTGTCTCTTTTGATTCCTACCTATAACATTGAAAAGGGTATACTCTCTTCAGTCAAAAAATCCATATATGTTCTAGATACATGTTCTAGTCCCTTTCTTGGGCAGTGCTCTTCATTGATGAGCCCTGTTTTTATTTGCTTCATCTTCAACCATTCCCTCCTTACGAGATCCTTTCCACTGACTTTCAAGCAAGCATTAGTAGCTCTCACTCTTCAAGTATTTTCCATTAACCCCACATGCCCCTTCCACTTACTACCCTAACTCTAGTACACAGCCAAACCACACTGAAGGTTTGTATAAATGCTTCCTCCTGCACTTCCTCAGCACACAAGTTGTTCTTCAATACATCCCAGGTATCTTCTCCACCTCTCCTGGTTGCTCTGGAAGAAGTCTTCAGTGACCTCTATGCTGCTACTTCTAATGTTGACTATTTAGCTCTCATTTTATTTGATCCCTTCTCGGCAGCATTTGTCAAACTTGGTTTCTCCCTTCTTCTTGCGATACTCTCTTCTCCTGATGTCCACAATAACACACTCCTGGGTTTCCTTCTCTATTCCTGGTCAATTCTTCAGCCTACTTCACTTGCTCTTCTTTCCCTACCTGGTCCTAACTGTTGTCTTCCCCAGATATTCATTTTCTATTTTATATTCTCTCCCAAAGAGAACTTATTTTACTCCCAGTGATTTAAAGGCCAGTTACATGCAATAGCTCCCAAATGTCTATCTCTAGCTGCAACTTCTCTTCTGAGTTCTGGGCCTGGATGTCCAACTGTCTACTGTCTACTTTAAATCTTCTGTTGGATATCTCACTTGCATTTTAAATTTAAGACGTCCAGAACTGAAATCTTTTTCATCCTCCCCACTCAAATCTTTTTCTTCTCTAGTATTTCCCATATCTGTAAGTGGTACCTCCACCATATGGCTGCACATGCCACTAGTTTAGGCATTATCCCAGAAAGATCCTACAGTTCCAGTCCCATATCAAATTTATAAACATTTCTATTCTTTTGCTCTTCAACACATAGCTCAATTTCATTATGTTTTCCTATTTCGAATGATCCTGCCTTTATCAAATCCACAGCATTTTTCTGGGATCACTGCAATAGCTTCTAGCCAATGTCTTCTAACTACATTGTAGTCTGTTGTCACAAAAGAAGCCAGCATGTGTAAACACACCAACTAGGTAATGTTACTTCCCTTCTTAAAACCTTTCATAAGCTTTCTATTATATTTACAATAAGGTCCAAACACTGTGTCATCATTATATTGCAGAGACTACTCTGGTGACCTTCTTGAATCCATTCCTGTCCCTTTCCTACTAGAATCTGCCTGGTTACATGGTTACACTTCCTACCTCCCTTGCAAAAACAGGTATGGTTATGTAACAGATCTGACCAAAGATATGTAAGTGGAAATGTTTGAAAGTTCTAGGAACGGTCCTTTAAGGAATCTCAGGTGGGGCATGTTTTTGGCCCTTCCTTCATTCTTCCTTCCTGTTGCCTGGAATGCAAATATGAGGGCTGGATCTCCACTAACTTCTTTGGATCATGACAGGACCTGTCAGGTGCAAGCCACTTGCTAGACGATAGTATAAAAAGATGAAAGAAATCCTAGTCCTGAATGCCATGAAGCTGCAATACTAGCCCTGGTCTGCCCATCTCTGAATTTCTTATATGAGTAAGAGAAATCAGCTTCTGTTTTCTTCATGCCACTGTTATTTTGTGTTTGGGTTATATGCAGCTGAACTTAATGTTAACTGCTACATATGGCTTATCAGGCCTTGTGTGATGATCCAGCCCTTGTTCTCCTCTTTGACCTCCTCTCGTGTGCCTATTCCCCTGGATCCTGATCCACTCTCGGCAGTGTTATTCTGTCAGTTTCTTGAACTCCTTGCCACCTCGGGCCTTCCCATCTGTCCTTCCCCTGCCTGGAATGCTCTTCTACTCCTTCTTTGCCTGGCTAACTCCTGTCATCTTTCAGGTTTGAGTTTAAACATCCTATACCTGGAGAGACTTTCTCTGATTCTCTGATCTAAATTATGTTTCCTGTTTCTCTCACACCACTCTGATTTTTCCTTCACAATACTGATTCTAATCTGAAATAACATATATATATATTTAATGTTGGTCTCTCTACCATGGCAAAACTCATGTCTGTTTGCTCAGTACTTACATCAAAAACCTACTTCTAGGCCAGGAATATACTCAAATAGTAGTTGAATCAATAGGAGAAAATATAGAGTTTGGTTCAAAGAGTGGGATCGCAAACCTAAGATTCTGGGTTTTAGTCTTGACTCTTACTAGTTGTGTGACTTCAGTCTAGTTACTTAACTCTTTAAGCCTCATTTTACTGATCTTTAAATGAGGTTAATAGTAGAATGTTCCTGAGGGGATTGTGGTGAAGATTCCATGACCAAATAAAACTAAAGAATTCAACATAGTGCCTTTCACAGAGAAAATGCTCAGTATACAATAGCTATTATTAATGAGTAAACGAAGGAATCAATGAAAAAGCCAAGGTCATTTCTGGCAGTATGTTACCTGACCCAGAAAAGAGACCAGTGCTCAGGAGTGGCCTTCATTTGTTGTGGTTGTAGTGCTTCAGCCAAATAACAGTGGAAGTAATACATCACAGGCATTTTGAGTGTCCACCTTGACCCTTTTGCAGGGGCAACTCAAATGCTGTGCTGTAACAAGGCCCTCCCTTGGCCTTTGATACTTATTTCCTTTGTTTCTAAAGCGCTTGAACTCACTATTCCAGCACCTACCGCTCGCTCTCAGAGGGCATGTCTTCCCTATCCTTGGGGATGGGATGCCAGTCTCTTCCATGCTGGGCCATGTCTTAATGTGCCTACCTTTCCCTGACTACTGAGCAAAATTCTTTTAGAAGTGAGATTTTAGTCCTTCTTATCCAATAAGGGGAGAACCAAAACACTAATCAGTGAAGAATGTGGAAAGGGAGATAGTAGTTGACTTCCTGTGCACAAACCCCTCCTTACCCAGTTACTTCAGACTCCTGCAAGATTTAGAGAAGCCATCTCCGAGTTTTAGTTCTATTGAGGAAACTCCAAAACCATAGTTTTGGAAAGGCTTCAAACGTTCCCTGGATGAGTTGTCTTCCCATTTATAAGACAATCCAAAGTCCTGTATTTAGTAAGAGTGGAGCAGGACACACACACACACACACACACACACACACATGCAACAATCCACTCTGGATTCGCTGTAATCCTGGCTTGAACATTCAAGAGAATACTTGAATAATACTTACCTACCTCACTGGGGTGTTGTTAACAATTAATTAGTTAATGTTTATAAAGCACTTTGCAGATGTAAAGTGCTTTTTAAGTGCTAAGTATTATTATTATTAAGCAGAAGTTCTATGGTTTAGCTGAAAATGTTTTTTTGCAATCACACGTTTAGCTGTAAATAAATTAAGCTTATTTACAAGAGGGTTTTCCTTTTAGGGTCACCTCCTTGTTATTATCATTTAGCTAATCTCTTTTATTCTCCTTTGGATTACAAATAGAGCTGCCTCATCCTGAAAACTTCTTTGAGATAATTTCAAGAATATCACAGAAAAATAAATACCCAAAGAGACTACCCGTTTCCTCAAGAGTGAGGCTATGTATTTATTCAAGAAAAACTCTATGCCTTACTTTATATACAAGAGTTTCTGTGCAGAGTTCCTAATTTAGGTCTACACTGAAAAAAAATACAGTTAGAACAGTGTCTTATCAAATAGGGCAGAGGAATAAATCTGCTACATTTGATGACAATAATAATAGCAATAAGAACAATACTAGGGATTGGAAAGATTTTAGGTTTTATTTCCTCATTCCTCTGTCTTTCATCTGTCTTTGTTCTTTAAAAGCCTATGATGAAGGTGGGGGTAGGAGGCCGAGGAAGAAGCAAGTGGCATCTATGGCACAGCCATACACAAGCTGTCCAGTGGCAGAACAGCCTTAATGAAGTAGTAAAGTGTCTAAGTCCACAGCAACCTGCAGGTCAAGTTCTTTCTTCCAGTGCCTTAGGCAATTCCATGGGAGTGAAGCTGGATCTTTAATGAACTTAGTAGACTATAAATCAACAAGGGATATGACACTGGGAAAAGGGATGAAACAAGAAAATCAGACAATGAAGCCTGCTGCTGCTCTCTTACTAAAAAAAGCACACTGTGTTTTTGATGGACTATATTCTTTGGCATATTCTTGTGGGTTTTTTTTTTTTTTTTTCAGATATAGTTGGACAGTAGCTATTTTTAGCAGGGGCAAAAGTTGTCCAGATATTGGATCAGTACCATGCAAGAGTTATATCTTTTATGTGTAATTTAAGGGTAGGTGGGAACAACTAAGCTGAATTACTGACATCGTAAGGAAATGAAAAATCAAACTGCTGACCACATGCATTTTATATTATTTAATTAAAAGTAGATAATGGTGCACGAACGAACCACAAATCAGATAAAAATGGCAGCATTTTCTCATATTTAACACATATTTGACTTGTGATTGTGTGACAATTTACAAGAACAGGTCCATGATGTCTCCAAATAGAAAATCAGGAGTGTAATTAAAAAATACTGCAGGGGAGAAGCAATATTAACTTCAACCCTGAGCAGAGCTAATCACAGCCACAGTTCTCAACAATGTTACTCTCATTTAATGAGTCTCTTCTACTTCCTTCTTTACTGTGGAATAAAAAATGAAAATCATCAGAATTTTGCTAACTCAAAATGTTTAAATATACAGTATGTCTTTTAGAGAAATAAAGAAGAGGAATGGTTTACAAATTCTAGGTGTCAAGATTCCCTGCTTATTATTTATTTTACTGGAGTCTCATTAAAAGACCAACAGTCAGTCATTCAGAGTTGTGCCTCAGGACAGAATGACTAATTCACTGCACAATCTTTAGAGTTTTTAGTTTCATCAGATGTGCAACTGTGGGAATGTCCATTTTCTCCTTTTCAGTATCAGGAGCAACCATTCCTAAATTGTGCAAAGAATATTCTAAGGAATCCAATCCCTTTAGCACCCATTCAAACATGCCTGTATAGGAGCTGAGCCTCCTCAGCCCTGACTGGGAAACAGTGCCACAGAGAGTGGTCCCAAGTCTCTAGGCTCCATTTGACCTTCACTGCTAGGCTCCACTTGACCTTCAGACCAAATGGAGAAGAATTTGGTGTCTTCTATGCTTTCTGGTCTTTGTTTTATGATTTCATCAACTGACCTACCTTTGTTCAGGAAAGTTCACAAAAATCCTTCTCTACCTTAGTTATTTTGTCAGAGAGTGAAAGCTAAGTACCTAAATATATTCAATGACAAAGTGTGTATAACTATTTGATATTTTAATACCTTTTCCTGCCTTGGATCGAACAAGCCCCTGAAGTGTTTCCTCATTATTCACCCTTCCTTTAGTTCCCAGTCAGAATAAATTCCCTGTTCTTTAAACTAAAATCTTGCATTTCTTACCCTTTGTTACCCAAAAATTAAGGGACATACTTGGAATTTTATCCATAGAGAAGGGTTTCAGTTCATAGGAGGAGTGGTGTAGAGGTTGATAATTCCAAGTAAACAAGAACCTAACTCCTTTCTCTTATAACCTGAACAAGTCTGATGCAGAGAGTTGCCCATGGAGGACCTTCGCCAGGGAGGGAGGGGCTTGGATCAACTTGGTTGGTTTAGCAGATGAAAATATCTCAGTGAGCATACCAGGTACCACTAGGGGTTGAGAGGATTTGGGAAACAGGTGCTTTCAAGTCAAAAGATCAGTGAGAGAATAACCACCGAATGCAAGAAAGAGTTAAGAACAGGGTGGAATTGGGTGGGAGATACGGTTCAAGAGAAGAGTTCAGAACTAAGGCAACTTAGTAAGTGTGGAAGAGTCCCATTCCTCCTGAAATATTGCCCAGTGGGCATTGTGTGAATGATGATGGCAGCTTAAAGGACTTTTAGAAAGTGTGGCAGAAACTGGGAAAATGAAACCAAGTCAACTGAGTAAAGTTGTGGAGTATACTGAGATTTCTAGTGGGAAAATGAATATAAACTTAGTCTGAAGGCAATGAACAGGCCAGAATTACTCTATTTCATAGATTTAAAAACATGTATAGTACAATGTTTCCACATCTCTTAGTTGGCTTGCGTCTCACAGTTGATGTCCTCTTGGAGTTATAAAATAGAGTCTAGCATGAAAGGCATGAAGGCACAAGAAATAGATGGACCTCTGGCTACACACAGTCCTCCAGGGATGGGAGGGCAGAGGGGAGCTTTCCATTGTTTATTAAGTGAGAGTATTGTGAGCATGACCTTTTTCCTATCACTGTGATTTTTCAAATGAAGCTTTTAGAATTTTTCACTCAGATGCTGGATCTCAGCTTCCTCTTTTCTGACATTGTAACTCATTCCTCCTTTCTTCTATTTCAACTATGTTATCTTTTTTATTTAGGGAAAGGTTGGTGGGGAGGGTGTAAGAGTTCAGCTTAAACGCCAGCCCCTCAGAGAGGCCTTCCCAGACAACTCAACAAATAACCATCTCCCATTCACTTCTATCACTGCGTCCAATTTTATTCTCATCATAGCATTTATTACTATTATTTCTTTCTCTTTTTTTTTTGAGACGGAGTTTCGCTCTTGTTGCCCAGGCTGAAGTACAATGACGTGATTTCGGCTCACTGAAACCTCCGCCTCTCAGGCTCAAGCAATTCTCCTGCCTCAACCTCCCGAGTAACTGGGATTACAGGCATGCACCACCACGCCCGGCTAATTTTGTATTTTTAGCAGAGACTGGGTTTCACCATGTTGGTCAGGCTGGTCTTGAACTCCCGACCTCACATGATCCACCTGCCTTGGCCTCCCAAAGTGCTTGGATTACAGGCATGAGCCACTCTGCCCCACCATTACTATTATTTCTTATATTTATTATTATTATTTATTTTTTATTATTTTCTGATAGTTTCTTATTAATTCATTGATTCATTTTGTTTATGGTCCATATTCTTTGTTAGGATATAAGCTCAGTAAGCATAAAGGTCTTATTCACCAAAGTGTCTTCTGTTCATGCCTAGCACATAACTGACTCTGAATAAACATGTGTAGAATGAGTAAATGAACATATGACCTTGAAAAGGGTTGAACTCTTCCCTGGAGTAAAATAATGAGCATTATAGCCAGCTAATGTGCTTTAGTATGTTTTGTGGGTTCCTCTACATTTCCCATGTATCTTTTTAATGGAATAAGAAACTTTAAGAACCATGTGATTCTGGGTCTGTAAGACAGCAACTGCTGAAGTGTAGCTTGAGATTTTCTAGAAACTTAAATTAAAGCATCTCCATCTCCCTGTCTGGGGTTATGCGTGCTGATTCAGCTTCAAATCAGCTGGCAACTATTATTTACCCTTAAGTTAAAAAGCAAGAAAACAACCTCTCTTCTAGCAAAGAGACAGATTCATGAAAAGTTTTCGTCTTACTATGTTGGCTCTGGTCTTAGTGATCCATACAGGCATAAAACACCTCTTATGTGTTTAAAATAGAATTATCATTAATATTATGCTAGTAGCTATAATTACCAAAGTTATCACTTCAAAAAGTTTAAACAGGCTGGAAAAAAACTATCAAAAGAAAGTAACCTGACTCCACATACAGACAGCTCAGGTATTGCTTAGAAATGGAGATCATACTAGTAGAAAATGTGAAAATGGACGTGAGTCATAAAACTAACTTCGAGTTTAACTTACATTAATCCTTTGAATGAACGTCCCTCTCAGAATGAAATTAACCTCTTTGATTTTAGCCTATATAGACCTACTCCCATTATGCCCTTGTTTCAAGTTAAAAACAAAATAAAAACAGATTCTGTGAACATTCTAAGTATGTGTAATACAAAGTCATCCAGGAATAATTAAGAGATATTTCTTGCTAAATATAAAAGCATGTGGAAATACAGACATATGTAAGGAGAATAACCCTTATCCGATCATACTAGGGTCATCTTGATGTTGACAGGAATCAATGGTATGCTGGGTAAGAGTAGTCTATGCAGTGTCACCATCATCATCTTCAGTCTGATGGTTCAATGATGAGGCTGGCTACTCATACATGGATAAATTGTATTTATCATTCTTTCTGAAACCCCTTTCCCTCTTTCTTTTACTTAGTGGCTAAACTTGTCCAAACTGTAATGACTCAAGAGCTCGCTCACTCATCAAGCATTCACTGAGCATCTGTCATATGACAGGTGCTGAAATGGGTTTTTGGGATACTAAGAGGGAGACTCTGATCATCCCTTTCAAATGGCCTGTGCATGGCTTTCCTGACAATATTATGGCAGGGTGAAGTGACACTAGGCTGTTTGAGTCACAAGTGAAAAAGAGTCACTGTGTGCCTGGAACATTTATTTTCAGGCTATAGAAAAGTGAGGTAAAGACTTAAGTGCCCAGTGCTTGACAGAAATTTCCCTTTGGATCTAAATGTTTTCATCTTGAATAGACATGATCATTGGAGTCGAGTCATTCTTTGGGCACTTTTTGATTTATTTAAATTCACAATTTATAAGGTAAGTATCATAGTCTCCATCTTACGTATGAGGAACTTGAGGTTTAGAGAGGTTGAACTGGTTTCCTGTGGCTGCTGTAACAGATTATTAAAAACTATATGGCTTAAAACAAGATAAACTTATTGTCTCACAGTTCTAGGAGCTAAAAGTCAGAAATCAAAGTGTCATCAGGACTGTGCTCACTACAGAAGCTCTAGGGGAGAATCTGTTCTTTTCCTCTTCCAGCTTCTCATTTCCATTGGCACTCCTTGACTTGTGGCAGCCTCATTCCAATCTCTGCCTCACGGTCACCTGGTCTCTCACTCTGTTCTCTACCGGTCTTGTCTTTTGTGTATCTATTTATAAAGATGCATGTGTTTGCACTTGGGGCCTGCTTGGCTAACCCAGGATTATATCCTCATCACAAGATCGTTAACTTACTCACATCTGCAAAAACCTTTTTTCCAAGTAAGGTAACATGTACACGTTTAAGGGATTTGATATAAATATCTTTTGGGGAGCTAATTTGTAGCCTTTTTAGCCAAAGGTTAAGCCTTTGTCCAGGGTTATTCAGTTGGCAGAGGTGAGTATTGAACATAGCCAGGTTTTATTTCATAGTGCATTTTTTAAATTGAATTAATTTTTTAAATGGACACATAGTAATTGTACATATTCATGGGATACATAGTGATGTTTTGATACATATAATGTATAGTAATCAGATCAGGGAAATTAGCATATCCATCATGTCAAACATTGATCATTTCTTTGTATCGGGAATATTCAAAATTCTCCTTCTAGCTATTTGAAACTATATATTATTGTTAACTATAGTCATCCTACAATGATATAGAACACTAGAATGTATTTCTCCTATCCAGCTATAATTCTGTATCCTTTAACAAATATTGCCCTGTCTCTCTCTTCCTCCTACCCTTCCCAGCCTCTAGTAACCTCTGTTCTAATTTTTACTTCTTTGAGATCAACTTTATTTTTTAATCTTCCACATATGAGTAAGGACGTGTGGTGTTTGATTTTCTGTTCCTGGCTTATTTCATGTAACACAATGTCCTTTAGGTTCATCTACGTTGCCACAAATGACAGGTTTTCATTCTTTTATATGGCTGACTAATATTCCATTTTGCATGTATACCACTTTTTCTTTATCCATTCATCTGTTGTTGGATTCTTACGTTCATTCTATATCTTGGCTATTGTGAATAGCGCTGTAATAAACATGGGGGTACAGATGTCTCTTCCATATATCAATTTCCTTTTTTTTTTGAATAAATTCCCAATAGTGGGATTGCTTGATCAAATGGTAACTTTGTTTATAGTTTTTTGAGGAACCTCCATATTGTTCTTCAAAATGGCTGTACTAGTTTGCCCACCAACAGTGTATAAGAGTTTTCTTTTCTCTGCATTCTCATCAGTATTTGTCATTTTTTGTATTTTCAATAATAAGCATCCTAACTGGGGTGAGATGATAACTCACAGTGGTTTCGATTTGCATTTCCCTGATAATTAGTGATGTTGGGCAGTTTTTCATATACTTTTTGGTCATTTGTATCTCTTCTTTTGAGAAATGTCTGTTCATATCATTTTCCCAGCTTAAAATTGAGTTTTTATTTATTTTTATTTTTTTGCTGTTGAGATGTTTACATTCCTTGTATATTCTGGATATTAATCCTCTGTTGTATAAGTAGTTTACAAATATTTTCTCTCATTTCATAGGTTGTCTTTTCACTCTTGATTATTTCTTTTGCTGTTCAGAAGCTTTGTAGTCTGATATAAACCCATTTGTTTTATTTTCTTTTGCTTTCTGTACTTTTGAGGTCTTATTTATAAAATCTGTTCTCAGACCAATGTCCTGAAGTATTTCCCCTGTGTTTTGTTCTACAAGTTTTAGGTCTTACATTTAGGTCTTTGATCCATTTTGAGTTGATTTTTGTATAGGGTGAGAGGGGAGAGTCTATTCTTTTAAACCTCCACACTGACTCTTAGAATATATGTATACTCAAGTAAAGTTTTCAGTGTAATTATATAAGTAGTAGTTTCAACCTGGTCATTTAGCATGAAGAACTAGGATGTAGGCTGTATTGATAGAAGTGTTCTGTTATTTCCTTTTGATTCATTCAACAACCAGTATTTCCTGAGTGCCCACTATGTTCCAGGCTCTCTGCTGGCATGAAGAGTCAATGTTGAGCAAAAACAACCACCATCCCTATTCTTCCAAGTTCACTGTCCAGCAGGGAGACAGAGATAAACATAAAATGAGTCATTAATGGAAATATAATCACAAACTGAAAAGGAAAAGAGAGATAGAACAAAGAAAACTGACCCAGGCTGGATGTGGAAACAAGGTTTTCCTGAGAAGTGGTGTTTTGGTCAAGATCTGAAGCCTGAATAGGAGCCAACAGGTGAAGGAGAAGGTTGCAGGGGGAAAAACATCCCAGAAAGAGAAAATGACCCTGTGACAGAAAGGATTATCAACCTTCTAGGAATTGAAATAAGGCTAGAGCAGAGAATGAGGCAGCTTTATCAATAGGAGCATTTGTTTCTAGGTGTAGTTGCTGGGCAGAGTAAGATGCAATGGATTCTCTAAGATGCCAAACTCTTTGAGAGCAGGGAATGTGTTTTATCCATCTCTGGATACTCTGGCCAGTGTGGTATCTCACCCAGAGTATACACGCAAGGCTAACTTGTTGATTGACTTAATTAATAAATGAATAAATAAATTAGCCTTGACCTCACAAATGCAGGCTATTTGACAAAGCCTGTGAAGTACCCATTGTCCCGCTTGCTCAGTGTTTCCTTTCTAATCCAGGGGGTTATAGTGTGCCCAAGGATATTCTGGCCATTGTTGTAGCCACATAATTGTCACATGTAAGTGAAGGGTGGTGAGGGAGCCAGGAGTCAAAGACTTTTTGCATGCAGTTGTGAAAAAAGGGAAGGCCATTGACTGGAGGAGAGAAAGCCTAGAAAATAAAAACTAAAGGTTTCTTCACCCCTCAACACAGCCCGAGCCCTGGTATAGACATCCGGATTGTATTCTGTGGACAAGGTAGAAGCACCCTCCTGATTTCCTGCCTCTCTTGGGGGACTTTTCTGCAGGCAGGCTTTTATCTGATGCTCCATTTTTAGGGTACAGCATTATAAAAGAGTTAACTTTAGCTCTTGAAAAAGGGGACAGACTATGAAGAAGGTTTTCTTACACTCTACTGTTAGTGTAACCTTCGTTGCTCACCACACATGGACCAAGCTAGATAGCTTGTCTGTTAGAAAAGATGTTCGTGGGATATATAATTTCTATAAACGCTCATTTGACTTCTTTATCCAAGGAACTATAAAGGACAAATGTCCTTTCCATACAAAAACCCACTTAAAAGGATAAGGTCTCAGAGATTGTCTCTGAATTCATGATTAAGAGTTTTCCTTGGGATAAAACCTGCCTGGTTGATTTAGCCACAGAAACACTGCAGATGTGAAGGCCTAGCTGTGGAAATCAGGTAACGAGACGGAAGACCCTCAGAGGTCTATATCTACAACTGCCACCATTCCAGACAGAAAACTCGCGGGGCTGACAAGTTGTTTGCTGGATTCTTTTTTTTTTTTTTTTTTTGAGGCGGAGTCTTCACTCTGTCACCCAGGCTGAAGTTTGCAAACCACATGTGGGGTGTCAACTCAGATATTGGTATGATGTTTTCAATTTGCTCCTAAAATAGAAATTGTATGCTGACCGTCTAGCTTTTAACTCCTAAGATACTCTTTCTTCCATTCTTTACTGTTTTTCCTCTTTTCCTCATCTCTTTCTTTGCTTGTTATTTCTTTAGAGGTGGTATCAGGTGCTAAAACTGGGCAGTGAATCAGGGGAACTCTAGACCGGGCTCTTACACTAAGTAGCTGTGTGGCCTGGGGCGTGTCACAGAACCTCTTTGAACCTTAGTTTCCTCATCTGTAGAATGGATCAGTAGATTCCCTGTGAAGCTACCACTGTGGCTTCGTGTCTCCTTCTTCCCCTAGACAGTTCATTTTTAGCTCTCCAGTCCATAAGGCTCTCATCTTCTCTTTCCACTTGTATTCTTCACTTATATCCCTCTTCTTTTTCCTCTCTCTTTCTTGTTCTTGTGGAACAAATGGAGGATCAGAAGTCAGAACTGGTTTATTATCTCTTTGGAGAATAATGGAGACATTTCTAAAGCCCTAATTGATAAGATAGCCATGCCTACAGGAACAAGCGTTTGCATTGCTTTGATGATGACATTCAGCACCGTTATATCACAGGCTGAGGAGAAGTCATCGGCTCTCAAAATATCTCAATGCATGTTATGGAAATGGACTTGGATAAGAGGGGAGACTGATGGCTTATCTTTCCCTATGCATATCTTGTCCTTATTTATTTTCCTTCTATTGGGGGCGTGGTCCCATTGTGACTTCTCAGAGGGAGACCAAGAGATTCCTTGTTTATGCCTCTTCACTCTTCACAGGAGCAGCCCAGCTTCTCCCTCAGCAGCACGGTGGATGATGCTGGATAAACTTGCCGGAGATTCTCTGTCCTTTCATCTGCTCTCCCAGATTATACCTTCTTTCTACTTTGTTTTTCAAAGACAAGACCACCTTAGAACATGGCTTCTTCCAAAAGAGCATTTGGCAGCTTTCTTCTAAGCCTGAGGGGAGACTGAGAAGTGGTTTCTTCTCTTTCCTAATGCAGGTATTAAGCAGACTTAATATTCACTTACTCTGAAAAATCCCACTTCACAGAAACATTTTTTAACACGAGCCAACGCGTTTCTCCCTAATTCAGCACAATTGCGCCTGGTTTATATCCATTGATGTTAAATGATTTCCCGTTTAATATCAATTGGAAATGGCTGATTTCCTACCCCAAACAGTACTTAATGTCAATTATGGCAGGCAGGGCAGAGCTGTTTTTCAATTAACTACAGCACTCCATTTTGTTTGCTGGCGAGTGGTGCAAGATACAAGCATACAAAGCTGCCTCGTGAAATGGTGACAGAGAGGGGCTTGGCATTGATTTTGCTGCCTGTTCCTGATCATTCTATTAGAAGGTGGTTATAGGGAGGGGGTGCTTGCCTTTTCCTTTTTCCTCTGGTTTAATGAAAACCTACTCTTCATCAGATAATCTTTTGTTCTGGCGATGACCAGAACTTGTTGGGGAAAGAACAGCATTACACCATCAACACTCTTGCTGGAGAGAGTTCATAGAAGTGTGGAGGAGGGTGTGGATTCACATGGAAGATTGAGACTATGATGTGAACTCTAGTTATACCCAAAGTGTGGGTATGGGTGCAGGTGTAAGGTGTGAGGCTAAGATTGACAGCTAACATTTATTGAACACCTGTTGTGGGTTAACAACTTGATGTTATTTTGAATCCTCTTACTAACCTTGTAAGCGATAGTATATGCTTGTCTCATAGGTGTCCATATCTAAGGCTGATAGGATTCTCTAATACCATAGAGCCATTCAGCGGCTGAAACTAGAGTTCAAATCCAGACTGTCTGATCTTATCTCTCAGACCAGCCTTCCTTTCTAATGAAACTGATGGTTGACAATATCCCTGGTGATTCTACATAATCCATAGAGCGATGCTTCTTAAGATATTAGAGGATGGTGTCAGAGGGGAATGGGATTCCTGAGTCTAGGATCCAAAGGTCTATGCAGTCTTGTTTTTGTGCTGCTGCAATCCTTTTATGATACCTTGCGCTTTGCCACCTTTTGTGTATGAAAGGCTTTTCTCACTCTCTGCCTATGTTAATTCCACCCGAATTTCAGGGATAAGCTTGAGTTGTCTATGAAATGCTCCTTGACTGCACTGTCCACCTTGGGCCCTCTCCACTGAACATTTACAGCATTTTGCTCTATGGTCCTGGGCTAACATTTTTCCACTATGGCTGTAGAAAATTTCCCTGAAAACAGAAACCATGAAGAGGAAAAATATTTGAGTTCTTTAGGGGCTAATAGGGCTGGCTGAAATCTACTTTCGTGATTCCCCACCTTATTTGTTATTCGTTCAGCAAAGATTTATGAAATGCCTACTGTGTGCAAAGCATTATGCTAGGAGCTATCAATGCCAAAGAGCTTATATCCCAGTGGGAGGAAGAGGCAGTAAGGGGGCAGATTCAGTGGAAGATAGTATGTACTATGGTATTGCCCAAGACAGAAGCACTTACCTTAATGCTATAAGTTGGGGTAAGTAGAGGGTAGGTAGAGCAGTCAGATAATTTTCTTTGGAATGGGTATCTGAATTGAATTTTGAGGAGGTATTTAAGCAATAGCAGGTAGGGGACAGAGAGGGATGGAAACCTGAAGGAGTGTTTTAGGGCATGAGCAGCGATGACACTGGGCCTGACAGGTTACTGAAACTTTTGAGTCTCAATCCTTCATCAATTCTACAGTGTTCATCATAGGCATGATGTAAGGATGGATAATAGCACACATTTACTGAGTTCTTACTCTCAGGCTTGCATTAGTATGGGTTCTTTATTTGTATTAACTTGAGTATTCGTAATGATTTTATGAGGTAGGCATTGTTATTATACTCATTTTATAGATGAGGAAACTGAGGCACAAAGAGTTTAATGAACTCACCCAACAGAACCAAATTAGTAAGCTGTGGAGCTGGAATGCAGACCTGGTGGTCCAGCCCCTGAGGCTAAAATCTTAGCCATTAATCTATGCTGTTTTAAAAACTTCATTCAGACACTGCACTATGCATACAAAACGCACACTGAAATAATCACTGCATTCATAATTGCTGCCTTGATTTCTTGGTTTCTTTGTTTATATATTATATGTTTTAAAAACCTTTCTCTTGGTAAAGACAAGTTCTTTTCTTTCCAGAACAACACCTTCTGTGGTTATAGGACTATACTCTCAACACTGATTTTACATCCCTTCCCCATACACATACACTTTGGGGTTTATTTCAATGCTGTGCATATAAAGAATACATGAAACAGAACAAAACAAAACACTCGGATAAATGCTTGTGCAGATGAAAGTTGCCAGTGGATTAGGAAAAAGTGAATCTTCTTGTTTCTAAAAATGTATTAGGTATCAGAATGCCAAAAATTTCTTATGGGGTATTGTCAGTAGCATGGACAACTCTTTTCTTAGCTACTCTTTCTAAAATGATTGGGAATGAGCTTTCTGGGAAGTTGTCTTGAGTGTTCAGATTCCAGGGTAGCTCCTAACAATTTTTCTTTTTCTTTTTTTTTGAGAATGGTTCTGTCGCCTAGGTGGAGTGCAGTGGTACGATCTCGGTTCACTGCAACCTCCGTCTACTGGGTTCAAGCAATTCTCCTGTCTCAGCCTCCTGAGTAGCTGGGACTACAGGTACACACCACCACACCTGGCTTATTTTTGTGTTTTTTGTAGAGACAGGGTTTCGCCTGGCCAGGTGGCCAGACTGGTCTCAAACTATTGATCTCAAATGATTTGCCCACCTCAGCCTCCCAAAGTGCTGGGATTACAGGCATGAGCCACTGTGGCCGGCCACTCCTAACATTTTTTTTAAGGTGGTTCAGGTGTCATACTTGCTAATATAAATTAAGCTTCTCTTCGTGACTGATTTATTTGGAGAAAGTATCAGATGTCAGTACATGGGCTGATCCCATTGGCTGAAAAATACAGTGTATTTCCCTAGTATTGCACTACCAGCACTTGAAGATGTACGTTTTTCTTTTTTCCCTTCCCTTGTCTTCTACTGATCTACATGAGATATTCTAGATATCACACATGTCTCTGAGATATTCAGGTTTTCACAAAAATCTATGGGATTATTTAGTAGGAACAGTTGATGATAATTTGGATTTTCTTTGAAATTCTTATTTATTCTTAAGTAGGATTTAGTCTTTAAAACTTAAGCAATAGAAGTCATACTTAAATGTGATCACTTTTATTTTAGTACAAGTTTTGAATTTAGGATCAAACTTAAACAAGAAAAGGGAAGAAGAATGAAAGGGGATGTTCATATGGAGGGGGCAAGGCTCATGAGACTCTTTATAACTTATTGAGCCTGCACAGTATTGTTTACAAAAATGGTACTGTACCAATGAGAACACTTATGCAGCCATTTCTAGCCTAGACAAGCAAAGAGGGTTTTGCTATTTGACTTTAGGCAATATTTATGGACATTATTCCATGCATCCTTGCAGTATTTCAGAATGTCATGAAAATAAATATCTTCTTTAATTCAGACAAGTTCAGGGTCAATGCATAGAAGCCAGACCTTTGTACTCATTTTTACCCCACATCTGACTCATAAGGGTTGTTCTTTGCCTTGATTGAAAGCATTCTTCTCTAGGGTGTGGCTTTCAGAGTTGTGAAGAATAGGCAAAGAAGAGGTTTATGAAGAAAGGAGAAGTTTTTACAGAATGCTTACTCTGTGCCTGGTAGTGTGCTAGGCAGGTTTTAAATACATTTGTAGTTCCTCAGAGGAGCCCCAGTTCTCTATACCTGACCTCTGTGTCCCCTGGACTTACTCTTTACAATAATAGGTGGGATTATGCCAAATAATCCCAGGCTTTGCCAAAACAAACAAACAAACAAATGAAACAGGTATTGGGTAGAAGCTAGGACATCAGGCCCAAGCTATCATATCCATCTTACAGATATGGTGGAAAGATGGTTTTTAAGGTCCCTGGGCAGAACTTCTTGACATGTGGCTTAGGTTTCTCTCTGGTGCCTTTAATTCCTCCCCTCCAAGTGTACCTAATCCAACTGCTAATTAAGGGAAAAAACAGAGACAGCAGATGAGCAGTGGGAATTTTTTTTCTCCTTTTGGAGCTATTTAAACCTTTGGAAGGTACACAAATGTAGCCCTATTATTCAAGCTAATTTATAATCCCTCCCCCGCTTCACCACCAGGAATTTATGAACCTGGAAGAGCTGGAAGTCCCTTAGTAAAGCAAACAAACTGTAACTCAGGGTTGCATACTTCCAAGGATCCTCTATCAGCAGGTTTTATTTTCACACCAGAGGTGAAACGATAGTTTGCTGAGCCACACTTTGTCCCATTGAGAGCAGCCAAGAGACTGCATGCATGATGCAGGAAGAGAGGGGCTGATGGGACCACTGTCTGGGCATTAGCACACAGCAGCTGTCCTCGTCCTGGTGACAACAATGATGACAACAAGAGCTGGCACTTGCTGAGCCAATACCATGTGTCAGGTACTGTTCAACATGTCTCAGCCTCACCACAACTCTTTGAAACAGACATTGTTATAATCTCCACTTTACAGATGAGAAAACTGAGGTTTCTAGAAGTTTGGAAGTTTCGGATATTTTTCCTATAGAAATTAAGTGAGAATGTGACCTCACACAATTTATCTACACATAGGACGTTATCTGAGTGCAGAGAATAGACTCTGGTAAGGAGGGTGTAGAATTGGCTCTTGTTTCCTTTTTAGGAAGGGAGAGATTTCCTGTTCTTCTTTTCCCTTTGCATTCCCCATCTTCCCCTTTCAAAGTAGAGAGTATTTACTGTACTGGGAGTCAGGAGACCTATGTTCTGGTCCTAGCCCTAGGAGGCAACGTGTTCTTGAACAAATCCCTTCCCCTCTTCTGACATCAGTTTCCTTACTTGCAAAATGAAGGGATGGGCAACATAGGTAGCTGATATCTAGGACCTGTGTTCCTCAATTTCAATGGCTCCATCATTCCGTAAAGCAGGGTGGTAAATCTTTCCCTCTCAACTCCTCATTCACCCTTGTGTGTTGGACAGCAATGCTTCTCTCTCAAATGTGCAAGGCACTGAAAAGAAGGCAAGTTGTTTTTTTCAGTGCTGTATACCAGACGACCTTGATGTGATAGACTACAGGATCTGGTGACACTGCACACTCGGTACTATTCAACACTTTGCCTGAAAGGGAGGAAGGAATGGATTTATTGACTTGCGACTTTGACTCGGGCCTGTGTATCAGGTCTGTTATCATGTGGAATGATTAGGCTGCAGTGGCAGGGACAAGTTAAACTAGAACAACAAAAGACCTCCTTAACCTTTACCTGGACACAAGGCCATTCATAATGACTTGCATGGTTTGGAAAACCAAATCTGTCCCGGAGCACTCAATACTTTTGCAGCCACAGCAAATGAGCAGGAAAGGGGAAGATAGATGGGTGAGGGAGATGAAATGTAATCCAATTCTGCATAGTACTGTTTAGAATTCTGAGTTCAGGTCTGTGTCAAAAAACAGCTATGGCTTAGAGATCATCATCATTTTCTTTGGCTTGAAAAAGGAATTTGAAACCAGATACAATGGTTGCTCGCTGAGAAGACTTCCAACTATTTGTTATCCACTAGAGCAAATTATGCTGTTTCTGAAAGATATTTTCCCTCTTGAAGGAACCATGTGCCGTCTATTAATGTGAAAGGAACTGAATATGTGGATCTTTCAAACACACATGCACACACACACACACACACACACACACACACAATCAAACACAAAGTCTCCTTGAAAAGCTAAAAAGCTGCCGCCATCTCAAGCTTCTCTCACTTCTGAAGGATCCTTTCCCCTCTAGTCCAGCTCCCAGTCTCAGTCTGATAAGTCATGTTTTTGGCAGAAATTGCTGCAGCAGCAATCATTTCAAAATCCTGGGCAGGATGGATTTTTTTCAGATACCTTTCCCTAAAAATTGTAAATTTTAATGCACCTGGCTATGACACAAGAATTAGAGAATCAGGGTATTACAACTTGAGGAGACCTTATCCATCACCTAACCTAAAGGTAAGCCAGCCTTTTCTTTAAACCAGGTAGTAAATATTTTAGATTTTTCCAGCCAGTCATTCTCTGTCACAACTGAGAATGCATCCATAGACAATATATAACCGAATGGGTGTGTCTATATTCCAATAAAACTTTACTTATGGAAACAAGTGGCAGGCTGGAGTTGGCCCATAGGCTGTATGTAGCTTGCTACATACAAGTTAGACTCCAGACTCCTGGCTACCTACAGGTTAGACTCCTACTTCAAGGTTACACTTGATCAAGTGATAGAGGCTAAAGGCCAGAGAAGTCAAGAGGCTCATCTGAGCCAACTTGGCCAGCTGGCAGCAAAGCTAGGAGTGGAGATATGTAGAGGGGAATCAGATACTTAATTCTAGGGTCCCTGATCTGGAGATTCTAGTCCACCTGAATCCCTTAATATTTCAATGCAATTTATTGTGAAAATTAATTTATAACATAGAATGTGAAAACCAAGCTTGATTAGGAGAGGTTGTGGCTGGAATGGCAATGAACTAAATCCTTCCCAGCATTGAGATTCAGATTTCAGCGACCATGCCTGGGAGACTTGTGAAGGGCTGGTTCTGACAGATGCCAGATTACAGAAAAGGACAGTGGGGCTTTGTGAGAAACACCCCCATCTCAGGCAGGCACTCATGCATACAAGCACACACATATACACACATGCACGGAGAATAAATCTAGGAGGAGTGGCCCAACTTAGCCTTCGTCTCTTTATTTGGTGAAGGACAGTAGTTTTGGGGCAATAAAAAGCTCTACTAAAGCCCCACTGCCCTGGTCACCTGGGGGCACTCATGAATCCAAGCCATAGGAAAACTGAAAATAATTAAACTATAGCCAGTCCTCACCTAGCATCATTGATAGGTTCCTGGAAACTGCGACCTGAAGTGAAATGACATATAAGGAAACCATTTATTTTTTCTTGTTGGCATATAGTAAACCAATGTTGAAGGAAATAACTTTATCTGAGGACCCGCTGTACATTGTTTTGCTTGAAGTTTCTGAGACTCTATTGACAATGTTAAGTGAGGACTTACTGTTCTAGGAGCATGAGTCCTCTCCTCTCTGTGGGGAGAATTTATGCCCACCACCCCCCTCAACAAAACAGCACAGCAAAAAAGAACCTGTATTTCTTTACATGATGAAGACCAATGATATCTGGAAATCTGCAGTGAGGCAGTAATGAAGGACCAGCTGGACTCAGCTAAGAAAGTGGGTGCCAAGGGTAACAGAGGTGACAGGTGGGTCAGTGCCACCCCCTAGGTGTTGGGTTGGCCACTGTGCATACATTTGCAGAAGCATGAAACACAGATGATCCAAAGACAGATTATGACAGCACACAGGGGCAGTGGCAGAGAGAAGAGACTGCAAAAAGTGTTGGGGAGATCTATAGTGAATTGGCATCAGTGTGTTAGAGGCTCAAGGCAAGCATCAGCAACACGGTGGGTCAGTGTCCTTAGCATGGGTGTGGATGACTCTAGAGAAACAGAGCTTGTCTGAGAAGGCAGTGAGACCTGTTTATAACAACAGTTACAGTTTCTAGGCATCTATTCTATGTCAAATGCCATGCTTTCTGCCTTTTGGGTGTTATTTGATCCACACAAGAACCCTGCAAGGTAGTACTGTTATTATCTTCTGTGCTAGTTAGCCATTACTGCGTAACAACCCCCCTCCTACCTATAATGCTATCTTATAATGCTAACATTATAGGATAACAGTGGACTATAATATAAGGCATTTCTTTCACATTCCCATTACGTGAGGGCTGCAGGTTGGCTGCAGCTCTGCTCCAAGCTGAAGATCAACTATGGATCCATTCATGGGTTTTTTCATCCTGGGACCCTGGTTAAAGAAGCCATCCTTATCTTAGATATGAACTCATGGTGGAAGAGTGCAAGAAAAATGCAAGACCAGATAAACTTTGTAATAACTTTTAAACACACACCTATTTAGATATACATTTACTGAATCATTTGAAAGTAAGTTGCAGACATCATGACACTTCACTCTAAATACTTCTGAATGCGCCTCTTAAAAATGAGAACAGTTGCCTGTAATCCCAGCACTTTGGGAGGCTGAGGCGCGCAGATCACGAGGTCAGGAGATTGAGACCATCCTGGCTAACACGGTGAAACCCCGTCTCTACTAAAAAAAAAAAAAAAAATTAGCCAGGCATGGTGATGGGCACCTATAATCCCAGCTACTCAGGAAGCTGAGGCAGGAGAATGGTGTGAACCTGGGAGGCGGAGCTTGCAGTGAGCCGAGATCGTGCCACTGCACTCCAACCTGGGCGACAGAGCAAGACTCCAACTCAAAAAAAAAAAAAAAAAAAAAAAAAAAAGAACAGTTTTTTAAATAATCATATTACCATTACCATACCTAATAATAATTCCTTAAGCTCCCAAGGTGTCATTTATAGCTAGTTAAGTTTTGGTACCAGCATTCAATCAAGGTTTATACATTGCATTGGGTTATGATGTTTCTTTAGATTTCTGTAACTGCTTGGATATTATGCACATCACATTCACGCAGATGCCACTGGCCAAAGGAAATCAAGCCTGACAGTAGGGAAGAGAAGCATTCTCTGCTTGCTGAGAGGCACAGCAAGTCACATGACAGGGGAAGGAAAGGGTACTTTTGACTAATAAAATCAATCATACCATCATGGTTTTATAAATGAGAGAGGAGTCATTATATTACGTATCCATGCATTCTTAATCATTCATTCATTCACTATTTTTTTTAAAGCTAAGGGATACACAACTGATTTAATGATATGGGAAATCTCTTATCTCCTCTTGTCCCCAGTACATACATTCACTTTGGCAACTGCAAGTGAGTCCCTGGCAAGTGGTGGATACTGTGCCAGTAGAATTAGGGACAAACCTAGAGCATCTTAATTTAGGGTCTGTAAACTTGAAGCTTAGGCAATATTCAGATTACACTTTTTAAATTCATGCTACAAATACTTTCTTGTTGTTGTATAAGAAAGCTTTTCTTCAACTATGCCCAATCCTCTGTGGTACCATAATAACTCGCTCCAATCTTTCAGAGAGTTGATCATGTTATTTTAGAGATAAGAGCACCCTTGGAAGTGGACTGACTTGTCAGGTGGCTTTGGGGTGAAATCTGAGGAAGAGTTTTCCCCTATCTTTTTATTATGAACGTTTTCAAGCATATAGAAAGATTGGAAGAATTGTACAGTTACCACAAAGTTTCAAAAATTGTTACTTGCCCTATCTTCTACACACCTACACACACATACACACACACACACATTTAGACACGCACATATATTTACTAAGTCATTTGAAAGTAAGTTGCAGACATCATGACACTTCACTCTAAATACTTCTGAATGTACCTCCTAAAAATGAGAATGTTCTTTTAAATAATCATATTACCATTACCATACCTTAGAATAATTCCTTAAGCTTCTAAGATGTCATTTATAGCTAGTTAAATTTTGGTACCAGGATTCAATCAAGATTTGTGCATTGCATTTGGTTATGATGTTTCTTTAGATTTCTGTGCAAAAAGTCTGACAGTACTCCTAGTATGTGTGTATATATTATATATACTATATATACATTATATTATATATATAATAAGTAGTATCATAAGTAGATCTAAGCTCTAGGGATGCTCATCCTTTGGGGGATCATTGGTTTTCAGCCCTGTCTGTGGATCTATTTATTTAGCTGTATCATTCATATATAACCTTACAAGTTTTTAATTAACTTATTTGATTTTAGTTATGTCATTCCTTTATTCTTATATTAAAGGTATGGGTTCCTAATAACATTAACATACTCACTTATTTGCTGAATCCTACAATCTAGCTAATATAGCTTCCAAATTAGTCTCAACTGTCATTTGATGGGCCTATGGGCATACCCAGATCTCCGTTACTCCATAAAGTTCTTTCAAGTTTGTAGAGTTCCTTGTCTATAAAGTAATATTAATTATATCTAGCAAATAGGGTTGATGCAAGAATTAAGTCAGTGCCTACAAAGTGCCCATTATAATGTCTAGCATATTGTAGAATGTGAAATAATTATCTGCCATTTTTATTAATATTAAAAATAACTTCCGCCTAAAGAGCTTCTGCACAGCAAAAGAAACTACCATCAGAGTGAACAGGCAACCTACAGAATGGGAGAAAATTTTTGCAATCTACTCATCTGTCAAAGGGCTAATATCCAGAACCTCCAAACAACTCAAACAAATTTACAAGAAAAAAACAAGCAACCCCATCAAAAACTGGGCAAAGGATATGAACAGACACTTCTCAAAAGAAGACATTCATACAGCCAATAGACACATGAAAAAATGCTCATCATCACTAGCCATCAGAGAAATGCAAATCAAAACCACAATGAGATACCATCTCACACCAGTTAGAATGGCAATCATTAAAAAGTCAGGAAACAACAGGTGCTGGAGAGGATGTGGAGAAATAGGAACACTTTTACACTGTTGGTGGGACTGTAAACTAGTTCAACCATTGTGGAAGACAGTGTGGTGATTCCTGAAGGATCTAGAACTAGAAATACCATTTGACCCAGCCATCCCATTACTGGGTGTATACTCAAAGGATTATAAATCATGCTGCTATAAAGACACATGCACACATATGCATATGTTTACTGTGGCACTATTCACAATAGCAAAGACTTGGAACCAACCCAAATGTCTATCAATGACAGACTGGATTAAGAAAATGTGGCGCATATATACCATGTAATACTATGCAGCCATAAAATAGGATGAGTTCATGTCCTTTGTAGAGACATGGATGCAGCTGGAAACCATTATTCTCAGCAAACTATTGCAAAAACAGAAAACCAAACACTGCATTTTCTCACTCATAGGTGGGAATTGAACAATGAGATCACTTGGACACAGGAAGGGGAACATCACACACTGGGATGGGGGGAGTGGGGAGGGATAGCATTAGGAGATATACGTAATGTAAATGACGAGCTAATGGGTGCAGCACACCAACATGGCACATGTAGACATATGTAACAAACCTGCATGTTGTGCACATGTACCCTAGAACTTAAAGTATAATAAAAAAGAAAAAAAAATCCTAAAACAAAATAACCTAATATGCAAAATGACTAGATGTCCTCAAGCTTATGCATTTTATACTATTGGATTGGAGGAGAACTACCCCAATTTGACATGATTTATTATACAGAATACAAAGTACAACCAAGAAGGCAGCTGTCCTCTTATTCAGAGTAGTATGTTTCTTCCTGGAAAATCTCTTAATTTTTTCCAATTGGAAACAACACATTAATATCAATGAATTCCACGAGGGAAGGAAGTTTTGAGAAATACAATGGCCTTGAGATGTGAAAACTTAGAGGTGAGGGTGAGAGGGAGTCAGTCAATAAATAGATAAGCCAACTAAAATGTGCAACCATGTGAGGTTATTTAGTGTGAGGAACAAACAGCTTCACATTATTTCATAGCCCCCTTACTACTGAGATCGAGTTTTCCAAAGACAGTTAGAGACAATCATAGCAAAGGCTGATATCAGAGGACAGTAGAAATTAATTCGAAACAGATGACTCTCAACTTTTGATTCTGCACATGAAAGGCTTTATTTCTGGGAGTCACTTGATGATTCCAATTTTATAACTATGGTAATATGACAGGACCCAGAGGGGTTCAAGACCCATAGCCAGTCTTGAGAGTATGGGAGTGCCTGAGCACATGTGTCAGGCATAGTGGAATCTGTCCCAGGCAGTAGAGGACAGTGACTAAGAGAAACAGCTTCAGATTCAGACTGCCTGGGCTGAAACTCACTTTTTCCTTCATTAGCCATGTGATCTTGGGCTAATCACTTATCTGTGCCTCAGTTTCATCATCTGTAAACAGAAATAATAATATTTTCCTCATGGCATTATTGTGAAGTTAAAAATGTTTAAACTATGCACAGTACATAAATTCAGTAAACAGTAGTTCAATGAATAGTGTCATTACTGATTCCTCCATTACTATATAAGTGAGAAGGAACTCATTTTTGTGCCCAGCCCTGAAAGCACAATATTATCTACCAGGGATAAGGCTTTGCAAGTAGCCAGGAATGAGCATCTTTCCTCCTGTCATAGCCCGAGATGGTAGGGGCAGATGTAGAGCAACTCAAGCTGGAGAGATCTGGTCAGTTGAAGTTGAGGTGGGAGAGGAGAGGTGGTGATGAGAGATGCTCACAGAACCCAAGCAAGAGGCTTGCAGACATCGTGGTATGTGCAGCCAGGTGAATCACTGAAGAGCATCACAAGAACACCTGGTCCAATGAGTTGAGATTGAGACCAGTGAGTTCATTGTTGAGGTTGAAGGCAAGGAACTGAGCAGAAACAGGTTGAAAAAGGGTCAGGCAAGCTGAGATGTGGTGGTGAACACAGATCACGACCACAAGGTAGACTGTGGTTTGGCCAGCTATCTTTCCAGGAAATCAGACCACAAATCTAGAGGTCATTTTGACAACCCATCACTCCATATATCCAATCCTTGCTTTTACCTCTCAAAGCATTTACTTTTTTCTTCATTTCCACCTTCAGCTCCATACTTCACCAACCCAAATCATCTTTTGCTTGGACTGGAAAAGACCCCAAACTGGTATCTCTGCTTTCATACTGCTTCTGTCCTTTCTTTTTTTTTCATCCTGCTGCCAGAGGGACTTTTGAAAAAATCAGTATGATCACGTGTCAGCCCAAAAAACTTTTCATGATTCTTAGGACAAAACTGAAATTCCTTATTGAGTGTGGCCAAACTCTACATGTCCTACCGCCATGTCTTCTGCCAGGGTCTCCGTGCTGTGCTCCAGCATCACTGATCCTCCTTCAGTCCCCAGTCCCCAGCACAATGCACCCAGCTCTTGTGACTGCTGTGGCCTCTGCCTGCGGCACTCTTCCCCCTCCTTTCATTTACCTAACAGTTCATCCGCCCAATCACAAGTCAAGCATCAGGGAACTTACCCTTGATCTCCTGATCAGGTCAATCTTCCCTTTCTGTTTTAGGCCCTTGTAGAGCACCATCAATTTCTCCACTGTGGCACTTACAAAGTTGAAATTCCTTATTTACTTGCAAGTCATTGGTTAATAAGCTCTATGAAAGCAAGAATCGTATTTTCATTTGCTCAGCATTATATCTCTAGAGTATAATATGCTGTTTGGAATATACTAGGCACCAAATAAGTATTCATTGACTGACTAAATGCATGCATGCATGAGTGAATGGGCACAGTAATGAACAGCAGAATCAGGGTGTGGGATTGTATAACAGTACTGGCTCATCAGGAGGCATCAACAGCTGAGTCCTCTTATCTGGGCATGGCTCAGATTTTCCCTAAACAGACCCATCCCCTGGACTGACCCCTCAAGTCAGGAGGGGTCTTCATTCTTCTACAGGGTTTGCGAGTGTAGAGGCGGCATTCTGGTTGGCTCGTCTCTGTATCCTCAGTGCAGTGCGTTGCATTTAGTGGGCACTGAGAGTTTTTCCCTGAGTGAGTGAGTCCCTGAAGTGTTGCCCGGGGAGAAGCAATTCCCCACATTCTCATCTTCTCTACCATTTTACTGTTGCGTAGTTGTGCTGGGATGTCCAGTATCCTGAGACTGGTATAGGACCTCTCCTTGGGAGAGGAACTTGAACACTGTATTTTGATGTTTTAGAACGTTCATGACCAGAGGTTTAGCCTCTCCATCCCACCCCTGCCATGTTATGACATGCCAAACCCAAGCTCTCTTTTCTGGGGTGAGATTGGACCAGGGTTGTTGTCATTTCCCTAGGATGCTAAGCTTGGTAAGGAATTATCTCCTCCAAGGCCTGGGTGTACCTCTGTTTCCTCAGTGACTCTGAGGAAGTGGCATTTCCGGAAAGGATAGACCCAGGCCCTGGTTTCCTGGCAGCCAGAACTGGAGGGATTGTGTAAGCTGAACTTTATACTTTCTCCCTGCACTTGACAAACATCTCATTCTTTATTTCTCGCCAACAACATGTGATGACCCTTTGGCAAGTCCTTCGTGCTAAATTTCCTTTTTATGGAAGCGGCAGTAAAAACTCGAGGGCCTTTGATAGGCAGTGCTGGGCTGTTGTGTGAATGTAAATCACCTGGACATTGGCTGGATATGGTCGACAGATTTCTAGGTTCAGTGAAACTTTCCTTTCCCATATAAATCAAATTCTGACCTATGAAGGTCTAGGCTAGCAAACACTTCCAAAGCCGCTGAGTTTCGGCTGAAGTTGGAGCTTGTCCTGTTTGGGTGATGGGCACAGATTTTGTGGTGAGCATGAAGGGAAAATGTACTAAGGTAGAGTTTTGCACATTTCCCATGTGCCTGAGGATTTTGGAACTTTTCACTCTTGGTTCTTTAAATGAAAAGAGATGGAAAGCATACATAAAGGAAGCCGAGGAAGCTTTGAAATGAGCATGGAGAATTTGACCCAAGTTTTGGGTGGTGGAGAAGTATGGAGTGTGTGTGTGTAACTATAAAAACTCTGAGACTTCTTGTTCAAGTTTCCCCATAGCCAAAAAAAAAAAAAAAAAAAAGAAAGAAAAAAGAAAAAGAAACTACTATAGCTAAACCATTATAAGGCATTTTTATGTGGAATGGTGTTGAGAAGATCTGCCTTTAGAAGGACTTGGAATTTTAGCATTGTTCCCAAAGTGTCAGTTATCTCCTTGTGACTGAAGGTACCTTGAGGGTCAGAGGGACCTGTGTATTTGCTTTTGGACTTTGTATATCATTTCAAATGGTACATTATTTCTACTTATAACCCAAATTCCCAAGAGTCTGTTTACTATAGAGGTCTGAAACAGAAACTTTAAAGGGTCACAAAGTATCCAGAATGGGTAACTTAGGAAGACACCCACTCTACCTCTTACCTGCAGGAGAATCATCACTAATGGAAATGAGTGTTCAGCATCCCTAAAGCCAGGTATCAGTCAGGTGGAGGACTGCCTGCTTAAGGTAGCACTGACACTCACTAATGGCCCAGTTATCACAGAATAGCATATTGCCATTAACAACTGATTATACACATTATTGGGTAGCTCATAGCTAATGGGACCTGTCACAAGATCTCAGAAGACTGGGCTTATGATCTGCTGATAAATAGATATGTGGTACACGTGGGTCAGTCATTTCCTTATTAAGGAGAAAGGAGGAAATGAAGCGAGAGCTTCAGCAGACCCACATAGACTGTGCTACATGCCTGGCTGGAGTCTGGCATCAGGACATGAGCCTCGGTGTGGGCTGAGGTACAGCAGGACCCATCTCCCTTCTGGTCCTGCAAATAAAAAGGGTGGATGTGGATGAGGCAATGCTAGGGAGAATTTATTTATTTATTTATTGACACGGAGTCTCACTCTATCGCCCAGGCTGGAGTGCAGTGGCGTGATCTCAGCTCACTGCAAGCTCGGCCTCCCAGGTTCATGCCATTCTCTTGCCTCAGCCTCCTGAGCAACTGGGACTACAGGCACCCGCCACCATGCCTGGCTAATTTTTTTGTATTTTTTAGTAGAGACAGGGTTTCACCGTGGTAGCCAGGATGGTCTCGATCTCCTGACATCGTGATCCGCCTGCCTCGGCCTCCTAAAGTGCTGGGATTACAGGTGTGAGCCACGACGCCTGGCCTAGGGAGATTTTTTAAAAGTGCACTGGAACTTCAGCATTCCAAAGAAAGGTGTTCTCCTAGTGCTTCCCCTGGGAGGCTAGAACTCTTTCTAGAGATGCTGTCTTTGTTCTTGTAATTCCTTTGTGGGATTTCCTGAGGGAGTGGTGTATTAATTTTGAGTGTCCTCAGTTGTGTTAAATCTTTGAAGGAGTAATTTGCAAATGTGAACTAAATAAGGATGAGAGTGTTACTGCTGACTAGTACTGTGTAATTTAAACCATGGTTGATGTCTACTGACCATCTTGATCCAATTATCCAAGGTTATAGCAAAGTAGGTCTGAGGTGTGCCACAAGTGTAGGTGTGTGACATTATTTTATTTAAATCGATTAAGTCTGATTTAGCTCAGGTTGATGAGAAATACTGCCTCAGTCTTTTTGGTAAAGGGTAGGGGTGGAGACAGTTCCTGAGTCCCTCTGGTATCAGTCCACCCTGGGCACTGCTTACCCTAATCTGCATTGGTTCCTTGAACTCATGAATGCAGTGCTTCCTCAGCACCATGCTTTTGCCAAGGCTGGGGGCCTTCCTGTCTAGGGTAAGCCTCTTTAATTTCATTATGCTGACACCCAGCCAGAGGTCTATAGCCTCCACATGGCATTGCAAGAGTCCTGGATTCAAACTTCTCTCTAAACCTACAGGCCACCTTCTCAGTCTTGGGGAATCTCCAAATTCAAAGGCATTTTTTTTCTTTCTCTGTGCTTCAAGGAGTGCAAACTTTTAGAAGGAAAAGCCTGGTAGGGACTTCTCTGCAGGCAATTTCTACTTTCAGCCTTTAAAATCCTCCACTGAAGTGAGGAATGCAAAGGACTTGGCTACTCTTTGGGAATGAAGGAGGGGGAAATACAGTTAGAACCAAACACATAATAATATCTCAGCACATTATGCTGCTGTGATAGTGATGGTGATGATGTGGTGATGATAAGAATGATGATTTATACTGGCTTATTGCTTTCCAATTTCAAACTACTACCTGTTGTGATTCCCACCATAAGTCAGGAAGACAGGATAGTATGCCAAAAGGAAAGGGAAACTCAGAGAAGTTTCTCGAGTCGCCCAAGGTCACACAGCAATTAAGTAGCTACAAGTCCTCATTTGTGGGTCCAACATTGTTTTCTTTGAAGATCACATGTTACTCTTCCCTGTTTGGTGAACGCCAGAGTCTTCTGGGAGAAAGTGACTTCAAGTGACTTAGAGACAATCAAATCCAGGACACCCAGGGATGTTAGCAGCAGGGACCGCGAGACTGGCTGCAGCCCTGCAAACTCTTTCTGCTCCCTGGGCAGGAGGGGTAGCTCTTAGGTCAAACATAATTTGAACCCCTGTCATAGGAGATGGGTTCTCCTAGAACAGAAAGAAAGTTTATTTTGGTAATATTTTCTCCTCTGCATCAATCTTCCTAAATTTCTACTATTTCTTTTCTTGTACCAGGACTAGCTGTTTACCTAATTATTCTGCCAGTGAAAGTGGTTAAGGGTTGGACAGAGGAGGCAGAAAAAGATTGCACTAGAAGGAAAGAGAAATGTTCTATTTTTCCAGGGAGACACAGATTTATTTCAGTTTTAGTAGCTCTTATTCAAATTCATCAGAAGTAATTAATGAAAGCTAGAAGAAGGCACGCACACACACAGATACACACACACACACACACACACACACACACACACACACTCCTTCCTAGGATTTTTTCATTCTTACTTGAGTTATGTTGAGCTGTTTGGTCTATTGGTTCAGTACCCCAAGCCTAGTGCAGTATTGTCATCCCTTGCTTTACAACACAGTCATTATATCCCTAAACCACATTGTGATACACAGTGCCTTCTGTTTACGACTCCCGAAACTCCCACTCCATATATCACCTGCCATAAAACCCATCAAACTGCTGCTACTAAAATGGTGCACAGTGGTCTAAGCAGGAGCCAGGCAAATTGTGTGCTACCCTACTGTGGTTAATGAGAGTGAAAATGTGGTTAGGATTTTATTCAGGCGATGTTCATTTGCAGGGCCATTGTAGTGAGATGGCAAAGAAAGATTCTTTTGTTAAGTTGAGTGACAATATATTTTCTATTGTATGGAGTGGTTCAGTGCAGAGTTTGCCAAGTTATTTGTCAATTGTAAATAAGTCAAACTGTGACCTTGAACGACTAGATTTTGATTACTTAGGGGTCTTGAAAACTAATTAATATACTGAGGTTGTTATATCGAGTATCAGTAACCTGTTGCAAGATTTTAAAGTACAGTAGTGTAATTTGACTCTTAAAAAGACAAACAAAAGTTAAAATAAAATGTCCCTTTTCTATATAATAGGTACAATTTATTGTATCTTCAGCCTGGGGATTTTTTAAAAAAAGGAGATGGAGGAGAGGAGAAAGGGCATTGTCCCTTTCGAATTTTTTGCATTCTCATGAAACTTGCACATATGCAGAAAATTCATAGCAATATCTGTAACCATCAATGAGTCACTGAAAGATTTGTGAGGATCGTCATTCAAAAATAATAAGAGCAATTAAACATGGCTTTGTTCTTTAAATAAGATTACTTCTAAGGAATTCTCGCCCCTCCTCATACCCTCTCCTCATTTCCAACTCAAGAACCAAGACATTTTTATCCCAGAGACAAGATTTCTTAAAATGATGCAGTAAATACAGGTATCTTACTCAGGAAAAATAACATAAACTTCTCTCTTGTTAATCCATAACTTACCTATTGTCTCACAGCTCTTTCCTTCCCCTTGAAGTAACTGACTGGATGGCATGGAAGACATTTACTGCAAATGATATTAGAAATTTTTTTTCACCAGCCTTGGTCCACTCATGGAAACTTTAAAGAAAAATGAACATGGTGTATGTATAGCATGTCTGATCTCATTAACTCATTAATTCATCACTGAGAGAGGAGCATCCCCAGAGCCCACCCTAGGCAATGTCATGGAAGCAGAGCTTGTCCCTGGCATGCTCTTGCCTCTCTATATTGATCTTCTCCACGGCTTCCCCAACCAGTTGGGGTCCTGGAGCTGCCCCTGCAGTAGCATTATCATTGCCAAAGCTAGCTTGGGCACCCCGCAGAACCCTAGGTTCTCTGCTTATATGTTATTCATTTGATACACACAGGAATGCTATGAGGTGGTTTCTAGAGAATTTCCCACTTTACAAATTAAAAGAAAGGAGATAATCCCATAGAGATTAAGTAATTTTCCCAAAGTCAGTTAAGTAGGAAGAGGTAGGACTTATTTTTCCTTCTGCCCTTTGTTCTAGACCTTTCTCTTCTTCCTGATCACCTTCTCTGCGGGTTCTCTCTGCCTCATCTCTTTCCCAAAATGATACTCTTCCTGAGAATTTCATGCTGTGGCCACATCAGAGAAATCACTGGGAAGGAGGCACGATAGCCACTTCATAAGTACTGCATGCTGGCCCTGTGTGCAATGAACAGATTCCTTAGAGGTTCCTCTCTCTATGTTCATATCTCAGCAGCCCTAATCATGGAAGGAAGTAGATCCAGTATTATCAGAAAGGACTAAATAGAGACTGAAAGAAATGTCCTACTACAAAGCTTTTGTGGGTAATACTGGTACATTCTTTGTATTTTCAGGAGGCTTTATTCATCAGCCCCAGCATTGCACCGTTGTAAGACTGAGGCAAACAAATCATTCAGGTAGACACAAAAGGGTAAAAAGGGAAAATATGATTCTCTTTGGAATGACCACAGGCGATGGGGCAGAGTTTTCAGATTGGACCCCTCTGTGATCTGCTTGATTTCTTTAGGGAAAATCTGATTTCAATTGAGTCATATTGCTTTAAAAAAAATTCCAACTCCAAACAGCGCCACATAAAGGAAATTAAACTATAAAAAGTGCATTAAGGTAAAGGTAGGGATCTAAGTTACTGGCCCAGAAACAAGTCAAAATCAAAGTTGAGAACAGAACCCATAAGTTGCTCTTGTTGGAGATTACAGATGCCACCAGTATTTACAATTGCTTGATATAAAACAGTCTACCTTGCAATGGATGCTGACATCATTAGCACGGCACTTATGACCTGGGGCTCTCCGAGTACTTTATAAGCATCCCTTGCTTTTTCAGTTCTTGTGGAAAATCAGAAAAATAGAAAGTACCGTGATTTGTGCCATGAGGATAGGAACACTCCAAATGGAAAGGGATTCTAACTATGAAAGCTTTGTGATGATTTGGATGTTTGCAAGGGGTGTTGTTGGCATTCGAAAAGCTTGGATATATTCTCTCCTTGACTCAGTAGTCCCATACTTTGTAATTTGTATTTCTGAGATTAGAAATCTGCATTAAGATAGGCAGTTGGGTAAAGATGACTATTAATATTCTAGCCTTGGTGGTGCCATTAATGAGCTATGCAACCTTGGCAAGCCACTTATCCTTTTTCTCATGCCTGCTGTCCAAGAATATTTTGACGATCAAGCAAAAAAATAATGTGAACAAACTCAGTGAAGTACAGAGCACAAAACCATCGCATTAGCATTGTATAGGTGAAAAAGACAAAGAAACAACAGACATAATTTAAAAAGTTGGGTTGAGAATGGGCCACAGTGTTTTGCACGCATGTAAATGTAATATCAAATTTAATACAGGTACCGTTGTACCCTTCCTAATTATTTCTTACACCTGGATGTGGCCCATGGGAAAATTCTCTCAGAGGCCATGCATTTAGGGTCTTGTATATTTTCAGGTTTCCTTATTAAGTAGAAACCAGAAGCCTTTTTATGTCTCCATGGGGACACCTCCAGAGCTTGTATCAGCAAAAAAGAAACCATAACCTGAGGTGTTGGGGTGAGGACAGAAAGCATGAAGGGGCTCAGCCCCAGAGAAATGGGAGCCCATTCCATCCAGCTGGCCTGGTGTGCTGCTGTGGTCTTCTCCTGGACATGGAATGTTCGTTGTGTTTAAAAGGAGCTTTGCCTTTTAAAGGAAAAAAGAGTTGAGAGGGGTGTGTGTGTGTGTGTGTGTATGTGTGTGTGTGTGTGTGTGTGCAGGCATGCATGTATATGTGTGCATGCTCTGTTTATATATGTGTACTTGATCAAAAAGTTTTGAGTCTCTCCATTAAAAGTAGGAAAAAGTGGCTGAAAGGGAGGAGAATGAAGGGTGGAGTGTCTTTTCTAGCTAAAAAAAAGTGTTAGCCTAGTGATGTTAATTGAACATCTGAAGACAAAGATAATTGTACAATATGCTATTTGTTATCTCCTCTTTTTAAAAGGTTGGACATGGCTATGTTTTTTTATTCTCAATTGCTAATTTTTTTCAGACTCACCATATCATTCATTTTTATGGTTAACTCACCACTATTTTGTCCAGTTTTGAGCTGGGTACTTTGGGGTTTGGGAAAAGCCTGAGCTATGGTTACCGACCTGGAGAAACTTATGGACTGGTCAAAGGGGAGATATTTATTTTAAAAAGGGAGCACAGAGAGGATTTGCATTAAGTGCTACATCAAGTGGCAAAGACAACCCACCTTTGGGGGTTCAGAGAAAGAAGAATTGCAGTTTTCTAGGTAGTCAACGTTGAGGGTTGGGGTAGGGAACCAGAAGTGGCGGAGAGGTGTGGGCAGAATTTGGAGAGACTCACCTCTCTAAACACCTGGGCTCTGAGAGCCTGAGACCAGCAGAGGGAGTACGAGGTAATAAACAGCTTTGGTTTGAGAAGTTGACTGTGATCTTTGCAGCTCAGGGAAAACAAGGCAGTGAGCAAGAGTGTATCATCCACTACTGTCTTATCTTCCCTCTCTTATCCCTGATACCTTTCAGAAGTCCACTATGTCTCACTCCTCTGCCTCATTTGCAAAATTTATTTCATGGTTACATGCAGAAAGAAACTCGAAACCAAACTAACCAAAAGAGCCCACAAGCAAACAAACAAAAACTAGGTAAGGAAAACACAGTAAGATTAAATTCTTAATTATTATTTCAAACAACTTCAGTTCTTTGCACTCTCAGTTCTTTGGATAATCAGGTAATATGAGGAACTCACAGAATACTATAGCTCAGAGACCTGTCAATTTAATATTTTCTCTGCCTTGGGAAATGGGCTGTTTAACAAAATTCAGCAAATCAATGACTGTTGGAAAGGTGATTTGGAGGGAATTATTGCAATCTTTATAAGGCTTCAGTGGCGAAACATGCATTTAAAAAGGCTGTTTATTCTCTGCAGAACTTTAAGCTTCTAGAAGCTTGGTCAAATATGGCCACAGTTCTGTGCAAGTGGGGCTCCTGCTTTACTGAGCTGGCTCTGCCTGGCTTTACAGGGCCCACCCCATGGGTCTCCCATTAGTTCATCAAAAAACAACACAACTCTGCCTACCTCAGGGCCTTTGCACATGCTATTTCCATTGGCAGCCCCACTCTCCATCTCTTCCCCAGCCTTTCCTTTGTCTAGCGACTTCTAACTCAGTGATTCAGCTTTCCCCTCTCAAATCAGGTCTCACTCTTTCAGAAAGTCATTCACAACCTACAGACTGCCTGCCATATAGTCTCAAGACACTTTGCACTTTTTATTTACAGCACTCAACGAAGTTTGCAATCACATGTGTATTTTTATGACAATTCCACTCACCGTTCTTTATCTTACTTGACTGAAATCTCCAGAGGGGAGGCACTCTGTCCTTTTTACATACCATTGTGTCCTCAGCAGGAAGTATAATGCCTGGTACCTAATAAATCTCACTAACTAATCACTTGGCGAATAAAAAATACAGACTTAGTGAATAATTATCAACTGCTAATAGCAGGCATTATCGTTTGCTAAGAGCTATGAGAGTAAGGAGAATTGAGACTTAAGAGAGGACAATAGGTCAGAAGAGCCTTGACAAAGACTGGCTTTAGAAGGAGAGACATGGAATAAGGAGGAGACTGTGAAGGCTGGATGTGGAGCTGGCACAGGGCTGGCTGAGGGTCATGCAGACACGGTTGACATAAAATGTGGGGGACACACCTGAAGTAGGTGGAAGCACCAGCCATTGCTCAATGTACCATGATCTAAAGAATGTTGCTAATGAAGACAGCTATTCTTCATTTATTTCCCACCCCTGAATCCATACTACATCCTTTATACCCTGCTCTGTGTCCCAGGAGGCTGACCGTGGTTCCAGCGTTGATTTGGCCAAATGGAATATGCTGGCAGGGACTACAGCAAAGGAACAAAGAGAAGGTGGGTGTTCCCACTTTCCCCCTTCCTTAAGGGCATGCCTCTGAAGGCAGTGGCATTTCTGCATCACTCCAGCTCCTGCTTCCTGGTCCTTCTCCCTTGGCGCAGCTCTTACTGGTCTCAGGACACTATTTACTACCCCTGTTCCATCAGTCCTGGGACCTTCACTAACCTGAGTCTCTATGAGCTTCTCTGTCCATTCCTCCTCCCTTGTTTGTTTCCTTGACTCTACTCACTCCTCTGTTAGCAGCCCCTTAATTAAAGTCTCTTTATTCAAATAATCTGGAGACTATTCTGTTTCCTGCTGGGACCCTGACTTGCTTTCACTTCCTTTCTCCAGGTGACAGTATGTATTCATGTGCTGCATTTGGTACAACGCTAGGCACAAGTACTGCCTGCCAACAGTCAACATGATTAAAACTGGCCGTTTGTCTAGCTCCATATTAGAAACATCCTCTTTATTTCTGGGTAGCACTTTGGCTGATTGGATTTCTTGGCTCTGTCCATGGAGGGAAAGGCATCTCTTTCCCCTTCTTCTACTCCAAATGCAATGACTACACTGTTAACAACCTGATCCCAAACCTAAACTCTCAGTCTGAAGAGAGCTGCCTTAGAAATCCCAAACTGACAAGGGCATGGAGAATAGAACCATTAGCAGGCAAGAGTGCTTATTAGACTTACAGTCTGCAAAATTCAGGTCACCCAATTTTTTTGAACTGAATTATTGCACTAGCTGCCTCAGTTCCCTAATTTATTTTGCTGGTGTAGAGCCTGGGTCTTTACCCTTTTTTAGCCTTACCCCCTCACCCCTACTCTCACACACACAAAAGTACAGCAAAGTAGAATAGGAGGAGTGCAGGTGCAAGAGATTCTCTCCTGGTTCCAGTCCTATTTTGATGTTATTGGCTAGTTAGATTTTTCTCCCTAGACATATTGAACATGTACCACAAGATCTATAAAATGTCCAATTAAGAAACCAAATGAAAGTTTTCAGAAACCAACTCAGTTACATAGATGCATCATGGAAAGACTTAGAAAATAGAACACAATAATTTAAATATGTTTTTAAACTTATGGAATCATATTTCTCCTGACATTCCCCTGATCCACCCCCCACCCCCCGTCAGATCTTCAGAGCAGGAAAATACTAAGAATGAGTTTTCTAAATTAGGAATTGAAAAATGACCCATTTACTGAAAATCAAATGCGGTCTCTCTCACGTTCTGCAAGTACCTGAAGGAGATAGATATACAGAGGCCTCATTTTAGAATCTGCCAATGGAAGGGTCAACGCTTCATCTGTAGAGTCCTATTCACTAAGGAAACTTTTCCTTGCAGGATTGAAGGAGGGAACAGAAGACACAGAGGCATGGATCATGTCTTCACTTGGGCTTAATGGGATGGGGCTGGGATGTAACCCTGAACTCAGACCTGAAGGAAAGGAAATATCTTGTTGGAGATTTAAGGTGGAATGAAAACCTGATTGTACTTATTCTAATTTTAGTTTCCTTCAAAAATTCAAAAAACACCACATTATACAACTTGTGCTTTTCTGTAAATAGACTCATTCTCTTTGTTTTGAGGCTTTGGTTATTGCTTCTCTCACATTCTGAATAGGAAATCTTATTCAGAGGCCATTGCTTATAATCCCAAGACTTCAGAGGAGACATGAAGTGGCCACCTGCTGCACTACCTGAGTACATACCCTCCTGTTTGCTGATTCTATGATGGGGATGAACAACGACAAATATAAAGCCAGACATGGTGGCATGTGACTGTAGTCCTAGCTACTTGGGAGGCAGGGGTGGGAGGATCCCTTGAGGCTAAGAGTTTGAGGTTGCAGTGAGCTATGATCATGCCTATGAGTAGCCATTGCACTCCTGCATTCCAGCCTGGGCAACATAGGGAGATCATATCTCTAAAAAGCAATGTATATAAAAATATCTGGATCATACCTAAGTCAAGTCTTTGGTCATTTTCCTTAGTCAAGTTGTCTCTCTATTTTTTTCAGGAGGTATATGGCTAAAGAAAAAAATTCAGGCTTTTTACTATTGGTCTTGGGGTAATTGCCACATGTAAGGGACTATTTATAGGGCTGATTTATAAGTATGTTGACTATGGTTCACAACAGACATTCACTTAAGTAGGCATTCCAAGCTTTACTGTGTTCGTACTCTAGGGTGGCTAGACTCCCTTCAAGGAAAATCAAGAGATGCTCAAAATAAATAATTTTAAATTCAATTTTATTTTAAACATACAAGCCAACTAGTTGTAGTGACCTGAGAGTTAGAAGAAGAGCTGCATTTATGCCACGAGCTTGTTGTGGAAATTGAGGGAGTTTCCTTAACTGTTTTTATCTGTGAGATGAGAAGTTTGGACTTGGTGCCTCTGTGTTGCCTAACTGCAGGGACACTATCCACACTGTAATCTACATGGTACTCTAGGGAAGCCCCATTTCCATAGACCACAGTGAGAATGGTATCCCCTGAAGTGGTGAACTGCTGAGGTCCAGGTACAACCTCTAACTCAGTAAGTATCTATTGATTACCCATTATGTGCCCCAAAATAGGCACTTGGAAGGCAAAAGGTCTAGGGCAAGCATTAAGAGGGAGGACAACTAACTGGGAGTGAAAATTATTTCACTATATGTTGATGAACTTGTTTCATAAGAATCCACTAAGTGCCAAACACTGTACTAGGCTCGTCCATGTATTTATCTTCTAAACTCAGCTTAAACCTGACTCCCCTCATGAAGAACCAATCCCCTCTCTTCAGAACTCGCAAGCTAGTGGAGAAGATGGACATATGGACAAATAAACAGAAACTTTGATAAGTACCAAGGTAGTGCTATAAACCTGAGACATGGTAAAACTTAGCCATGAGATTTTTGGATTATCTGATATTTTATACTAGTCATATTTCTCTTCTCTGTTGACTCACTGAAGTGTCAATGCACTTCAACTAATATTTATTGAGTAGGGAAACTGCTGTTAAGAATGCAAAGGTGGGTGACGTGAAGTATGTTGTTAAGGATTAGGAAATTCAGAGAAAATTTGTAAATAACACAAATGAACTTTGTTAAGAGCTTAACAATGTGCTACGGGACTCTGAGACAGGGAGACAGAGATGGGGGTCAGTTGGGTGGGGTGGGGAGCGGGGAGAGGGAGGGAGAGAGAGAGAGAGAGAAACACGTGCATATTGGGCTTGGAGAATCAGAAAGGTGTCCTTGCAGGAGATGCCATCAAGGTGACCCATACTTGTTCTTCCAGACTAGGCCTAGTCTTCCTGGTTCACACTTTCATGGTTCCTGGTACTTTGCCTTGATGGCAAAGTTGTAACGATACGTTATTTTATTATTTGATTAACATCTGTGACACTAGATTATAAGCTCCTTGAGGGTAAAGACTGTGTCCTTTCTGCTCATTATAGTAGCCCCATGGTCTTGAATGGTGCCAGATGAGCTTAGAAGGCAGTCAAAAGTACTTAATAAATGAATGAATGAGTGAACATTGAAGAATAAGTAGAAGTGGAAAAGAGAAAGAGTCCCCCAGGTGAAGGAAACAATTTGAACGATTGCCCTGCATATATGTTCCCACGGTAATCCTTAGACCACTTGTGAGCATTAGAAATGGCAAACTGTGTCCAACTCTCTTAACCAAGTGACTAGAGAGCTTCCTGACAGAAATTATGACAGTTGCAAACAGTACCTCTAAACTTTCCTGAATAACCCAAGAAGAATTTGTTACCCTGATTAATAATCCAAGAAGAATTTATTCCCCTGATTTGATCTAAACTCTTCTTGAATATAGTAGGTGCTCATCAAATATTTGCGAATGGAATTAGAGCAGGGATGGATTTACTGATGTTTTCTGTCCTACAACCTCTTGGAATAACAAGCTATCATTGCCTACCCCCTACCCCCTCCTGCTTCTCACTTAAGCCATGTCTTTATGCTGTGAGAAAAATGGCGCAATATGGGGAAAAAAAAGCAGGGCATCTGGTTCACCAGATATGCATATGGCCACAACATATGGCAAACCCAGGGCATTTGACCATCGTGCTCATTAGGATGTGCCGGCAAACCGGATGCCGCGCGCTCACTGCGTCTGTGTCGTTTTTCTCTCAGCATGCCGACCTGGTGTTAATCATCGGGACACACTTTCCTTTCGGAGCAAATCAGTTCCTCCACTCCTTTCACCTTTGATTTTTTTCTAAAATTCCCTCCTCTTTTGTGTTTACTTTCAATTGGTCGGTTGCTTTTCAAGTTCACAGGATGGTCTTACTCTACAGGTTTCACTAAAAATGTCAACAAGCCACATTAAGGACAAAAAATGACCACAGCAGCTCATGGGCTTCTCGAGTGGGTGGGAAGAAAATACAAAAATACGAGGTTTGTTTTGCTTAATGGATTAAAGAAAAATCTAAATTTCTCAGAGAGTTCGAGATAATTAACTTTGCACAGAAAAAAGAAAACCAAACCCACCCTGGATTCCCTGGTTTTCAGTCAGGGACTTCACAACTTCAAGAAGAGGAGGGCCAGGGAGAGCGCACCCCACCCTAACCCTGGCAAACAAAACAAAACAAGCAGCAATTCAAACTATTCAGAGGGGATGAATTTTCAAAAGCCAGGGAGCTGCTCAATTGTTTTGTGTATTCGATAGTTTCCCCTATAATGTTCTGGCTTCACTGTTTCTAAGCCCATTTTATGTTTATACTCTCCTTTCTCCACAGACCTCACCTCCCACTTCCCTAAGAAAATTCAGGTTTTCAGTTCTCATCGGCAACTGTAGCACCATTCATTTAGTACATTTGCATATTCCATATTTGTCCAGGTTGCTCCTCTCCTGTTGCATTTCTGAAAAATAAGAAATGAGATCAAAACTCACATTAACCCCAATGTCATCCCCTTTGCTCTCCATTCATTGCTACCCTTTGTTTATCATCTTTCAGCAAATTTTCAATCCATATGACAATGCTCCCATCCGAATCAATTAGAACCAGTTACACAAAATAGACTTCCTGATGCCCTCTGTCAATCTTTTCCTGAATTCCAGCTGTATACCATCTATGCATATTCACTTATTGCTGGATACACATTATTCCTTTCATCTGCTAGCAACAATCAAGAAACGGTAACAAATTCGTCCGGAAGGATTTATTCTCCACGTAGTTACCTTCTTCTTTTTCTTTTTAAGTATTGCTGATGATTTGATTGAACTTAAAATAGTTACAGGTTTTTCTCATTTAATGCCCACTCTATTATTTCAAGGTAGGAGAAATGCAGATATTTTTCTTCTAAATAGTTTTATAGACAAAGTGAAAGATTTTTCATTCTTGCTTCAAATTCATTGTGAAAACAGAAGGCAGTTTTCCCAGATGGAAATCTGTCATATCATTATGGAAATGTCAGATTTCCACCCGGGGCATATTGACAAAAAGCCATGGTTTTTGCCCAGGGGGTGGAATTTCACAAATTTTCCCAAGAAGAGCTGCACTCCCTGGTAGAAGACAGAGGCAATTTCTTTCCCCATTTCAGATTTGCAAGACTGAGTGCTAAGAGATTGGTTTCAGGCAAATACCCAAAGAAGAGAAAAGAAGACTTTAGCATCCCTATTACTGGCTATGGGGACTTGTCTCTTTTTGTGAATCAGTCCTGGCTGTATTTACTTTAGTGTGATGGTTAACCAGAGCTGCGACTCTACTGGCGACATCACATAAAATGACATGATGTGTCATCTTGCCAGACAGAAAAAAGATTTCTTTCTTTGGCCACCTGATTCTGCCATATAAATATCACCCCTTTATTTAATAGATATGCTTTTCTTAATTTTAGTAATTGTATTTTTCCCCCCCGGGAATGGAGCATTTTAAACCTCTGTTAGTGGAGTATTCATGAGTGCGTTAGAAATATTAGCAAATCATGTCCATGTTAATGAATAATAGGACATTTAGAGGAAGATAAAACAATCCCCAAACATTTTCATACATTTATAGCCATCAGAATCTCATGCTTTAAATAGATGAAAGAGATTTGTGAGTGGCATAAGTCATGGTAGAAATAGCCTTGGGACATGAGTTACTCTATTCTGTTGCGTAAAAGTGTTTCTGCTGTGTATGATAGCCCCACAGATTAACAAGTACAATGTAAAAGGATCTAAATGTTTTTCTTAAATAAAGATTTGCTGTTCTCAACCAAAAAAACCTCTTCCAGCGATTACGCTAGTATAGGGACTCTGCTCCATTAGTATAAATGACTCCAATGTATTTTTTTCCTAGCAGAAATACCTGCATTTAAAAAAAAAGGCAGCAATAACTTCAAACTTCAAAGGTCTCAACTTCAAAAGGTTTCTTGCATTCTGCTTGATGGGACAGCATCTTATGCGCACATGCTTTTTCCCTGCTAAATGCCTTCATAATGAGCTTGGGTTCAGATTTTGTGAATCGGAGCCAAGTAACTCTATTTTATTATATTTGCTGGGAAATGAACTAGCTCAGGGTAATTAGGAAAGCAATTTTATTAGCTTCTATTTCATAAAGATTGTTTTTTAATCAGAGTCAGAACTTACTAGAAATGACTCTGCGCTCATTGCTTGGGTCTCAGGAAATGAAGTGGGGCACCATAGGTCCTAACCCACAGTAAAGCCAGTGTGATGAAGACAGAAGCTTTGCTCTTAATCTGTAACAATGCTGTAAAAATAAACCCAATCCGATTGTGGCGTAAATAAAAGGGTCACAGCTAACAATTACCTGTGTCTAGTTTATTATAGACCCGAGGCTTGATAACAGAGGAAGTTACAGCCTTCTTTTTTAATTGACCAAGGAGTTTTGGATTCAAGTTGTGAACAATCCTGGTTTGGGGACTGGGATGCATAGTAAGAAAAGGAAAACACCAGATTAGGTGAATGTGTCTTCACGAGACAAACGGGAGAAAGAATTGGGACTGATAGTGTATTTAGATGACGTAGTGCAGCTGTGAAAAAGACAAATGCTCTCCAGAGGCCCACGGCATATACAGCAGGCGTGGTGGGGGCTGGGGGTGGTGCTTATAGGAAAACGGAGTTCCTGTAATGATGCCTCTCCTGGCAGCCACTTATGGAGCACGGCATACTGTTTGGGGCACCTCATTATAAAGAGAACATCAATACTGTAAATTAGAGAGAACCCAGAGAAGGGTGACAAAAAAGATAAAAGGATTAGAAGAGATGACCTATAAAGAAAGGTTAAAGGAACATAACATTTAAAGCTTTCAGGAAAAGGAGCTGGCGAGATAGAAGGCTATGCTAACTGTCTACAAATATTTGAGCAATAATAATTTTAAGGAAAAGAGAGGATTGCTTGCAGTAGTTGAGAATAGCCTAATAAGAAGTAACGGCTTGAAACTAAGAAAAGGGGAAAATGTCGGTTAGGAGACATTAGGAAAAATCTCTTCCCAGTAAGGGCAATTAGGCACTGAAGTGAACTGCCTGGGGAGGTGGTGAGGCCCCATCACAGCAAGTGTTGCAGGTATTTAAGGGGAGGTAGAACACTCAGGGAACTCTCCCTAAAGAGAAGAGAGCCCTGCCTGTTCTGAAGACATCCCTATAGAGGAGAATTGGGCAAGAAAGCCCAGGAGAACTTTCCCAATGGTCTCAACTGTAATTGAAAACTTGTAAAGTGAACATGTGGATGGTGGGGGTGGAGGTGGTAAATGTCCGAGCCCAGCATATGAGGGTAGGAAATATCTATCTGTAAAGCTGGGTTTTTTCCTACCATTGGTCATTAGTGTTGGTGTTTCTCATTTCCCTTTCCAGTCATCAAGGCATTTACATAAATCAGCACAAAACACCTCCAGAAGTCAGCGTTCAAGTGGGAATAGAGGGATGCCTCTGACAAGGAGGCACATCTAAAAATGAATGGTGTGAGGTTGTGCACATCAGTTTCTGTTGTGCAAGCAAAGGGAAATAGAGAAAATTGCCATGTTTTATCATGTCGGACGAGCTGGAGCAGGTGACACCGTGATCAGGTGTGCATGCATAATCACTCCCCCAAATAATCGCCATGTGGAATAATTTCTCCCCAAATCTTGCAGCTTCAACTTATTCTCTGCAAGTGACTCATAAATCTTGGCCTTGAATGTGAATCAAGATTCCAAGCTGCAGGCTCAGGGGTTTGTTGGATTTATTCAACTTTAGTCTTTATTTATAGACATAAAAGTGTATTATTGGTTGTAACATCAAAACAAAAGAAAACAGATTGGAAGCATCCATTAATGTTTTCCCAAAAGGGAAATCACAAGTTTCTCTCCGGTCTTTCATTCTCTCCTTTGTAATATTAAGATGATGTCATAAACTTGTAATTACTTTGTGATGTTCTTGTGCACTTTATATCTGTTGGTTCAGAGATGTAAATTCCCTCTCTGATCGGAATGCAGCAAACAATATAAGCAGGTGGAAGATAAGTCTTCAGTGGCTTGCATAAAGGAACCTGTGAAGTTTTGAATTTATACTGCTTAAATTCTGTTCTCTGGGAGGAGAAAGAGGCATTTTAAATATCTTGGGTTTTGCATTATGTACATGAGATGAGGTATTAATTTTGTGGATCAACTTACTCTTATTACTAAAAAAGAAAATTATTTTGGCTAACAAATAAATGCAGAGGCTTAATGAAAAATATTATTGTTTGTATCAGGTAGAAATTTTTCATTCAGTAATCATATCTAGGAAAGCAAAAAAATGTAATAGAAGGGGTATGTTTGTATGCATATTATTAGATATTTGGCTTTCAAGTACCTGTGTTATTGGGATAAGTAGTAAACGCCAAACATAGAGCTGTGAAAAAAAAAAAAAAAATGATCACAAGATGGTGACTTTCTATTTTCTTGGCCAAATCTTTGTTCTTTTATTCCCGGCTCATCTCTTCAATTCTGCAAGAAAGAGGCCATAAAGTATCTATTTCCGAGTCCTCTTTAAGCCTTCCTCAGATTTCTTATTGCTCATTGCTAACCATTTTAATTTCTGACCTCTTCTGCTCCACTAGTTACAGACCCATTCACTGACCCTCTAGGATTTCCAACTCAATGATTTACGTCCTTGCCATATTCATGTGAAGCGGCACCAGTATCAATCGCAGAGAGCGGGAGAGAGAAAAAATGCTTCCCTTTCTCCTGCTTGGTGCCAGGAACAACTTTTCTTTATGTTTCTCTTTTCTTAATAATATTGTTGATGTTGGCAGTTTTAAGCATCTCCAGCAATGCCTCCTCTCTCAAAAAATAAATCCCCATTTGAGTTTTAGTTGCTGCAATATTATAGAATGAGAGGTAAAATTTCTTTGAGTGGTAGAGTTTGGGGCAGGATGGGAAGAAAGCCAGAGAACCTACAGTTCCTAATCTGATCAATAAATCTATTGATATATGGGAGAGTCAGATGGGAGGGTGGGGTTTGAGGATGTGTTTCTGCCTTGACCTTAGTACTGTTTTTCTCCCATGGGGAAGTAGAGTCCTCATTTCTTTTTATCAAGGTATTGAGGGTTATGGAGCCATTCAGAAGGAACCGAGCCACATTTATTATTTGTTGCTTGTTCTGGTTTTAGAAGCTGACAAATTGACCAACAAATGTAGATGCCATTTGCCACCCTTGGCTGAGTCATTTGCATTCACAGTTTAGTAAAAGGTAAATTGGATCTAGATTTTTGTTTTGCCAGTTTCTTATACTTTCTGTATCTTTTTCTCAGACCTCTGTTTCATTTCCAGTTCTTTTCCTCATTCTCTGCATTCTTTACAATCCCAGGCCTCCAGCTACACCATCACCTCTCCTGTGAGCTCTGCATGTGATCAACTCTGTTTCTCTCTGACCCAGGCATGTGGTGTGTGGTAACACTGTTCAACATGGAATACGAATGTAGACTAATGAGCCTCTTTGTCAGGATGTGGACGTGCCCCACACGTCGATCCTGTTTAGTTATTAGAATCTGAAAACTTAATCATACACTCTAAGAAAAGGCTTTGATAAAGAATTTTACTCCTGCATGTTCATTTAAGACTTAGACTTGACATATTAACGCCAAATTTAAAATTGTGTCCTCTTCATTGCAATCCTCTGTAGTTACAAGGTTCTAATAAATATTATGTCCTCCCATCATGCAATTAAAATTTTCCACCTCATTTCACAATGCAAAACATTCACATGTTGTCAATCATTTTGAAACATGATTTTTTGACATCATATAATTTTACTTCATTTTTTTAGACAGACATCGCACCAGGAAATTATTTAAGAAAGAATCCTATTATATCTTTATTTTTCCACCAAATTTCACCTTCAAATGCAGTCATTTGCGTACATTTCAGTAATTTCAACAATAAACTTGCAAGAAGAGGGAATGGCAACTCCTCAGACAGAGATTTACATATGGGTTTTGCAAGTCTTGTGAGGCTGTGGCTCAGTTGCAGGCACCCCGTTAGAAAACACGGTTTTAGCCACAGGAAGTTTACAAGTCTTGCTGTACAAAGTGAAAAGGTTGCTGCTTGAAACAGCTACCACCTGGGAAGCTGGGAGAAAAACATGCGTGGGCTTTTGAACTTTCCTCTGTTTAATAACTAGCAGACACTAATGATTTGCCAAACATCCTGATTTAAAATGGCGGTAGTCAAAAGCAAGGCTGCCTGCTGGTTGTCAGGTAGCCCACCTGTTCTCCATACCAAAGTTCCCTGACCTGTGCCCAACGCAAAGCTGTTATCCTTTAAACCACTGCTATATGTGCATGCACATCTTGTAGGGTTCTCTCGCTAACATTCTGGTCTGCTGTCGAAGAGAAGCTTCTTACTGGAAACTCCACGTTGCCTTTTTAATGAAGGAAGATCCTTAGGGAATGATCTCATACACAGTCTTTGGAGAGGCTGGAGTGGGAGGTAGGGTGAGAGAGAAGTGATGAGGGCTTGTTTTGTCTGTGCACAGCAAGAGAATGCTACTGGAAAAATGATGACTAAGTTAACTGCTCAATTCAGCATAGAATGAACATCTTTTCCTAGTTTGTAAAAATATTGGGGTGGATTTTTTAAGAAGGGTCAATTGTATTATTTATGTCTTTGTGTAGTGTTTTTGAGAGGAAAAGTAGAAAACAGTTGTTGAGGGTAGGAAAAATGTGAAAAAGGGGAGCAGTGTTGAAATGATATCTATAGTCTACAGTAAGGTGTGAGATGGTGGTTTTTGGTTACAGTAAAGGGGCTTGAGGAAGCAGGAAGACACTATTTTGGTATGACCTAAAGTAGAAAGGTGATTAGAAGAGCTTATTAAGTGCCATTTGGGCATCATTTGTTAGCGTAAGAAGTTAGTTTGATTAGCACTCATGTGGTATTCAAACCATATGCACTTTGTAATGGTTCAGGTATTTCCAGGCGGTTGCATAATGGCAAGAACATGGAAGCCATTTACTATTAGGTAGATGGATATGTGGGAAGGGGGGTAGGCAGGTAGGCCTAGGCTCTTTCCTTATATTCTGCTGGTTTAAGGCATTCCAGGTTTTTGTAGATGCTGTAATGTGAATATCAATAAATATATCAGAGTAAAACATTTGATAGCACAGGAAGGAATTATTTTAAGATGGTTCCATCTAGTATTATATTCAAGTAATTACATTAGGATTTTATTAATAGTTAACCTGTGAAAGTACCTGCTATGTAGTAAAATTTCATGGCACATTTTTCAGTACCTACTATGTACCTAAAATTATGTCATTTAAACCTCACACCTACTCAATGGAGTTGGTATTATTATACCAATTTTACTGATAGGAAACCTTAGTTACACTGCTAATAAAGTGGCAGAGTGCAGAACAAAATCTCCTATACTCTAAATGTTTGTTCAATGAATGTTGACAATTAAATCCATACCATATTCACTTACAGATATTCATACATGCATATCCATTCATTATACCCACACATGTCAGAATGTCCATCTATTTCTTGATGGGATGATTAGGAAATCAGAAGGAGTTCCTTTATGATGGGCAAGAGCATGCTTCCCCCATCCTTCTTCTATGTAAAGGGCTTTGTAATGTTCTTTCAGTCCCAATCTAGAGGGCTGCCTCCAGGGATCAGGGGATGCTTAACTTTGTTCTCTTTTTTTTTTTTTTATTATTATTATTATACTTTAAGTTCTAGGGTACATGTGCACAACGTGCAGGTTTGTTACATATGTATACTTGTGCCATGTTGCTGTGCTGCATCCATCAATTCGTCATTTACATCAGGTATAACTCCCAATGCAATCCCTTCCCCCTGCCCCCTCCCCATGATAGGCCCCGGTGTGTGATGTTCCCCTTCCCGAGTCCAAGTGATCTCATTGTTCAGTTCCCACCTATGAGTGAGAACATGCAGTGTTTGGTTTTCTGTTCTTGTGATAGTTTGCTAAGAATGATGGTTTCCAGCTGCATCCATGTCCCTACAAAGGACACAAACTCATCCTTTTGTATGGCTGTATAGTATTCCATGGTGTATATGTGCCACATTTTCTTAATCCAGTCTGTCACTGATGGACATTTGGGTTGATTTCAAGTCTTTGCTATTGTGAATAGGGCTGCAATAAACATACGTGTGCATGTGCCTTTATAGTAGCATGATTTATAATCCTTTGGGTATATACCCAGTAATGGGATGGCTGGGTCATATGGTACATCTAGTTCTAGATCCTTGAGGAATCGCCATACTGTTTTCCATAATGGTTGAACTAGTTTACAATCCCACCAACAGTGTAAAAGTGTTCCTATTTTTCCACATCCTCTCCAGCACCTGTTGTTTCCTGACTTTTTAATGATTGCCATTCTAACTGGTGTGAGATGGTATCTCATTGTGGTTTTGATTTGCATTTCTCTGGTGGCCAATGATGATGAGCATTTTTTCATGTGTCTATTGGCTGCATGAATGTCTTCTTTTGAGAAATGTCTGTTCATATTCTTTGTCCACTTTTTGATGGGGTTGTTTGTTTTTTTCTTGTAAATTTGTTTGAGTTCTTTGTAGGTTCTGGATATTAGCCCTTTGTCAGATGAGTAGATTGCAAAAATTTTCTCCCGTTCTGTAAAAATATGGAACGCTTCACGAATTTGCATGTCATCCTTGCGCAGGGGCCATGCTAATCTTCTCTGTATCATTCCAATTTTAGTATATGTGCTGCTGAAGCGAGCACGCTTAACTTTGTTCTCTAAAGCCAATTGTGCTACAAATGAAGATAGCAATTAGCATTCATCATCCTTGGTGATTTTTATCTCCCTCTCTGGGTTTACGTAGCGCCTATCACTGTGGTACCTACCTGTATTGACAGGCTTGCCAACTTTTCATGAAATAATACTGGGAAGACATCCCCTTCCATGAGCTGTTCAATGCCTAGCCCATAGATAGCCATAGAATTTTCTCTGTATTATGAGTCCTTCATCTTCTGAACTTCTATGTTGTCTATATTTACCCAACACTAATGTCATGAAATTCTAATGTGATCCCTTTGAACCATCACAATATACACTGAAGAGTCTGTGTCATGATGTGTCTACATACTACTTACCATTTGTTTTAGGAATTATTTGGTATAAAGAAGAGAACCTACTTGAATAAGCAAAAAAGAATAGGTGTTATTAAAAGGCTTCACAGGTGTTCATGAAACCCATATATACTGAACTTTGCCTCGCAGAAATGGGTAACTACTCGTTCCTCTCTCTTATCCCATCATCCCTCCTCTCTGCTTCTTGTTGTTTCCGTGGTTTACTCTCCTCTCTCTAAAGTCTAAAGATGAGTTCCTCTGTGTACATACCTGTTTATACATGGCTCATCATGGCTGCTTTCAAATGGTGGCCTTAGCCTGCAAATCTATATGACTTTTCAGCTCACATTCCTTATGATAAAGGAATGCAGATTCTGCTTTTCCTATTTTGGACTCCTGGGAGAAAGAATCTGCTGCAGCACCCAAGTCTACTCCTTGTCTAAGTGGTGTTATGGGGGAGCAGAGTGGGAGAGGAGAGGTCATGCATGCTGGGCTGCTGCTTTCAGGACACTGGGCTGGTTTCCTAAGAACAGGATTAAGGGCAGAAGGGTTTGTATCTGTAGTATCAGTTATACTAAGGATTACATGGAGAGAAAAAAATGGACTTGACTGTGTACAAGGATGAATTTTAAGTCACTACACTTAAGAGAGAAAAACAAAACCCTCATGTAGAAAACTGTGTACTAGACATATTTAGATAGCAATGCTTCTGCAGAGCACCAGGGAAGCAGAAGTACCTAATCTGAGATCTGAAGTCAAGAGTCTTCATTCTTTCTGGGCTGAAATTACAAAGTGTTTCTTGGAAGCTTATATTTCTGTTCCCACACACAAACCCATTTGATGGAATCCAGAGAAAAGAAAAAGGTGAATTCAGCCAAGTATTCTTCCACTCCTATCTGCTCTAGAAGACACTGAAGAAGCACCTTCCTCCATTCTAATGCATACGATTTTCATATGTAGACATGGTCACCACCAGGCATTGTTGGCTTTCTGATTATCACTCCAAAATACTGAAGGCCACTGAATATTCAGTTAACTATATAGATATTTCTATCAGGCTGTTTTTAGATCATAATAGAGACTTCTAATAATGTTAAGTAGATTTCTCTGATTTGCTGAGAAAAGGTCATATTATAATCAATCATTAGGGAAAGACCTACTGGAGGGCAACTTCTCTCAGTACCTGGGGGCCCCCTTTTCCTCCTGGGGGCACCATTATGGTCTGCTCATTCATAACCACTTCACTCAGTTCAATTGCTATTTCGCCAGACTTCAGTTGTACTAAGGCAGTCAATTCGCTCTCATGAGATGAAAGCATTTGTATTTGAACAGGCTGAGATATCAAGTTTCTTTCTTTCATTTTAAAGTTCCAAGCAGAATTATTATGCCTATCACAGGATGACCAGTATGGCCTATTAGGTAAGAAATATGATCTCATTTCTAATATCCTATTTGCATATTTTCTTTTCCAAAAGGTGCTTTTCGCACAGGTCGCTGGCCCCTGAAGTATGTGTCTGAGGGCTTACAAGGGGCTGATTTCCCTCTAACAGTGCTTCACCTTCCGGTTGGAATCAGGCATGCCTATAGGAGCTTGAAGGCTGTGTTCTAGTCCTGCTGAAAAGATAGTACTAGCAAAAAACACCTTTGCGTTTTCCCCATCTTCTGAAAACTATTTAAAAGCATTATATTTTGTCCTTACTGCTTGACTACTTGGTCTCTTTAAGGGACTTAACCTTGGGGTGATGCTGAAAGATTGCCATTTTCATGCAGACTATCAAATTGCTTCACCAGGTAAAATATAAAAATGTAATGAACCCAAGCTTGACTGTAATCATACAGCAACAAAATCACTTGAAAGAGCCACTGGCTTCCATTTTCTTTTCCTTTGAAGGTTTGTTATTCTGAGTCCTTGCTCCTTCCAGGACCATGTAAACAACAACAAAAATAACTCAATTTTAAAGTAAGCATTTACTGGACACTGTTCTAAATGCTTAACCTGGATTATTCAATTAATTCTAAACACCAGGTTTTTTGAGGTAGTATTTTCACATAATTTTCTAGATGATGAAACTGACGTTCAGAGAGGTTAAGTAACTTGCCTAGAGTCACAGATCATGAAATGTGAATAAAGAACATCACCAAATGCCAGGCGCAGTGGCTCACACCTGTAATCCCAGCACTCTAGGGGGCAGGCAGATTGCTTGAGTCCAGAAGTCTGGGACCAGCCTGGGCAACACGGCAAAACCTCTTCTTTACAAAAAATATGAAAATTAGCCAAGCATGGTGGTAGGTGCCTGTAGTCTTAGTTACCCTGGAGGCTGAGGCACGAGGATCACCTGAGCCCAGGAGGTCAAGACTCTGGTGAGTGGTGATTAGTGATTGCACCGCTGCAGTACAACCTGGGAAACAGAGTGAGTGAGACCCTGTCTCAAAAAGAAAAAAAGAAAAAGGACACAGCAAGGCCCAGGTGACCTCCCTTTGCGATCATTCCCTTCCAGGCATACCTACATTCTTTTCCTCAGTCCTTTCATCTCAAACCTGATGAGGCATCCCAAACCATCCACCACTGTGAGGCTTTGAAGCAAGGAGAAAAAGAAGGGAGACAAGACCAAGGAAGAGAAGAAAGCTCTAAAAGGAGACTGTGGAGGGCATGCTAAGAAGCTGATGTATAATCTTTTGAAGAAGGGGAGTGGAAGAGAAGAGGCACGCTGCTTCCCAGTTTGGAAATGCTCATCTGTGTTTTCAATGGCCTTTTTCTCTGCTAAAGGGGCCTCATAGATGAAAATAAGCAACATCATCAGACAATAGGTGCTATGGAAGACCGAGGCAAAAGGCTCTTCTGGAGAAGAGAAACTTGGCATCGGGGTTTCCTGTGATGCTGTGTTCCAAGAATTATCTCCGCAGGAGGATGTGAGAAGCAGAATCTGGTCCTTCGGAGTGGAATCAAGAATCAAAAGACTCTGAGTTTGTCTTTCCTTCTCCATACCAGACCAGTGGTATTATGTGAGGGGAGAGGCAAGGCAGGATGCTGTCATAGGAGAGCTCGTAATGGGAGAATGTGGGTAAAAGTCTAATAATCAGAAAGTGATTAGATAAGTGGTCTAAGCACAAACCCTCTTCCCCTGTGGGCTGTGTAGTGCCAGACCCTGGTGGCATATGAGGCCCCTGGCTGCATCCATGAACTCCTAACCCTCTAGCCTACTTTCCTCCTTTAGTCCTTGTTATCACTTAATGCATCACATAATTTACTTGTTTGGTTATCTTTTATGTTGCTTCTTCCTCTATGGAGTGTAAACTCTATAAGGGCAAGGATTTGTGACTATTTTGATCGCATTTTGGGGATCTTCTCAGGTACTCAGTAAGCATGGTTGAATGAATAGTTGTTGTTGTGGGACATGCAATGGGACAGTGTGGCCAGGGCGCCACGCCTTTGTTTTCTTGTTCACAATAGTTGTTCTGTCTCCCTTACCCTCCTTGTCTCAAGTCTTAGCCATTTTATGACCATGTATGGCAATGGTGTTTGTGTTTGTTTGTTTGTTTTTGTCTTTGGTCTGGGCTCTCTCCTTTTCTTTTTTTTTTTTTCTCCTATCCACCATCACATATTCCATCCAGTATTTCTCACTGTCATTTGGGAAAAGTTTCTCTGTCCCTTTTTCTGTGCCTCTTTTTCTCTCCAAAAATCTTAATGCTAAGCCATAAAGTGGAGTGAAAAAGATGAGGAGGACCATGTAGGGCAGATAAGATGACTAGCTATTTATTCCCAGGAGACAGGTAGTTGGAAAGGACCCTGGTGTCAGGGAAGCAGACCCAAGGGATGCAACTTTCCTACTCTAGGTCCAAAGGACTAAGTTACTAAGGACGAAGAATCAGCCTACATCCACACAGACCTGTGCATTAAGAGTTTACCAGCATGAAACCATCAAGATGAAATGTTCTGCTTTTTATAAGAAAGACTATTTCAAAACCTTCCTTCATAATACTTCCCGGACAAATACCATGCACATGCATATTTATTTATTTATCTAACAAACACTTCTATCATCCTTATTATGTGCCAGGTGCTGTTATAAGTGGTTCAAAAATAATATTAACTCATTCAGCAGTAAGTACTATGGCTACCACCCAGCCCCCTTGTTTTATAATGAAAAAACAGAAGCAAGAAGGGGTTAAGTCACTTGGTTGAGACTAAGAGGTTAAATAGTGGCAGAGTTGAAATTTATACCTGGATACCCAGATCTCCAGAATCAATACTTTTATTTACTAGCTAGGACACTTCTCCAGTATTTGCTAATACTTTTGAGGTATTGGTTATGACCTCATTAAAAATCTCCTTTAATTCTCTAGATCCTTACAAAGGAGGTGACAAAAATCCACAGTAGAAGACAGGTCGCTATTTTAACTTCAAAAAAAATAAATTTTCTGATTTGATTTGTTTTAATACATTGATTATCTAGTATACATATGTGTGTATATGTGTACATACATATATATTAAATGAATATAAACATACATATATCAGAATGTATATATGCATATACATATATATTCAAATGCTACATGAATATATTTTGCCTAATCCATACAGAGCTTCATCAATATTTCTTCTTTATTCTCTTTTATGCCAGCAGCTTTCTTTATGCATTTCCATTTTCCACATTTTTCAGAGTGATTGGATTAGGTTGCATACACTTCTCCTGAAATATTAAGTGCATACAATCCGCATTCACACGCATTGGGCCTATAGTTATGATCTATCATTTCAAAAATCCACACGTTAAAAAAGAGCAGAACAGGCCTTGAGTGCTATGAAGTATTAGGTCCAAAGAACCCCTTTCCATTCATCTTTTCACTAATTCAGGAACTAATAAGATCCCAGTGTTCCTGTCTCATTGGCAAATCCTTTGCCCTAAAACCACTGAAACTATACACACACACACTCATACGCACTCACACACTCACACACACATATGCATACTCACACTTATCTGCTCACATCCACTTTGTATATATAAGAGAACTAATTCATTTCATAATGAGTAAGTTGCTGCATAGTCAAGCAGGAGAAGGGCACCCGATTAGTGTGCCATTCCTGAAATTTCTAGACGGGATATGGTGTCAGCACAAGTGTCAATCCAGATTGTGGAGCTTTGTCCCCAGGACTATTTTGGGGAAAAACTAGATACAGAAATGGTTGAGCAAGACATCATTTTTAATGCCAAATTGACTATACCTGATTTTGTCTCTCCCTCCATACTGTTTCTCCCTTACGATCTTGATCATTAAATACTCCCAGTGTCGAAAGTTCCACTGCTGGGTCTTCCGTCTTTATTTTTTCTCTCTCACTTTTTGAAAGTATAATAAGGCAGGTTTTCTTGTGTGGCTTATGAAAATCAGTCTTCCTGCTTTAGAGTCGAACCATGTTTGTTTGCAGTGTAATTTCCTGACTGGTAGTGTCTCACTGTGCTAGTATCCTCAATACTCGCTTGCCTTCATTGGGCCCACAATTTTTTCCACTTTTATCCAAGCAATTCCTGCTATGATGCATGCTCACATCTCTAAGCATACATTTGCTTTACTTCTCTCTTTCCTTGAACTCAACTATTCAGAACCTCTAAGTCCCTGTCCTCTGTCTTGGAAGAGTTTATGACTAGTCTAAGGGTGAAACTCCAAGGAGAACTAAATCACTAATCCCTTCAATATTTTCATTGATAATTCATGAAAAAAATCAATTTGATTGAATTAGTCAGTTTCTTCCAGATGAGAAAAATCTTTTGTTATGTGTAGGCATGACATTATTCACTGAGTATTTCAATTCCTACAGTTATTTATGCCTATAAAGTCTACAACGTCCAAACACTAAGATTTGGTCAGTCATCTTTGTCTGTACAATTCACCAAATAAAGATACTCTCACATATGCACATACCCCAATGGTTAACATCATGGACCAAACATCCTGATTATTTTGTGATTTTTTTTTTTTTTTTTTGTATTACAGCTGGATGTTTTGGCTTTGTATAGACAGATTACAGAGTGCTTCCCAGTATGCATCCCTTTGAATCTGCTTTATTGATGTAGAACAAAGTTTCATTTGCTCGCAGATTTTAATTTAAAAAAGAAAAGCTAATGAATGTTGGATTGCATTCTTCAGGGAAGGTAATAAGCCTTGTGTGTTATATAAAAGGCTACCGCCCTCTGATTGTCAAAGTTTACTTCTTTCTTTTTAGATTCTTCTTTGTATTGTTTTACAATCTAGGTATATCTGTTTAACATGAAATGCAGAAAATGACAGGGCTCAGACAGCTACTGCATCCAGTGACAAAGATTACTGTCATCCTGGCTCATCAGTTAATTCATCATTGGCAATGGTCCATTCCATTTCCTGGTAGCCTAGCAACAGCCAATGATGGGGAGGGCTGTTTGCCATGTGACAATGGTATGTGGTACTTTCCAGAATGCTTTTACATAAAAATAGGATGATAATTTATAAATTTACATTTTTATTTTAATAAATGGGAATATTTGGTTTTAGGGGTTGACATTCAAAAGGGAGACAATTTTATTTTGCAGACCATGACTTTAAAGTGCTGGACTGGTGACTTGATAACAGAAATGGAGCTATCAATTTCACACATAAACAGGGTTTAAAGTTGAGTCTGTGAATGCCTTACTTTACCTTAGTGAGAGTGATATTCTCCCACAGATTAACTTTACAGAAATAATATAATTAAAGGAGAGCTATTCTCATTTCAGTGAGCACGCATGCACACACACACACACACACACGTGCTTACACACAAGACATAGAATTTTGAGTCTGGACTTTGGCTCCTAATTTTTTAAAATAACTGTTTAGGAAAAAAAAAAAAAGAGAAATCCATGAGCAAAACAATAATTGTTGTCCTCAATATATATTTTTTTAAATCACAGTTTCTCACAATCTTCCTAACTCTCTATTGATAATTCATGGTTCGGCAACTCATTTGAAAATCTGCTCATTTGTTTTCACTGATTGAATTGCCTGATTGTTAGTGTGTGTAAATGTATCAGCTACTTTTGAAGCTATCTTCTGTTAAAGAAGTGATAGGAAATCCTATTTAAGTGTCATAATGCTTTTTATCTTGTTATGACAGTACATTGAGTAAATAGTTTTATTTTAGTGCTATAGTTAAGAAAATCTATAATCACTTTCTCATAAATCTTTTTTTAAAAAATCTATATTTAGCCCCATCTGCAGAGACAGGAGTGGAAAATAGGCGACTACCTAAGACATGAATTCCGTTAAATATTAAAGAGATCTCATCAATGATTTTATTAGTCTCTGAGCTCAGTAAAGGCCTCACTGACATCTAAAGCCTAATGATTTTTCTTAAATATATTTAAAGCCCTGCACTGCACCTTTAAATATTGAACAATATTGAAAAATATTGAAGCCCTTTTTTTGTATATTAGCTTTAGGCAGAACTGTTGTATGACTTCCACTCCTTTCATGACATTGTAATGATGTTACCACATACAACTTTATCTTGCATGAAAAGGTGAAGTCATGAGTGATTTCTCCAATTTAAAAGCACTCAACCCTCACAGTGCTAGAAATGAATATTTTGCATATATTCATGCAACAATGATTCAATTTAAGATTTCTATTTTCAAACATTGCTTGAAACCTTCACTATGTTAGTAGTAAAATTGCCAAAATGTGTAATAAGATTTATTATAGATGAGTAGCATTTTATTTAGTATTTCATGTTAACACGCTTTTAGGGTTACCTGGTTTAGCAGGAGAATTCATCTTTCTTTTCTAATCAGAGATAACATTTTATTGTATTTTTAAAAATACTCTTCCCATACACATATATATTGTTGCACAAACTGAATTTTCTCTTGCTAGCAACGTAAACCTAAACATTGCTCATGTCAACCTTGGTGTACCCTCACACAAAGGCGCTCTGATTAAAAAAAAAGAAGGAAGACTTCCACTTCTTTGTAATTTCTGTCCCTTCTCTCCAGAATCACTGTAAAGTCCTTTTGCTGTACATCCTTAAAATGGGTTCAGAATTTTCCTGCAGACTTGTTATATCCTTGTTTATACTGTGTAGATGCTTGATGATGTAACAGCATAAAAATGCACGTTAAGTTTCCTAGAAGTCACATCAAGGCATATGTTACAGGCACAAAAAGTATAGGTTGGCGGAAGCTCTTAATTGAGGGGCTGTGTTTCTGAAAGAGGTTTGCACAGATGGAGGAAGAGATGTATCTAAATGTGGTTACCTATGAGCTTATATATGAGAGATAGGAGAAGTGTTAATGACTGCACCTGTGATTGTTACAGGGGAGGCACAAAATGGTATAAACCTTTACTAGTTCTATGTTCATGGTCCATCTTTAGGCCCTTAGGTCTTTTCATGTCAGATTTTTAATCATTTCAGCAATGGAAGAGGGAACCTTCCACAGACTGGTTTCACAGGCATTAAAACAGTGCTCTTCCTCCCCAAGTATATTTATAAATATAGACAAATGTACATACACGGTCACACAAATATATGCTCATACACAAAACAAGGCTTTTTGTATATGGGGAAACTTATACCTCATGCCCAAAGCACAGAAAGGAAATATTAACCTGATTTTGATTCAAAGGAGACCTGTAGTTGCTAGCAACTAACCCCATTTGCCTGTGCAAAGCCACTCACAGATTACATGTCCATATGAATGCAATTTTTCTTTGATTTTCTTTAATTTTATAGTTAAAAAATACTGGAAACTGGAGAGGCAACATACGAGTTAGTGCAAGATAGTGACTTGTTCTGCATTTTTGGGAGGGAAAGAGAGTGGCAATCTTATTAGGCCCCTGTGTGGGCCAAATTTTCCTAATTACATGGAAATCAGAGGCAGCCCCTAGACTGCGGTATCTTACCTGCACAGAGTAAACACTTCCCCGCTGTCACTAATGTCCTATAAATCATGTTAAAGAGAAGCATAATTAACATTTTTGATCAAATCAAGCTTCAAAACCATGAGGTGCTTGAGTGAATAAAGCCACATATCCAAATCAACAGTGAATAGATTCTCCAGGGAAAGGGAATGCTTAGGATGGCTCTACATTCTTCCCCAGCCACCCACCCCTACCCTGTGCATACCAGCAGAAGGCAATGAAAGTTTGGGTGAGAAAATCCTCAGCAATGTATCAATGACATTCAGTTTCATGGAAACTCATCATGAGCAGAGGGCATGGGGTAAGATACAGAGACAAGAAGCAGCCGTGTGTCTGAGAAGAATGAGCAACTTTATGTTTTTCAGTCTGCTAAAAACGTACCCTTTCTGTGCATAGTCAAATTAGTTTTACTTGCCTTTAAAACCATTTAAAGAGGATGGTGTTTCTGGTTACATAACAGGTGTATTTGTGCAAATCATTTCTATCTTTGTTTTTTACGTATCTTGAGAAAATATCCACCTAGTTGTCAAAGGCTAAACAGATCTCAAGTTCACTTGGAGGTGGGTGCCCAAGTGGAATAGTTGAAATATATTTCAAAGATGTCTAACCCCCAGGAAAACATCCATAGAGAATCCTGGAACTCTTGCCATGGGAGACAGTGCTTTTATTTCTTTCAGTCATAGAAAAAAGACTTTAGTTGCAAATTTCCCTGGAAGTTGCTGGTTAATTTCCATACACATCAAGGCATAAGGAGTTGATAGCAAAGCCTTGATGAAAGACATAAACAAAGGTGGCAGAGAGCGGGAGCCTTGGATGTACAAGTAGGACAGTAACGGAGGGGAGAGAGAAGCCAACAGGGGAATCTAGGTATGACATGTTATTCTCTTCCTCAAAATGTCAGTTCTGATCTAAGTCAGGGTTTGGCTGTGAGAAAGTCTCAATAAGTATCATCAACAACAAAAATGGAGGTGGTAATGGAGGATACCTCTTTCATCCCATACACATTGTCATTGAGGAAGGACATTTGCCTTCAGTCCCTTCTTTGGCCTAGGTACTCAGGGAGAAAGTGCCCTCAGATGCTCCCTGGGATGTGGGGAGCAACAGTTCCTGGGATTGGAGTCCCACGTTCCTCCTGTATTCCTGCTGCTCCTTCCCCAACACCTTAAGTGGATTTGCATTCTTCTGATTTATCATTAGCACTGGCTTTATCCCTCCCACACAGAGTTGGGATGGAGCCTCTGTGAGGAAGTGATCACAGCTACTTGTACTCAGGCTGGATACATGGGTGCTTGGGTGTGTGTGTTGGGGGGCAGGAGAGATAAGCCTGGGGCTTATCTTATTATTAAGATTCCTTATTTAAGTAAGTAAATACAATATGAAGAGTTGAGGAACTGTGTGTACCTTGAAAAGAAGTACATTTTCTATTACAGTAGTATAGATTATGTAGACTTTGACCAATGTATATTATATGCATTGGTATGTATAGCGCAAGAACAATAGATTCTGCGTTTCTGGAGTCTATTCCAACTTTAGAGTTTCAAATATTATATTTACTGATACAGATATGTATTGTGTTAATGAAGTATATAATTTTAGTTATATAACTATGTTCTTTTCAAGAAAGGCATTTTTAAAAATAACAAGAACTTAAAAGATTTTACATTTTATATTTGAAAGGCTTTTTATATAAGTGAATTCACAAATCAGAAAAATAATTCTTTATTGGGTCATGAGTTCTAAATTGTGACTCTGGAAATATGGTCACTACAGATATGCTTATTGCTCTTCTTCTTTCTTAAGTCTAAACGCCTGGAAAGCAAACAGCTTATAAAGATAAATCCAGCCAAACTGGTTATTCATCCCCTTGGAAAGACCAGATCCCTCCTCACAGTTTTACTCATTTCTTTCCATTTTGCTTTATGTTGTTTTACTTTGCTGAGTGCAGACCAACTTATTTGTGTTTAAAATGAAGAGAGAAATACAGCTGGAATTATTCTGAGTAAAAATTTGTTTATTTCTCTATGCAGAGGAAACCTGTCAACGTGAACATATATTATTATATAGGGGCTCCACTCCATGCAAATCTTTCTTGGAATTCTTGTTACTTTTGTTTGCTGTTTGTTTGTTTGTTTGTTTGTTTTTTGAGATGGAATCTTGCTCTGTTGCCCAGGCTGGAGTGCAATGGCGTAATCTTGGCTCACTGCAAGCTCCGTGTCCTGGGTTCATGCCATTCTCCTGCCTCAGTCACCCAAGTAGTTGGGACTACAGGCGCCCACCACCACACTCGGCTAATTTCCTTATTTTTAGTAGAGACGGGGTTTCACTGTGTTAGCCAGGATGGTCTTGATCTCCTGACCTCGTGATCCGCCCACCTCGGCCTCCCAAAGTGCTGGGATTACAGACGTGAGTCGCCGGCCGGAATTCTTTAAGTGATTTACTAAGGTTAGGTTTTCAAGAGATTGTTAGATCAGTTTGATCATCTCTGTTCAAAAAGAAGAAAAGAAAAGCTCATTCAAATAGTCAACTGAGTTTTAATTGCAATAGTCTTTACTCAGATATTGCCCTCTAGGAGATGTCTTCACTGACCATCTTAAAGTTGCATAACCTTTCACCCTGTGCATACTTACTGTCTTCTTTTCTGGGCTTTATTTGTCTGCAAAGTACATACCCACTTGGCCTACCACAGATTTTAACTATTTGCTTGTTGCCTTTCCCTCCAACCCCCAACTGCCCACCACACATATGATGTCAACTCTATGAAGGCAGAAGTTTTTGTCTGTTTTAGCCACTGAATCTCTAGGACCCAGAATGGCATAGGATATATAGTAGTCAATCAATCAATATTTATTTAATAAATACAAGGAATGAATGGATTTGATTTATCAAGCTGTTTTTCTTAATGTGTACCATAAATTTAGATGTGAGTAATTAGCCAAAATTATTCTTTTTTGCCCTCTATCTCTTCTTGTCTTAAACTTTTTGGTCATTTTCTTTTCCATGTGTTGAGCCTTTAACAATCTACGTGACACCAAAATGTAGGGCACAACACAAAAAATTTATCATTTAAGTTATTTCACCTCATGTCGACCAAGAAACTAGTTGTATCAGGAAGATTTCCACCTTCCAACTGGTTGTTCCAGCTCTTTGAGGACGTCACTTCTGTTTTATTCACTGCCATTTAGCCTTCGTGGCTTGCTTGCCTGGGAATCTGATCACAGGACACTTGACACATTCCCTAAAGTAAAAGACCTTAGGTGGGTAGCATCAGGCTGCCATACTGGAGTGCTGAAGCCTGAAGCCTGAAAGTGCTGAATTCTGCAAAGCTTGCCATCTGTTGACCCTCTATGACACAAACACATTTTATATTATACATAGCTACTGATCATCAATAGGCACTAAAAACCTAGTCACCATGAGTGTCTTATCCATCTTTTGTTTCTGCCAGAGAGAGAAGTGGGAGAATGAAGGAGGAAATGATGTGCTGAATAATGCTTGAATCAGTGTAACTGAGTATACTTTGGCTTTTTGCTCTAGGCTTCCCCCTCCCCGCCCCTCCGCCGCCCCCTGCATGAAGCATCTACATTTCTTGACTTTCCTTCCCTCTTTGGCTTTCTTTTGGCTGAAGAAACATGCCTTACACCTGCTGGTATGTTTTTATGAGATGTTTGGGATTTGCCTTCCCCAGAGGTGACTGTGTTTCGGTGGCGAGTGAATAATGCAAAACAGTCTACAGGCTGTATGCACTGAGTAATCACTGGGAATTCTTCAAAATGATCTCAGGTTGGTAAAATTTTCCACGGAAAATAATAATAACAGTAACAATAGCAGCAACAGCAACAATAAACAAGATATGCCCTGTATGCTTCCACCCAATTATTAGCTAATAATGCATAATTATGAATAATTCCACTCTTTAAATGCAGATTCTAAATAGCAATAACCATTTATTTTATGTTTTCACGTTATTTTCCTGCACGTCCTTTATGTCAATTATGTGTTTTCAGGCACATCTGATTGTGCTCTGCTGTGGTTGCGATGGTTTGGTAATTGTACATTAAAAAAAAAACAACAACAACACGTGTTTAGTATAAAAATTAATTACGTTAAGCATTCCTACTACTTTTGCCAGGCAAAAAAAATGGCATCCCACAAATTTTCAGCATAAAGCGGGTGGCCAGCCTACTTAGGAGCTTTATGATCTGTGGCTGGGTTTTGTGAGTGAGCTCTGTCAAGGCAGTTTTCTCCGAGCTGGAGACGGAGTGCAGTGGACGGCAGTCTGCCCCTGCTCAGTTCCGTGTGTTCCCTTAGAATTTGTCTCTGGCCTCCATCTAATCAACCACTTCCCAATTACGATTATAATAACAGAGCTGAAAATATCATTTTGAAATGTCGCTGCAATCCAAATTGACAGAGCTCCTGCCAGCAAGCTGGACGGTCAAGGATGTAGCTTCCTTCCTTTGGTTTGGCCCTATTTATAAGGGGATGATCCCCGGTAATAATGAAGAAAAGCATTAGATATGCTATAGAAATCTATCCAGAAAATCCATGGGAGCAGGAAGAGGGGCTTGGGGAGGGGAAGAAAGGAGGGGCAAAACCAGGAGGAATTGGATGAAAAAAAAAAAAAAAGTCTGCTCAAAATTGCAATCTTTCGGGAATATTTTCTTATGATGCATTAAAAATATCTGATTCTTAAAACAATTTTCTGCTCCTGTAACTCAAAATAGCATTCAGTAAGGGGGAGGGGAAATGTAGCAATTAGTTGGCTTTATTTCTGAGGTTTTATTACTTTGATTTTTTGATTTAATCAGCCACGAATACAACTACCAGCAGACGGTGACTTTTCCCTGAAATGTGCTTCCTGCCCAGAACAGTGGCTTGTGATTGTAGGTTAATGTTAATGAAACATGAAAAGGCAGACCCTTTTTAGGAAATTTGTTATTAACAAATAAAGGCTTGGTAACATTTAGAATCACACCAGGAATCACACCATCGGAAATATGGCTGGAGCAGATCCTAGAGCCAGCCTGTCATGCTCAGTGAAAAATTTGTTTACATCTTTTAAAAGTTCTGACTCGGTACAGGCGAGGTGACTTCCTACTTTTCTCATTCATGTTCAATTCACAAACATAAAGAGACTCTGAGCCATTAGGGAAGCTTTCATTTTGGCTGGGGAAGGATGAAATGATAGTGATAGTGGCTTTCATAGCAGAAAATAATTGTATACTTTTCTTATTATTATTTTTGGCAAGGCACGCACATTTCGGCTTTCCGATGTATTACATCATTACATTGTATAATGCATCATAATGATAGAGTGAATAGAGATGAAGAAATGCCAGCGTCTGCTGCAAGTTTAAAGAGAGAGACATTGCATGCATTTTCATCTGGGGAGGCTGCTGTTCAGCGAAGTGTTCTCTGAGATGAAACAAAGCTGCCTTCCCACTTGGCATTCACATTAATTGTGGGCTTGCCAACTGGCCAGTTTCATTGGTGTATAAATTAGTGGGGAATAATTCCACTTGTCTGAAAAACCAGAATATCTGAGCAATGCTTCCTGAGATGGTGACTTATTTGTTTTTCTGTGGTTTGCACTCAGCTCCTAGAAAACCTCCAGGATCTGCTAAACACAAAAAATCTGTGTTCTGCCCTGGCATACCTGTGTGAGAGGTAATGGTTATCATTACAACAAATAGAAGTTTTACTATTTTCAACAGCGTATTTTTGAGATGTATTAAAATAAATCATTTCTCAAATCCTCATTATTGTAAAATGAAAGTCCTTTGAGGTCCCCTGAGAGAAAATTTAAACATACGGATTTCTGTTAATAACAATAATAGGAAATATTAGCTGAGAGTCAACGATGGTCTAGGAGCTGCCATTTGGGATATATCAGTGGGGTGCTAAGATAGGTGACTGTGAAGGAAAAGAATATTTAGTTCATTTTTGTTATATTTATTTGTTATTGCAGTGTGGGATAAATGCTTTCTCGGTGACTAACATTTTCTTAAAATAATCCAAGTTTAGCCAAACCTAGTTGACGCTGCCTTCTAAAGTGTCCTGTATGTCTTGGTTCTAGAACAGGCAATTACAAGGACTATAAATAAGGCGTCCGGGGTTTTCAGTGCCCCTTTAACCTTTTACAGTTAAAATTAACTGAATCTTAAACATTCGCTTTTTCATTCTATAACTGTGAGCTGGTTGTGCGCTTTGTATTGTGTTGGCACCAGGGATGTAAAGGTGAAAAAGCGGACCTGGACTCTCTCTCCTTGCAGTTTACAGTCTAGAGGTGGATACTTCATTACACCAAAACAACAAAAACAAAGACAAACCAAACCTTGACACTTCTTGCCATACTGAGGTTTTCATATTTGCATCAATACTATTCTAATAGTCGCTTTTTGTTGGACCAATCAGCCTTGAACTTACTGAGAAGGGCCACATTGATCTTAATATTTGTTGTGTAGCTTTAAGTCGTGGCAGAAAAGAAAAGAAAAAAAACAAACAAAAAACAACAGCAGCAATGTTAAACCAGTTAGTTGGAGACAAAATGCATGGCTGTTTCCACTGTCACTTAGTTATTTGGGCATTTATTTTGGCCCAAAGATACCCAGATTTTCTGTCTTTTAGATAATGAAGTACTTTGGGTTTTCTCCACTCATGCAGTGCAAGGTTTACATAACCAAATACAATGGAGATGTATTTAGTTATTGAGAAAAATTGGATTCCTTAGTTAGTTACCTAGCTAGTTAGTTAGCTAGCTAGCCAGCTAGTCTGTCATTTTGAGTGTTTGACTGTATGTGTCTGTATCTAAACACATTATAGCTGCCAAGTGCTTTATAATTTACAAAAAAAAGTTTTAAAATGCAGTACCTTGTTTGCAAAGTGGCTAAAATCATGGGCCTTGGAGTCATATCAATAAATGTGCTTGGATTCAAATAGTGGCTCCACCATATATTCACCAAGTGACCTTAAATTCTGTAAGCCTCAGTGTCCTCCTTGTAAAATAAGGGTAATAGCCATTTCACAGGTTTGCAATGGGAATAGATGAGGTATTCCATTAAAATGCTTATAGGAAATAATGAATAGTAGCTAATATTTTTGTTGTTGTTTTATATTTTCTAACCCTTATTAGAACTTAATGAAGCAGGCTACTAATGATCTCATTAGGTCCTGCTATTTATTTTTATCTCTACATGACTGTAAAGGCAGACTCCCTTTCCCAGAATTCCTACTGTTCTTTTCTCCAGTTAAGTATTTTCTACCCATTTCTTAGAGCTCATTTAAATACTTCTTTCCTGACTTTAGTACTTCAGTTAGGTACATTGTTCCATAACAAATATTTATTTAGCCCTACTGTATGCCAGTGCTGTTTTATGTGTTGGAAATACAGTGATATTAAGAAGAGACTATAATCCCAGTAAATGCAGCTTACATTGTATCAGAGGAGGCAAACTTTCCACAAACATTGCTAAGATAAGTTTTTACTTCAGGTTAGGGGACATGCTTAGAAAGTGAAATACAGGGTATTAGGAAAGCATATTTCTAAGGACTGCTATGGTCCAGGGTTGGAAAGATTTCCTTGAGGAGGCAGTGTTGAGTTGAGACCTAAAAGATAATGAGGACTAACCCAAGGAAGAAGGCGGGGCAGGGTGGGGAGAGAATCTAACATGTTCTCTACCTATGCAAAACCCTGAGGAGCATGCAGCCTCCTTTCTAGGAGCTTCTGGTTTAGGGGGACACCTTTCCTGACCACTCTTGTGAATAGCAGGTTGCCTTTTCTTTGCCTTCCAGGAATGCTCACTGTCAGAACTATTTATTTGGCTTCTTTCCAAATATACCTGTTCGTCCATCCATTCATTTATTCAACAAATATTGGTAGAACATCTGGAGAAATCTCAAGTGAAGAAAATTTATGTGTTCTACATGCCATTTATATAACCATTTTTTTTCTTTATTTGAGACAGAGTCTCACTTTGTTGTCCAGGCTGGAGTGCAGTGGTGCAATCTTGGTTCACCGCAACTGCTGCCTCCTGGGTTCAAGTGATTCTCCTGCCTTAGCCTCCTGAGGAGCTGGGAGTACAGGTGTGCACCACCACACCCAGCTGATTTTTGTGTTTTTTTTTTAGTAGAGACCAGGTTTCACCATGTTGGCCAGGCTAGTCTTGAACTCCTGACCTCAGGTGATCTACCGGTCTTGGCCTCCCAAAGTGCTGGGGTTACAAGCATGAACCACTGTGCCCAGCCATATCCAAATATTTTTAAGGTATATTTTTATAACTCTAGATCTGGTGTTGTCTACTACATTACAGCCCTGATAGCAAGAGACATGTCTTTTATCATTGCTGCCCCCTTCAGTGACTCACACATACTTGGCACTCAATAGATGTCAGTGACCCCCAGTGATCCCTGTGCTGATCTCTCACATGGCCATTATCTGCTGCACTTTTAAAAATCCCTGGCAACATCCTGCAATGTTGAATGTTTCTAGCCTAACAAAAAACATAATTAGGAAGGTAAATCTGCTGAAGCTGAAACAAATCATTTAATTCATTCCACAAGCCAAATGGAAAATGATTTTGAGATTATCCACCGTATTGGGTTATCTGCTCTACTGCTCTGTACCATTAGCTCAGGCAGTTGGGAATTGCTTGCGATTCACAAAGAAGCAGATTGTGTTTGGTTTGCGTTGGCTGTGTACCCTCCTCTGAAGTGGCTGCAAGTCCTCTCCAATTCAGCGAAGGCAGCCAGTCAGGGTGGCCACTAAGCCAAGTCTCTTTCTCTCATGTTGGTGCCTCTGTGTGGTGTGGAGCACATGTGTACATGTGTGTGCCTGCCTTCTTGCATCTAGTTCCCCAACAGCTGAAGGTGGTGCCTGGTAGATACTTACTCATTTAAAGTTTGGGGTGAAACAGGGCTTCTTATTAACTTTTCACCTTTCTTAGAGGTAAAAGTGACTTGATACTGCCCTGTCTAGGGTCATTTTCCTTTCATAAGAAGTAAATAATGCCTTTGTTTTTCAGAGATTTTGGTGAGGCTTCCCAGCCATTCAGAAGCTCCCTTGCCCTCAGGAGAGGTTGGGGTGCCGAGCATTTTAGCAGTTTCATTTACTCAGCTGCTTTCACGGAGTTCAAAGATCTGCTCTAAGACCTCTTTCAGTTTCCCTGGCTTTTGAAAGACCATATGTCTAATATGACAGAATAGGGTAATCCCGTCATGAGACATTTCTCTCAAGGTTTGAGGAAACCTACCCTTAGACCACCTTACCTTAATTCAATGATCACATTGAAAGGGAACAACTGATAAAAGACATGTTTGTGAAAGGCACAGTTCTAAGGTAACTGGGGCCCAAAGTGGCAGTTTTAAAGAGGGTTCAAATGTCTATTTGCAAAACCTGGGAATGAGTCCTTTAGATTCACAGCAAAGAAGATGGGAAACATATTGATGGATGAGTAGATAGGAAGATAGATGATTATTAGGTACAGAAGAATTGGTTTCCCTTTATGGACTTGCTTCCAGTATAGCTAACGGATTAGTTAGTCTTGAAGGATTTTCTTTACCACATTTGGTCCATGAGTATGAGGCTCCTTTCTGTCCATTAGAGTCTGAGGGCCCTTTCTGTCCTTTAAAGTGGTAGTATCACTGGTGATTTGCAGGCCTGGTTGCACCTGCAAGGCCAGTATGGGCTGTTCTGGCAAGGCTCCTGTTAGACCAAGAGAGGCAGATCCAGGCATTTGGAAGGTGTCATGCTTTATTAGGAAGGCTAATCATGTGGTTGGCTGCATGTTCTCAAAATGTAAAAAGGCTGAAGTCTTCAGGAGAAACAAGTCAATAAAAAGAAAACACCTGACTCAAAGCAGGTTAAATTGTGTAGGCAATTTGCTAATATCACAGTACAAATGATGCTTTTCTTATGCTAACCCAGATAGAATAAAAGACAACTCAGAGTGTCTCATTAAAAGCACCATAACTTTTATATCAAAAATATTGCTGCAATCTAAATGCAGGATGATTCCATCTACATTAGCATACTTTATAAAAACGTGAGAAAAGCCTTGAACCTATAAATCTAGCGTGATGATAGGGTGGCATCCCATAACGTAAACTATCACCTAGACTTTTTGGTCAGGGAGAGCTCTCAAGCTATTTTTTTTAAATGGTCTTTAATAATCTCTAATAGCACTGAAGAATACTATCTACATGAACTGTGATAGCAATTCTCCTCCATGCATCTTTTTTCCATCCCTATGCTGCTACTTAAAAGTTGGCTAAAGGCCGGGCGTGGTGGCTCAAGCCTGTAATCCCAGCACTTTGGGAGGCTGAGATGGGTGGATCCCAAAGTCAGGAGATCGAGACCATCCTGGCTAACCCGGTGAAACCCTGTCTCTACTAAAAAAATACAAAAAACTAGCCGGGCAAGGTGGCGGGCGCCTGTAGTCCCAGCTACTCGGGAGGCTGAGGCAGGAGAATGGCGTAAACCCGGGAGGTGGAGCTTGCAGTGAGCTGAGATCCGGCCACTGTACTCCAACCTGGGTGACTGAGCCAGACTCCTTCTCAAAAAAAAAAAAAAAAAAAAAAGTTGGCTAAAAAGGTAAGGGCATGTGGTAACAGCCAGTAAGAAGCCAGCACTCTGAGTCATACAGCCACAAAGAACTGAATTCTGCCAATGACCAGGTGAACTTTAAAAGAGGACCCCAATGTCACACCCCAACTGACCCTGTGACTGCAGCTCCATGAAACCCTAAGTACAGAACCAGGCTAATGTGCTCAGACCCTGACCTGCAGAAACTGTAAAATAATTAATGTATACTATTTTAAGACACTTAATTTGTGGTAATTTGTTAGACAGCAACAAAAAACTAAGGCAACTGTACTCTTTATAAAATATTCCATCATGGCCAGGTGCGGTGGCTCACGCCTGTAATCCCAGCACTTTGGGAGGCGAAGGCAGGCGGATCACGAGGTCAGGAGATTGAGACCATCCTGGCTAACAGGGTAAAACCCTGTCTCTACTAAAAATAGAAGAATTTAGCTGGGCATGGTGGCAGGCACCTGTAGTCCCAGCTACTTGGGAGGCTGAGGCAGAAGAATGGCGTAAACCTGGGAGGCGGAGCTTGCAGTGAGCTGAGATGCGCCACTGCACTCCAGCCTGGGTGACAGAGTGAGACTCCGTCTCAAAAAAAAAAAAAAAAAAATCCATCATAAAACTTTAAAATGGAAAAGTCCCTGGGCACTCCCATGGGATTCGATGTACCTGTGTAAAGTTGCAGCTTACATGCAATTTCTGGCCTATAATCATTACAGCATCAAGCAAGTGTGACTGTATTCCTGTTGCCACCTGATCGTCTCTACCTCCAAGGAAGTCCTTCAATGGTGGAACTGTATTATGTCTATCCCATAGCATCCCTGCTGTTCCTCACCCCCTTTTCAGTTGTCTTAGCACAGAGACATTTGATCCAAGTAGGAATTATTAGCCCTGAGGGGCCTAGGAGGAGGTGTAGATAATAACAATCCCCTTTCCCTACTAGCAGCCCTAACCCTCCCGGAATTTCAACTAAAGCTGAACATTGAGAATCTACAGGGTTATCCAGGCAGACTTTCATGCTGGCCCTTTCCTGTTTCGCCCCAGGGAGAATCTGGCCAAATATATATTCATCGCTATTTTCCCCATTATTTATTACCTAGACAGAATAGCATGATTAATTATTGATCATAGACCAGTAACTGATTAAAGTGTGGTTCTGATCAGCAGTCAAAAGTCATTTGTTTCCAGGCATTCATAGTTCCTGCGTGGAGAGTGGCAGAACAATACTCTTTTCAGTGCATAAAATATAACACCTGTAGATGGGCTATAGTTATAGGCCAGCAACAGAGCCCTTCAACCATACTCTGTCTTAATAAATGTGAAATAATGATTTGCCAAAAGAGAGAAACTGTTCGGAAGATTTACATGTAGAGAATACGATGTGAAATATAATAGGAGGATTCCAATTAGATTTGTTTCTCATGGACTAAATGCTTTGCTGAAGAGAAACTCACTAGGAATAGCTCTTTACCATCTGGGAAGCATATCGCATTTTGTCTCATTCTTGCTTTATTTCTGGGTTTATTCTTGCTCTCCACCTTTTCCTCAATCTCTCCTTCCCTTCCTTCTTCCCCTGTTCCTCACTTCTTTTCCTCTTTCCCTCCCTCCTTCTTTTTTTGTTTGTTTGTTGTTGTTGTTGTTGGATGATGTATGTCAGAAGTTGGCAAACTATAGCCCAAGGTCAAATCTGATCCATCACATCATTTTGTAAATAAAGTTTTAGAATCCAATCAGGCTCATTCATTTTCATATTCACTATAGGTGCTTTTGTACTACAACAGAAGCTGAGTAGTTACGACAAGACCATAGCATCCACAAAGCCTAAAAAGTGTACTAGCTGGCCCTATTATAGAAGCATGCTTGCTGACTCCTATTCTATGTGCCAGGTACTAGGGACACAGTAAATAAGACACAGTCCCTGTCCTCAGTGGCTTCAGAGTTTTATACGAGTATCTAATGATACTGTACTGTGAAGGGTAAGATGATGGTCATCTGAATGAAGTACTGTGGGAACCAGGCAACAAACATTGTTATGTATTTAGGATATGGAATTAGAGGACACCATCTCAGTGAAGGTAATGGCTGAGTTGGGAGTTTCCTGGCAGTTTGGAAGTGGATAAAAAGAATCAGGACTTGAATCTTGTAGCACAAATATCTTCTTTCAGCCTAGACAAAATACCAAATCAAAATTGACAATTCCTTCTTTGGAGGTGTATATATATATATATATATATATATATATTTTTTTTTTTTTTCCTGGCCAGTACCAAAGTTATTTCTGAGTCTTCTACTGCAGTGACCTTAGAGTTTTAAGTCATATGTTCTTCAAGAGAGGTGTCCCTGCAGTTCTGGTGGTGAGCCCCCACCTCTATCTGAACTTGGCTGGAAGCTAAGTTCATTCGAAACTAGCAAACATTATGGTTTCTTCTTCTGTCTTATAAAATATTGTTCAAGCTCAAAGTCAGCAGTTCATTTCCAGAGCCTGGTTTTTGAAACCTGGGATGTGTTCGAAACCAAGCAGAAACAAAAACCCAATTATGAAAATCAAGTAAAAACCAGAAGCCACCATGCCAGATTTATGAGCTCTTTCCCTCAGAGCAGAAAGCGAAACTGGTGCCAGTTTGCCCTCTACAAAAAGGAAAACAGAAGATTGTGCAAATCATTTGAAAATCAGTTCGAAAAAAATATGGGCAGCAAGGCTTTGCCCCAGAAATAATAAAATCCACCAGAATGAGTCAAACCATCAGACTTAATCTTCCAATGATCAAGATGTCCATTCTTATGTGAGAAGAGTTTAATCCAAAATTCTACATCAAAAGAAAGTTCCCTTTATGAAATGTGAAGTGAATGACAGTTGAGCGAGGGACTCATTTTGACTTTTAAAGTTGCGCATCAAACTGTGGAATTGCCTCCCTGGAGTTGTTAGTTTCTCTAAGCAGAAACTGTAGAAGCTTTGGCACACATAGGAAAAGTGATGGTGTCAGGTAACAAGCCAGGACTTGAGTCAGCCAAGCCTGGGTTTGAATTCCCCAGTTGCCATTTCTGTGGCCTTGATCAAGTCATCTAACTTCTCCCAACCTCGAGGTATTCATCTGCTAAATGGGGTTAGTAATAGTGATATCATGTGACAATTGTAAGATTGCCATGAAGTAATATAAATAAATCAATTAGTACCATTCCCAACACAAAGCAGGTAATTACAAAATTAGCTATTTTTATTTTTGGGTTAATGTTATAGTCATTTGATTTCCCAGGAGGTATTGGGGATGGTAGAGAATGACTTGGACTTTAAATCTCATACTTTTGCTCACACATATTAAGAAATGTGCTCACCAAATCAATTAAAGTTGGAATGGTGTTTACTGAGCAATTTGTGAGTGCAAACTTCTGAATGTCTGCTTGAAGAATGACAACAGAAAGGATAACAGAATCTTTAGAAGACACGTCTATTTATTCAACCTCCATTGGATAAGCATTAATGTATTAGATATCAGTCAATGACTTGGGAGACAAAGATAAATAAAATATTGTTCTTGGCTCAAGATTTTATAGTCTAGTTCCTCTGTGGACATGCTACCAGAAGACAAATTCTGTGTGAAAGTGCTATGGTGGAGTCTATAGTACTCAGATGGCAACAAGGGGATGAGGAGGGACTCATGGAAGAAGAAACTTCTGACCTGAAATTCAAAGAATGAGTAGGTTTTTCAGGTAGGCAGGCAAGGGGAGCACATGCCAGGCAGAAAGAACCATGCAGAAAGACACTAAGCACGGAAGACCATAATTTACTGTGTGTAGGAGATAGTGGAGGGAGATGCAGCTGAATAGGTTGGTTGAGCCTTACATAGCCCACAAGGCATTTGGTTTGAATCCTGTAGATTAGGGGAACGATTAAGAAATTTTGAGTAGATGATTCACCTGGCCCTGTGTGCTTGTTAGAAAGATAATCTGGCTGGCAGTGTGCAGGACTAATTGGAGGCAGGCAAGTAGGCAGATAGATCAGTTATGAGCCCATTGCAAATACCCAGGCAAGAGAGAATGAGGTTCTGACATAGGGTTGTGGTAGTAAAGAGGAAGAGAAGAAAAAGCATGTGAGTGATGCTGAGAAGGTAGGAACTGATACAAATTGATAGGAGCTGATTATTATTTGGGTTTAGGTGTGCAGATCATGTACAGCATTGACAGAAATTTGATGCATGCATCTGAGAACTCCTGTGATTTGGGGTGGGATATGGATCACAGCATGAACTCTTGTTGGTTTCATCTGGGAGACCAATGTTGTCCTGCCCAAATTAGCTCCTTGAGACTCTAAATGGACCAGAGACTCCCTTCAAGGTCAAACCTTGTTGCTTGGTAGGTGGTTGCATCACCTACAACGTGGGTCAGTCTAAGTTAAGGTTAAGGAGCACACACTGTTTGTGGACCTTAGTTTGTCGTCAAAAAGGAATGGCCTGATCACCAAAAATGAATATGTCACACATTTCCTACAAATTCTGGCTTCTTAGAAACTCTAAATAAAAACTTCAATCTCTTAGAAATCATATTTAAATATCATAATAATCACAATTATTCAGCCATTCATCTACCCATCCATCCATCTGTCCATCCATCACTGATTATCTCTGGCTAGCCACAAAAGCCACCAGTGAGTTTTAACAGATCCAAATCAATGTATCAAGCATTGCCTTCATGAAAGAGTCAGGAAAACTCAGGATTTAGATTAGAAAATATCTTTTGTCAAATACAAAATCTACAAAGTCTATTTGTTTGACAGGAAAACTCAGGATTTAGATTAGAAAATATCTTTTGTCAAATACAAAATCTACAAAGTCTATTTGTTTGACACTTGCTCTTATAATGCAAATCTTATGTTTGTTAATATCCAGTATGCAATTTTGTAAATGTAACATAAGCATTTTGTATATAAAAGTTTTTTTGTGTGTACATAATAATAGAATACTTTTTTAAAGGGTACTTCTTAATGAGGTAATTACCATGAACATATATTTTTGGTATATGTGTGTATGTGTGTAAATATATATATATTTACATGTGTATGTATATATATTGAATCTAATTCTTAATATATGCTAATCTCCATAGCACATGTAATATTAAAAGAAAATTTGGTAATACTTTAAATGTCCTATCATTGTGAATTCATTTTATATTCATTGTAATAGCATTGATCAAAATGAATTCATTTGGTATTCATGTAGATGTCACATGTACTTCCATAGGTGTTTCATTGTAAATTAGCATTTCTCAGAGGACACTTAAAATAAGTGTTACTGAAAGTCCTCATTACACATATTGCCGAGATTAGTACATTAAGGATCATGTACTTACATAGCACTAATGTATTTCTGCCACTTAAAATACTGCATTACCCATTTCTGATATCTAGCAAATATCTAAGTCAATTTTGAGAATTACTAACATGCTAAAGGAAGCTGTACTTTTATGATTAAGCAGGTTGCCTATATTTTGCTCTGATTTTCTTTTTAAGCTAAAGTTCTGTTGGATAAAAAAAAAAGAAGATTAGAAGTGAAATGTATATGATGACAAGGATGGCATTTAAAATGACTTTGGTATAGTCAGGCACCCAATGAAAGTAGAACTTTATTTAATTTTATTTTTGACAGATCACCTCATTTAAAAAATCAAGTAGGCCAGGCGTGGTGGCTCATGCCTGTAATCTCAGCACTTTGGGAGGCCGAGATGGGCGGATCATGAAGTCAGGAGATCGAGACCATCCTGGCTAACAGGGTGAAACCCCATCTCTACTAAAAAATACAAAAAAACAAAAAACAAAAAAAAAAACAACTAGCCAGGCAAGGCAGCGGTGGCCTGTAGTCCCAGCTACTTGGGAGGCTGAGGCGGGAGAATGGCGTAAACCCGGGAGGCGGAGCTTGCAGTGAGTTGAGATCCGGTCACTGCACTCCAGCCTGGGCGACAGAGTGAAACTCTGTCTCAAAAAAAAAAAAAAAAAAAAAATCAAGTGAAGTTAGGAATTTGTTGACTAGAAAATAAATTTGCCAAAAAACACTGATGTACCATTTTTGAGTTTGACTTATCTCAGAAGTGAAAAACACATACATGAGCAAATGAAGGACCATGTATCTTTGCTGTGTATGACCTCCTTATAGGTTTCTTATTATTGTTTTGGGCAGAAATTTTGTTGAGATTATCATGGATGTTGGAAAGGAATGGCAATGACTCACACTGGTGGCATCTGGCTGCAGGAGAATCGAGGAGGTTGAGAGATTGTTCTTAGTCCTCAACTGCCTCAGAATTCTGATAGGGAAAGATATGATGAGGGGCATGTAGGTGGCAACAGGCTTGCACATCAAGCAGGTAAAGCTTTGGGATTTACCAGGATACTCTGAGTGCTTGCTAGGATGTCTGTCATATAGTGAGAGTCATGCTTTAAAAAGATACAAAATATGCTTTGAAGAATAGGGTTTCCAATTTCACTGTTGGTGAAGATGCAAAATGGTACAGCCACTATGGAAAACAGTATGGTGGTTCCTCAAAAAAATTAAAAATAGAGCTGCCACATGGTCTAGCAATTCTCCTTTTGGGTATTTATTCAAAAGAGCTGAAATCAGGATCTCTGCACTCCCAAGTTCATTTCAGCACTATTCACAATAGCCAGGATGTAAGAACAACCTAAATGTCCATGAACAGATGAATGGATAAAAAAACTGTGGCATATACATACAATGGAATATTATTCAGCCTTAAAAAAGACATTCTGCAATATGCAACAGCATGGGTGGATCTTGAGGACATTATGCTAAGTGAAATAAGCCAGTGACAGATGGATAAACACTGAGGAATATGAGGAATTGAACACAGTTAAATTCATAGAATCAAAGCATGAAATGATGGTTTCCAGGGGCTCAGGGGAGGGGAAAATGGGGACTCGTTAATCAAAGGGCCTAAATTTCAGTTTAAGTGAGATGAATAAGTTCTAGAGATCTACTGTATAACATTGTACCTATAATTAACAATATAGTATTCCACAATTAAAAATGTATTAAAAGGGTAGATCTCACGTTGTGTTCTTATGACAACATTAACTTTTTAAAAGAATAGGGGTTCTCATTTAAAAACTGGGCACTAAGGGCTTTAGAGTCACACATGGGAAAACCCTTAGTGCTTCTAGGACACGCTGACCATTGTAAATTGTAGCTCCAAAATTCTTTTACTTTTAGATTCATTTATTTTTACCTTCCTCTCTGCAAGGATAGTCTGTTTGCTGTCTACACCTGTTACCACGTTGAAGGGCTGTCCCTGAAATGGACTTTCTCCTTTCAGTCATGCTGTCAGGAGACATCACCTTATTTGGTGCTGACTCAGTGGGGGCCAAATTTTCAGCAGGCTACCAACTCACACCTGCAGAATTTGCCTGGAACATCCGTTTTGCAAACACACAAAATGGGTAATTGGGCACACAAATGCCTATTTGCGTTGCAATTTGGCATTTGTATACACAGTGATGGATTTTTTCATGTGCAAATGTGAGGGACGCAAGTACAAAATGGATGTTCTCAAGCAGGAAGGGTGCCTTTAAAAACATACATCTTTTCAAAAACCTTCTAGAAATTTGAGGAGCGCCAGGAAAATAGTTAGGAACATGGATATATTTCAGTTCCTACTCCTCACCCGGCCCCATTCAGGCAAAGTCCTGATAAACACATTTCATTAGTTACTTTTTGAAGATGGGCTACCTTTTTCTCAAATAGGCAGACAGACATCCCAAGCTTTTACCCCTATAACAAAGGACTTACCTAAAGTGTCATGGAGTCAACTAATAAATGTTAATACTTTAGTTCTAATGAAATATAAGGAGTTTTTATGCTCTTAGTGTTTGGTGTTTTGTAACAAGTGCCATATACTGGTTTTGAGGTGCATTGTCCTATTTGTTATTAAAGTTACACACACATATACACAGAAACATTTGGAACCATAGATTTTTATAACTAACTGGAATGGTGCAGAACAAAATAATGATAGCACTTTTACAGGGAATGGCTGCAGAGCTTTGAGGTGTTCCACATGTTCAGTACATTCTCTGGTTTCTTTGTCCCTTCTGTCTGCCCTTGGCCCTTTAAGTCATAGTGCTGCTCACTCAAATCTCATCTTGTTTAGCAGGGCTCAGGAAAGGAAGCCAGGAGCACTTCAGGTGCCTTCCTTTGCAAGTCACTCACTTGTGTCTGCCTGTTGTCCCCAGCTCTGGCCCTGGTTTCACACATTTGAGTCTTTATCATCTCCTGTGAAAACCCTCTGGGCTCTGTATACTGGTTTTCCTGTTCTATTGTAGCTCCACCTCCTTCCTTTGGCAGCACCTGTGATGCTCCTTAGACTCTGCTTCTAGGATGACTGACCCATGACCAAGAGATGATTTACACATGAACTTCTGCCCAAAAACTATGGATCTCAACCAAGGCTTTGTCCCTGTCTCCTTCCTCTGAACATTCTTACCTTTTCTGAACTCAGGTGTATTTATGACTTCCAGTGTTGCCCGTGGTCTGACCTATACCACCAACCTATGTTTGTACAGTTTCAATGTGTTATAATGACCTCTAATTTAACATGCTTACAACTAGATCTGGTTTTATTTTGTTTTCTTCTCCCAGGGTTTGACTTGCCATCCCAGTCTCTCCTCTCCAGTCTTTTTATCCTCATCAGTGCCTTGCCTGTCTCTTCAACGCTCATCTTAAGGGCCATCATGTCATGTTGAGACATCTTTTGCAATGTCTCTTGGGTTCTAAGCCTTTCACTTTATCATGGATACAGCTGTCTGCTCCTCTTATGTCTGGATGGTGGTATTTATTCTCTGAGATGTCTCTTGCTTGGCTACTGTTTCATTAAATGCCCTGCTTACCATAGCATTCATCTAGTTATGAACTAGAATGATTCCATGTTGACAGATCAAGTTCCAACTTCCCATCATGACCTTCAAGGTGGATATTTGATATGATTTGGCTGTGTCCCCACCCAAATCTCATCTCAAATTTTAGTTTTTGTAATTCCCACGTGACCTGGTGGGAGGTACTTGAATCATGGTGTGGTTACCCCGGTGCTGTTTTCGTGATAGTGTGTTAGTTCTCACGAGGTCTGATAGTTTTATAAGGGGTTTTTCCCCGTTTACTCAGCACTCATTCTCTTTCCTCCTGTCATGTGAAGAAAAACATGTATGTATCCACTTCTGCCATGATTGTAAGTTTCATGAGGCCTCCCTAGCCATGTACAACTATGTCAATTAAATCTCTTTCCTTTATAAATTACCCAGTCTCAAGTATTTCTTTATAGCAGCATGAGAATGGACTAATACAATATTCAACATTATATCTCGTGGTAATCATGGAAACTTCTTAGGACCAGTTTTTCACTCCAGGCAGACTTTTCTGTTCATTTGCCCCTGTATGCTCCTCTCTTACTGGCCTCTCTGACTTTTTCCATTTGGATTTCCCAACCTGGAATGTTTTCTGCCTCCCTTTTATTTAAATCTTCAAACAACTGTGAAGGCTTCTACAAACTCTAGCACTTTAAAGCAACTATTTAAAGTTACCCCAGCTCAATAAAATTTTGCTTATTCTAAATCCTACAGATTGTGGAAGACTTACACCAGTGACTCTACATGAATCAGGCCGTTCCTGGAATTGGTTTTTTTGGGTCTCACACAAGACTGGAAGTTCCTCAAGGAGAGTCACTATGTTTTACAATACATACAATGTTATATCTTTTACAATACTTAGCACAGTGCTAGACATATAAAAATGTGTGCTTAATACTTCTTGGCTGTGTCTTCACATCATGGAGGGGCTGGAGGTTAGAAGAGAAGGCTGAAGAGTTAGTGGCTGGGGGAAAGTCATGAAGCTCCATTAAATATTCTTTATTTACAAAGCTGCCAGCACACAGGGTTATTATTATTACTTTATATAACTCCAGATCCTCCCCTTTCCTCCTTCTCCAGAGTAACAAGGGCCTAATAGGCTTCATGTATAAGTGCCTATTTTTATTAAAGACAAGTGTAATCTTTTGTAGACCAAATGTCCCTATCATAAATGCTAACAGAGAAAAATATTAGGACTCATTTATTTATGAACCTGTTAATAATGAGGTGCAGTTATGAAAAAAAGACTTCCTCAGCAAAAGCTCCTGAACAAACAATGCACACTGGGGAAAAAGGAGCTAGTTAGCCTTCTTGACTTAGATAAAGCTATGGAGAAATGACAAGTGCCAGTAATTAGCGCAGCCTCTTCAACAAGATAACCCTATACATCTTTGTCTATTTCAATCACCAAAGACTCCGATTCAGTGTAAAATTAAACCTTGGATGCCATCAATTTCTGTTAACCTCTTTATATTATTCTATGTTCATGCCTATGTGATAGATAGATTTTGTCATTTTATTAAATGGTGACATCTCTACAGACACGTGACCTAAAAATCTGTTTGCTCCTTTGCAAAGTATTCTTAATCATCTCCTGCTATGTTTCCCAACCAGGGGATGAGATTTATTCCCGGACCCCATTGGCGAATTCCTAGTCTATAAGAACTTGATACTTCTGTTTGTTAGAGCTACCCTGCATTTAGCAGCTTACCTAAAACCTGCGTTCCCCCAAATAATCTAGGTAGAAAACTAGTCAAGACTAGGTATAAGATTCTAGTTCAAGCTGTTTATTATATTTATGTACCCATTTTTAAAGTGTAATTTAAAGCATATTGCCCCATATATATTTATTTCCTTCTCTTACCTAGTATAACCCACTATTTTAGAGGGTTCTGACTACCTATAGCTTTAGCAGTTAGTTTTTATCTGGGCTCTTTTGAAATTTTATTGCTTAATATTCTTTGCGGCCAATGACTTTTTAAAAATTAATTCATAATTGCAAGGAATAACAATAAAGGTTATCCAAATTGGGAAATAATTGGAAATTATGAGATATCACAGTTTGACCTTGAGGTCCAGGTTTATACACAGTCTTGTGCAGACTCGTGACAGAGCCAGCAGAACCAATGGGCATAGAGGTTTTTAAGCTGTCCTGCCAGGCTCATGTGTGAGAGAAGCCTCTGACCAGGGCACAGGGAAACATCACTTAACTTAGAAGAAAAATGTACAGAGCTATTTCTACTCTAACATGTTCTAAATTCCTACTTCCCTTCAAGACCTTTCTTCCAAATTTTATTTCTTTAAGATATTTACTACCATTTAATTTTCCCGGGTCTGCATTTCTTCTTCTCCTCTTGCTAGAAACCTCACTCCCCTGGTTGAGTAACATTTCTGTTTTCACGTTTTTTCTCTCACCTTTTCCTACCTACGTTGCCCTCACTCTCGCAAGCACTCTTTTTCTCTCTTTTATTCAGGAGATGACATAACTAACATGCTTAGTCCCTTTTGGTAAGAAATGTGCCAAAATTCAGTTCTGTAAACTTCTCCTCACTTTGAGCCCTAATTGCAATGAGTCCCTGGGAAGTATTACAACCTATCATTTAAATATGTATTTACACAACATTTTAAAGCACACATTATTTAGCCAGTAGAGCAAAACAGCTCACAACAAGTAAATGGAATAAAGCACATTTAGAGGCTGCTTAAAAGCACAGGTTTGCTTTGTGGCAAATGGTAAGGGAGCCTTTGAGACAGATGCTGTTTATTAAGGGGACTCTGCCCCAGGCCTTCTACCTTGTTGTGGTGATGATTGTCTTTCATGACCTGGGGCTTCCCCCTGTGGGTTAGACAGGAAAGACCACTGAGTGAAAGTCACTCTGATCTTTAAATCTGCGGAGGATTCAGTAGCTGAAGACAGAGGTAGTGATGTAGGGGAAGGAAAGACAGAAAGAAAATTAGAAAGTAGGCAAGAAAAAAGAAAAATTAGAAGAAAAGGACACTGACATTTTGGTAACAGAGAAAATCTACCTAGGTAGCTATTCTGAGCTAAAAAGAGGTATAGATCTCCCTGGGAAAGACGCACAAAAATGTGCTCTTTGCCTCTAAGTGGTTATGACTGGGGCTGTTTGGGTTATTAGGCAGCCCCCGGAAAGGCTGGCTGATCATGAGCAAAAACACAGAGGCAGCACAGGTACAAATTCTATTTGAAAGCTCCATCAACCAACCAACCAAACAAAAACAAAAGCAGCGATTTGATTTTTAGAGAGTGTTGCTGTCCAAATTGCACCCCTAGATATTGAAAAGTTTACAGAATTCCATGTACTTTGTCATATTCCAGTTTTCCTTTGCTTAGTTCTGGCTCTTCCCATTTCCTGTTATTTTTCATGTTCCCTGGCTAGAACCACCCCCGCCCCAGTCCTGGGCAAAGTCTTTGAGATGTTCCTATAATTTCTGCCCCGCCTTCCTGCATTTACTTTGCCCCCCACTTTTCCTCTTCTGTGGCTTAAGCTTTTTATACTCTTCCCCAGGCATGTTCCAACTTTTCAGGTGTGTTCTGAGCACCACCCCTTCCCTATTAGAGAGGGGGAGAGAGAGAGAGAGCGCTAGAGAGAGCTCATGTGGTTTAATTTTCATTATTTTTAGGTGTTAAGTTTTAGATTAGCATACTATGTCTTAAACTACTGTATTAGAATGCTGCTTGACTCACTTCCAAATTGAAGACCTTTTAAAAAAATTGAAGCAGTCCAATAATTTTAAATCACTCTACACTGTGCATTGCAATTTAAAATTATTGGAGTGCTTCAAATTTTTATAAGCCCTTGAATTTGGAAGTGATCAAGGTTCTAGGCATACTCAGTGTAGAGCAATTTAAAATTATAAGAGCTGTCAAATTTTTATATAAGCACTTCAGTTAGAAAAGGGATTCGGGTTCTGGGCATGTGCAGAAAAGAGCCATTTAAATTATTAAAAGTACTTCAATTTTTTTTCCCCAAGCACCTGATTTTGGAAGAGTTTTGGTTTGCACAGCCCAAAGTGACAAATTCCTTTGAGAGCATCTGTGTAAAGACTTTCAATCTTTCAAACAGGGCCAGCACTGTGGGGATATGAAGTAGGCAGCTGGCTTTCTGGTGTGAGCTCTAGGACACACCAGCAGAGTGTGTCCTGCCCCCGTCCCCCCGCCCCGAGTCTTCTCAATGGCTTGACATCTTGTCACATTATAGTTCTTTTTTGGATAAAGGCATTTCCAGAAGGCCCTTGTTAAAATGCTAATCTCTTACATTAAATCACAGATACATTAATGGGATGAATTTATCAGTGAAGGGGCTGGCCCTGGGGGACTGAAGACACGCAAACATTTTGGTGGTGAGGAGGGGAGAGATGGGTCTCTGACACCCACCGAGTCTCTTGGGGGTGTTCAGCTGTGGGCCTGGGCAGTCCGTAGGGGGTCTCTTGTTTCCTAAGGCCGTGGCTGAGAACATTCTTGGTGGCACAATAGTAGGAAGTGGTCAAAAATGTAAAACTGTATCTGTGTCAAGATTTTACTGAGCGCAGATCCCCTCCCTGACTAAAACTAATCATTAAAAAAGGTGGATTCTCTGTTACTTTTAATGCTTATTTGCATTATGGCTTGCCGAAGATATCAATTTTCTCTTTTCTGAGAAGTGAAATATTCATCTGAAGCATTTTAAGGGAGAATCGAAAGGAAGGTAGAATCGATAGATTCAGCTTTAAGGCTGATTTTCCTTATTTCGTCCTTTAGTTGGGAGTTTCAGCGATGTGAAAGAAAAAGAAGGGGACAAATCTAACATAATGAAAATAATGTTTCCCTTTCAAATCTTTATTTACAACAAAGTGAAAGCAAGATAAATGTTGTAAAATATAGACACTTGACAATTGTAACTTCTATTAATTTCTCACCTCAGTGAGGCTTGGTTGCCCAGAATGTGACAATCATGTTGTCATACGTGACCTTGCCATTGGGAAAATGTTTGTGGCTCCCCAAATTTCTTAAAGGGAGATGTCCTTATATCAGGAAACTTTGAGAAATGACTCACTCATCTGAACTTCTTCAGAAGGCTGTTGATTTTCTTGGAGAGTTGAAACCCTGGTTGTTGCGGCATGTGAAACATTTAATTTATCCAATGCCTCTGTGAATGCATGGGTGAAATTTCCCGGAGGGCTTCCCGTACTTATCATTTTTCTCTCTCAAGCACACACAGCCAAGGAAGTGGGCCAGCACACACCCTGAACTTCCGCAGAACCAAGCTGCTCTGAGCCTCCCTCTCCTGGCCTGCGAACAAAAGACAAGCCCTCCTCCTTGCCTTTCCTTTAGAAGTGGAGGTGAGGTGTAGGGGTGAGAGGTGCAGCACAAGTGTTCAGAAGGTGGAGATCATTTGACTAGGTAAACTGTAGTTCCTTAAAGAGCAACAAGAGGTTAGTATATGTCTGTGCCTTTGTCAAAAGCCAGTGAACTCATCTAGAGCCCACTGGTGGCTTGGTCGGGGGTCCAGAGGCTCTCCTCTGTCCAGGCAGTGGGCACAGGACAGCGTCAGGTCTTGGCCCATCCTTGTCTCTCAGATGAGGGTGTGTGACCAGTTTCAGAGTCAGCAATGCAAGGACAACTTCCTGTTTCTTTCAGGCCAGATGAGTTTGAAGTTAAAATGTCATTCCTTCACATTAACCCAAAAGTTAACACATTAATAAATATATTAATTAATGAAATCACCATCTGTTTATTGAATATGAGTCATTGTGTTAGGTGCTAAAAGATGCAAAGATAAATGAGAAACAGTTATCGTCAAGGAACAGCAGTAGAAAGACATGCACAAATAGCTAGAATATGAGGTATCATTTTGTTATAAAACATGATAAAACGTATAATACATATTTCATGTTATTATTACTTTTTATATTGGGTCTGATTTATTTCAGTATCCCCACATATAGCACAATTGTTTCGCATTGTGTGTTTGCTCAATAAATAAATACTGATTAAACGTGAAAAATAGAAAGGATATAAACCAAATGATTGGATAGGACTTTTCAAACTTGGACCATATGAAAAAAAACTGGGGAGCCCTTAAGAAATGTTGATCTGGGCCAGGTACAGTGGCTCAGGCCTGTAATGTCACCACTTTGGGAGCCTGAAGTGGGTGGATCACCTGAGGCCAGGAGTTTGAGACCAGCCTGGGCAACACGGTGAAACCTTGTCTCTACTAAAATTACAAAAATTAGCCCGGCATGGTGGCACATGCCTGTAATCCTAGCTACTCGAGAGACTGAGGTAGGAGAATTGCTTGAACCCAGGTGGTGGAGGTTTCAGTGAGCCGAGATTGTGCCACTACACTCCAACCTGGGCAACAGAGCAACACTTTGTCTCACAAAAAAAAAAAAAAAAAAGGTGGACTCCCCGAGGTCTCCTTGCCAGGCATTCTGATTTAATTGGAACAGAAAATTAGCACTGGGAAGTGCTGCACCAGGGGACCTCAGGAGGGACCTGTGAACTGTGCTTGGAGAGAAAATGGAGGCTGCTTCATAGAGGAGATCAAGTTTGAGCCTGAAGGTTGGGTATGAGGTAGGCAGGTTTTGATGGGGCTGGGGGCCAAGAAAATGGCATCCTTAGTAGAGGAAACAACATGGGGAAGGGCACAGGCTGGAAAGTACATAGTATGTTCTGGATGAGTCAAAGCCTGGGGTGGTCCTATCATCTGCTGTCTGAGAAGGTGTAGTGGGAAAAAAGAAGAGGCTGAAGCAATAGGTTGGGGTTACATTGTGGAGGGACTAGTATGCTTCTCCAAAAACTTTGAATTTATTTTGCACATCCTAGGGAACGACGGGGTTTGGAAGTTGGCAAGTGGCATGGTCAGATCTTTGTTTTAGGAAAGCACTGCGAAAAATGAACTGGATGTAGGGAGAACTGGAAAAAGGGAATCCAATTTGGAAGCTATGGCTTGTGATAGAATAGACGAGGGAGGAGGAAAATTTGAGCTACACCAATTTGGATGGGAGTGTAGAGGAGAGAGTAGATTTGGGAGACATTTATGAGAGATCACCTTCAATAGATGTGTTGGATGATTGCATAGTGAGATTGAAGTCCAGGGTGCAAGGAGTGAACCCAGAAAGAATACAAGATGGGGAGCAGGTTCTGAAAGAGGCAATGGTGTGGGCAGGAGAACAACATAGAGAGGCCTAGAGGAACTTTGGTAATACTCCTTCTGAAGTCATGAACCCTATCTCTCATTGCTTAGGCCCTTGTTTTTGGTTTTTGTTTTATCCCCATCATAAAACATGTACACATTTTGTTTAACAGCATATATCAAATGCTAGTTCTCTAGTTTTGATCACCAGAGCCACTGTTTAACTCACAGCTTCTAGAAGCAGGCCATTTGCAGCTCTTACACCTTCCTGAAAAAAATGAAGGTTTTGAATAAAAGCCAGTCATAGAATTAAGTCAGAGCAAAGTGGTGTCAGGGGTGAAATTCAAAAGACAATACGTAATAATTGGTTTTAGAACAGGAGCCAGATGAATCATAAGGTCAGACATATGAAAGGAAAAAGCTTTCTCCAAAAGACTTGGGGGCTAAGGCTGCAAGGGGCTGTTTGAAAACAAAGTGGCAGGGATTGTGGTAGGGACTCCGAGTGAGACCTGCTCTCGGGAACCTGCTCTCCATTCCAATATGTCTGAAACCGCTTGGTGAGAAGAAATAGATCTGTCTCTTCCAACTTTTTATAGCTTCCATAGAAAGCTATTTCCACTGTGTCTATAGTCATTGCTTTGTTTCCTCCAGACCATCCATTGATCAGAGAGAAGGAAGAGAGGGTCAGAATGTCAATGTGTCTACTGGAAACCATGGGTCACTGTGGGACCCAAGTGTGGGGTCTCAGAACTGAGAGGGAATGAGCCCTTGCCCAGCACTCCAGTTCCACAGTTGGGCACGGAGGCAGAATGTGTAGGGGCTCGCTTGGAATCTGGTGGATCAGTAGCAGTGTGGTCAGAAGGAGAACCAAGGCCTCCTGGCTTCCAGAGCTGCTTCACCCACAGGCTGCCCCAGCACTCTGTGTAACCCTGGGTTTGTGCTGCATGCGTACCAGTGAGAGCAAGTGCAGGATGAGCAGTAAGATGAATCCCACCCACTCAAAAACCATTTTTTTGTTGTTCATTAATTCTTGTTTTCACAAACTGCTAGCATTCACTCTTTCTGCTGACCTGAAGTGCAGATTTCAGTTGGCCTTTTGAAACTGGTGTGCATTTCCCACACCAGTTTCAAAATGTGATTTTCCCACAAGGAACATAAGTACAGTTATTGCTCTGTCTTGAGTTTCCCCTAGTGCTGTGGCAACCCAAACTCTCCTCATTGAGACCTTTTGTTCTATTGGTGAAACCATTTTTGAAAGATTTGTTTCAAAATTGAGATGTTTGCATTCATGATTATTGCCTCTAAGAAGGTCCTCTTTGTCATGCTCCCTTCTGGGGAGGCTGCAGCACTGCATGCTATCAGACCTGCCGCCCAGACCATGACTAATGGAATTAGGGATGGAACCCTGACCACAAGCTGGCCTGTTTATTTCCTCTCTGAAATTTGGAATTGGGACACAGTGGTTTCTCCTTAGCTGGATCTGCAAGGGCATGGAAACTGGTGGGTTCTGGTCAGTCTAACTTAGTTGCTGAGAGCAGAGCCCCTGGGGCTAACCAGCCAGGACTCACATGCTGGCTCCCCATGTCCCTAAGAGTGCGGCCATGGGCATGTCACCTCTCTGTCTCAATTTCCACAGTTGTAAAGTGGGGATAATAATAATACTCATAAAGCAAGAAATAATATAAACAGATAATAAAATAAATGATAAAAATATTAAAGTGGGGTTATTGTGTTAAATGAGTTAATATGTATTGTGCACTTAGTAAAGTGCTAGTACCTATTCAAGTGCTTGCTAATATTTTTATTATTGCTAGGAGGTATAGTAATGGTACCATCATTATGGTGCCTTGAAGATGGGCTGTCACTAAGTTCAGAAAAAGAAACAGGTTTTCCAAAAGAGATGGGGAATAAACAGATGTACATCACAGTCACCATCTCCTGTGTTACCTGAGTAAGAGAGAAATAGGGAGAGAATAAGTGTATGGGGTCTGCCCCTTCTTCAGGCCACAGTTCCATTATCTTATGAGGCCCAAATATACTTCTTTCTCTTGGGTCCTCTGAGCTCCTTCTGAATTAAAACTTCCCTTGAATTTCTTTGAAGGAGAATTTGTTGCATGTGGTCAAAGGATTCTTAAAATAAGAACAAAATTATGTCCAGCAGGGCTAATAGAAGACAGATGTCTTTTCTCCATGTCCTTTGCCTTCCTGAGGAAGGTTCCTGGCTTAGTCCACACTTTGTGCCCAGGTGGGTCTCTGGCTAAGCCTGATTTTGATTAATTCAATGTCAGTCAGCAAAGACTGATCCCACAGCAGCACATACTGCCCTTACCATTGAGGATAATGCTATGAGCTATAAGTCATAGCTCCAAGGAGCCTGTTGTCTCCTTGAAAGCAATACAAGTTCAAGCAGAGAAAGTATGTCTCGTTCAGGTTTGTTCAATGCTGAATCCATCACCTGGCAGAGTTTCTGGCAAATAGTATGTAAAGGAAGCAATGTGTGATTGTGGCTAACTGGTCAGGCAGTAAGAACATATGAAGTCAAAGGAAGATAGGACCAGAGGAAGATGGGGGTGAGGGAGGAGGGTGAGGACTATTATATCAGGCTTTAGTGACCCTGCTGGAAGTAGGGGAAGTGTCTTGTGAGACAACTTTTGGATTGTAAATGAATCCCATTTTTACCCCCTATTCCTAGACCTTCTTCACTCTCCCAATCATTTGCTATTTCAAAAATGTCCAAAATAATCAAAATGGGAAAAATCAGGACTTGTGCTTAAGTACATTTGCTTTAGCTTTTTTTCATCAAATTTTAAAATTAATTATTTGCGTTGTGAATTTCATGGTGGGTCATAGTTTTTCCATAATCTTTTTAGTGCTTGGGGGCCTTCCAAGCTTTTAATGAATTGAGATATGTTTTATTTCCTTCACCCTTCTTCCAGGCTGAGGATATAGGACAGGTGTGGAGAAAATCTCTACTTATACATTAGCCTTCATCTCTCTGGACTTGTCAAAGGGCTATGATTTAAAATATTTAGCCACCAGTAGCATATAGGCCCGACAAATGGGACAGATGTTGCTCCAGTCAGCAGGGGGCTGGCTATAAACAAACGGATCTGTCCAGTGAGTTCTTGCTGAATACCTGTCTAGTGAGTTCTTGCTGAATACCAATCTTGTTATCTCCAGATTTAGTTTCTAAGAATCTGGAAGGAGTTTATTTTTATTTTTTTAGAACCCATGGATTCTAGTGCGGTGCTTCTAAGCATGAGATATTTGAACACTGTCAGTGTGTCTCATATACGCACCTGCCAGAGCTGCAGACCAGCTGGCCTGCAAGGATCACTGCAGCAAAGCCCATTCCCATAATTGAATATAATCCGACAGTTACTTTGCATCTCTTCCGGCCAGGAAAATGGAGGCAATTTTCAAGACTTGTCTTCATTTCATTACTTAGAAAGTAAATGTAACCAAAAAAAAAAAAAAAAAAAAAAAAAAGAAGAGGAGGAAGAAAAAAAAGCAGAGAATTTTGTAGCATGGCTCCTGCTCCCTGGCCTTTTGAGTCCTTCTCCACCCACCTTTGTTTAGTGGTCACACTATACACGGGACACAAGTATGTAGTTAGACCCAGATACTTAGGAACAGACACAGGGCCTCGTGGAGCCTGTTTCTGGCACGAAGAATGAGAGTGGCCAAACATTTGGCCCCATGTCCTGTGATGTGCTTCACACAGAGACACATGCAGTCATCAGCAGGATCTTTCTTTCTCTTTAACCGAAACTTCCCTCCTTGATGATTTCACTTCAGACACTGCTTTCCCTAAACCTTTCCTTGACTGGAATCACGCTAATGTTGACAGTTCTTCCCCACCCCCACCCCCTTTGCTGCACAGTGCAACCCAGAAAGAACGTGAGGTGAGCTTGTCGGAGGAGATGAAAGATGGCAAGAAATAGGTGTTTGGGGACCAGTTCTTTGGTGACATTGACTCTGCAATCCTTTTTTCACTCTCAGTACCTCACTCTCTCTCGCCTTCTCCCTCTCCCTCTCTCCCCCTTCCCGCTCTCCTCTTATTCTCTCTGAAATGGCGTGTGCCTCCAGTAATTTACATAATACTCTTCTGACACCGTTACTTTAGTCATCAATCACGGTACCTTCTCCCAGTCTATCTTTTGTCTGAGCATGTCTCTTCTTTATCAGGCCATGCGCAAAAGATTAATTTCACAGTTTTTCTCCCTTCTTTCTTTCCTTGCAAGATACAAAGCTCATGAAATGACAGAAGCAAGATAATGAAAACAACAATGCAAGCAATTTTTTTTTGTTCTTGCAGGTTGGATCTCAAGATACTTTTTCTAACCTCATTGTGTGCCATCTGTCTTAGAAAAGGTCTGTTCTGTATTTTTTAAATACCTTTCTGATGCTGCTCAGTAGACTACCTGGTGGGGGTGGGGGACGGATTACATATTTAAATCAGGTCAGAGGCTTTGGTTTTCAAAACCTTTAGAACAATTAAAGCAAGAGGCCCATCTCTAATGGCATCATGGGCTACTGCACAATGCCCACGCCCCAATTAATATTAATGAGGTCTTATGCATAGCCAATTTATGACATTTGATTGACTCACCCAACCACCCTTCAACCTGTCTTATAAAGTGAAATATATGGCAAAGAGGGTCTTATTTGCATATGCATATGTTCTTAATATTAATTAGGCTAATGAATCTAAGGACTCGGCGATAATATGGGCACTGGCAAAGAGGGGAAAAAAATCTACCACCCACAAAACAGAAAAGTGTTCCATGTCCCGTCCCTGCTCTTGAACAAAAGAAGTTGAGCTGGATGATAAGAACAACGCATATCAATATTTCCTCCTGCTTTTCTTGTGTTATACAGAATTCTTCTTTTTTAAAAATAAAAATACTTGCCACTGGCATTCATATTCTTTTTCTTTTTTCTTTTCTCAATTAAATTGGGAAGGGCTAAATAGATAATAAAATAACTTGTAAAGATAAAAGCCTAGTTCAACGGCGTGCCTGTGGCCATAGGTCGGAGCTCTCCCATCAGCTAGGGAGATGCTGTGGCTTCTGGAGGATACAGTGTCTCTCAGGAATACATGTCGGATCCAGGACAAGGGGTTATGTCAGGAGGAAGTGTTCCTAAGAACATCTGTTTTAGCAGGGTCACTAATGGAATTTATCTCCACAGCCGAGTGGCTGGAAGAACCCCTTTGATGTAGCCTAATTAAGCCTGGAGGAAAGAGTTGAAACTCCATGGATTTCATTGTGGTGTGGGGAAATACACACTCTGAATTTTTTTTTTTTTTCTCTCCGAATTATCCTATAAAGCCCAACCCTGATGGTCTTTGACTCCAGTGATATGAGGAAATACATTTCTATATCAGCTCACCCTCTGACATCAGGAATAGCTAGCTAACTTGCAGGCTTTGGACAACAGAATAGTGCCTGGTTATATGAGCTTGCTTCATGGCACCATAAATAATAATCACCATAAATAATAATAGTGACTATTCTTTGAGTGCTTATTCTGTACCACATATCATGGAAAGCATGTTTCATATACTATCTTATGCCAGCTCTGTGAATTATGGAATTAGAACCTTAGTCCAGAAGTCCTTATTTTGGTGAATTGAACACTAAAGAGATTATGGGACATGCCCAAGGTCACATAGCTAAGAATGATGGGGTCAGGATTCACACCTAGGGGGATTGTGACTCCAAAGTGTAATCTCTTTCCCTTGGTCTTCCAAGGTCAGGGCCACTCAAGGATATTATGGACTGAAAGTAGCTCAGCCTACAGTCAATGAAAACAGCAGATATGGAGAAAGAAGGACGTCCTGTGCTTTAAGATAGGCAATATCTTGGCTAACCCCACGATGCCCACGTAAATAGTTACATTCAACAGTAGAAATGATTTTTCATTGCCACACAGTTAAAAGAATGTGAGATAAGGAAAGAAACCTGGATTGATGGACAGGTCAGTGAAGTGCCTTAGAACAACAAATATTTATTTAAATTTAACATTTTTGAGTGAAGACTCTATAGAATAAAGTCACTTTGGAGAAGAACCTTTCAGAATTTGCTAGGATGGTCCCTGGCACAGGATGAAGAGTAGGATGAAGAAATGGCACTAGTTGAGGCCTGCATGGAGGGATGGGGGAGAAATGCAATGCAAGGTGGTAACATCAGAAACAGGGAAGGAATGGAGGCCTCCGGAGCCAGGGAGCACCCTCTCCACCCTTTTTATCTCAAATCACTGTCCCTTCTCTCAAATCCGGTGGCTGGGCACAGTGGCATTCCAAAACTCTGCCGCGGATTTTGCTTTCTAATAACATCCTAGTGAGTCTTGTGAGATGGTCTGCCACGTCCCTCCCCTGGCTCTCCAGGCCACACCTAGTCGAGTGTGGCTGTGTGTGTGTCTCTTGTGAACACGCACTCTTTATAGGGAGAGACGGGGAATAGTGAGGAGACACCTGCAAGGAGAAAAGGAGGAGATACCTCTTCTCAGAGGTCCCAGGCTTGAGTCTAGCACTCCCAGGACTAGTGGGGACGAATATGGTGAGCCCTCCTCTGATCACCATTTATTCTGCCCAAACTTGCAACTTGCTACTGTTTTTTGTTTTTTGTTTTTTGTTTTAATAGTCTGTGCTGCCGAGAATGCTTTGACTACATTGTAAAGATGTGACAGTGAAAAAGAGTGTGTATGAAGCAATCATGGAGCTGATAGGCTTTATTCTCTTCTTTCATTAAATTAAGGGCTAAATTAAAACAAGGGCTAGTTTGCAGAGCGACAGTAGAAGAAGGAGGTGGAAGCAGAAAAGGACCAAGTGTGCCTAATGCTTGCTCTCCTCATTAGCAGCTGGCTTGGCGAGAGTCAGCCTTGCCAAGTGGTTAAGTGTGGGGTAAACTTGGATCCAACTGCCTGGGACTGTATTCTGCCCCTCCCTGCACCTGAATTTGTCCTTCTGTAAAAGAGGTACAAAAAGAGCACTTATCTCCTATTGGATGTGGCAAAACATAAGTAAAGGTACAGTGCAGGGCACATAGTAAGTGCTTATACCTATTAGTTCTATTAGTTGTTACTACTCTCCGAGTTTCTCCACCTAGTTGATACACTAAACTGTCTACTTTTTCTACTAAGGATCCTTGGAATTCATTCAAGAATATTCTCTTCCAATTGTATTATTACCATTGCCAATCACTTTACTAGTTGTTAAAGATTACTTTACTAGATGCCAATCACTTTACTAGTTGCTAGGAGTGAGAAGGACTGTTGCCCTCTCAGAGCTTATGGTCTAGCCAAGTAGAACCATATTTAGCAGCTGAACACAATAGAGAATGATAAGGGTTAAAAACGAAGATTTGGCCAGGTGCAGTGGCTCACACCTGTAATCCCAGCACTTTGGGAGGCCGAGGATCACGAGGTCAGGAGGTCGAGACCATCCTGGCTAACATGGTGAAACCTCATCTCTACTAAAAATACAAAAAAAATTAGCTGGGCGTGGTGGCGGGTGCCTGTAGTCCCAGCTCTTTTGGAGGCTGAGGCAGGAGGATGGTGTGAACCTGGGAGGCGGAGCTTGCAGTGAGCTGAGAATACGCCCCTGCACTCCAGCCTGGGCGACAGAGTGAGACTCCGTCTCAAAAAAAACACAAAAAAAACCAAAAAAACCCGAAGATTTATGGAAGTCCCTGGAGGAGGAAGCACAGGGAACTGCCCCGGTCCAGATGCAAAGGAAAATCCCTGAGCTGGGATCTGAAGGACAAGTCAGAGAGCCCAAAGAGAGATCAGGGAGGTGTGAGGCAGAGAAGGTGTCAAGAATAACACAAATAAACTCCCAGAGGTGGGAAAGGGCATGGTGTAGGGTGAGGGAATCGAAGGAAGGCAAGAGTGGTTGCACCTTTAAAAAAACAAACAAAAAACCACCACCACCACCAAGAAAACACATGAAAGAAAATGGCTGAGGAAAGGAAGGAGGGGTGGCAGAACCCAGGCCACATGAGGCACTGAAGGCCACTCAAGGAAGTGGAATCTATGCCGTGAGGTCATGGGAACCCCTGGCACAATTCAAGCAGGGCAGCTATGTGTGATCTGACGCACATTTTAAACAGATTGCTAGACTGGAAGCATGAGAAGTAGAGAGAGAGAGGCAAACCTGGATGAGGTGAGGAGCTGCAGCTGCTACAGTGATTAAGGACCAGGGCAAGAAGAGAACAAGCTTGATGGATAAGTCATCCTTCAGTGTTCATTGGCCAAACAGCTGTCTCTTAGACAATTGCTGGGGTCCATGTGATGAAGCCAGTCCAAGGAGGGAGGTCCTGCTCTACTGTAGGAGAGATCTTTCTGAAACTGGAAACCCATCTGTGAGCTCTAGGAGATGGCTCCCAAATCATTTTCACTTCAATTCTCCAGCTCTAGGTTTCTGCCCCCCACCTTCCAACAAGTACGTGTCTCAAGAGCACTTCTGGAGAAAACACCAGCAAATTCTCCCTTTTCACCAACTTTGCCTCTGCCTCTCCTGAAAGTGAAAGGACTGAGCTGCAAAATTGTAGTAGGAGGAAGTGCGCACTGGAAACTTTCCTTCTCCTTCCAACTGTGCCAGCCTCAGGGCTAATGCACAGTAGGTGCTGACTCAAGGCAGGTGGACTGACCAGTCCACCGTTTTCTCTCCTCCTGAAGAGGAGCCAAGGTTTGGGGACAATGAGGTTTCTGCAATTGCCAAATTCTGTTTTTCAATCTGCTCAGCATTTATCAAGGTACTAGTGGTCGGGCTTCAGTGGAGGAGAGGACATTGCAGGAGCCCAGGCTTGGCTGATGGGCTCAGACTCTGTTGCAGTCAGAGGACAAAAGTGTGAAGTTTCATCCCAAGCCTGTCATTCAGCTCAGCTGCCTATCAGGCGCCTAGGGTTCCCTGCCATTTGGACCAACATTTGGGAAGCAGGATGCTTATGGAATCCATTTTGGGTTTGGCAGCCAGAACAAAGAATCTAGGCTGGAATGGAGCAAAGAGGTGTAAATGTAGCCCAAAGCTGGGGGCTATTTGGTGTCTCATAGCTGACCCTTCTACAGCAAGCAAGAGGGCGGGGCGTTTGCATTTGCTGGAAGGGTGTTTGTAAGAAGATCCTTGAAATTCTTACAACAAGCCAAAAAAAAAAAAAAAAAAGAGTTGGGGGAGCCAAATTGCCAGCGAGGTCTCTCAGGCAGCTGCCTCTCAGAGATGAGCAGACCCAACCATTGCCTGCTCATCTGTAAGTGAAAGGGGTTTTTTGCTCTGTGCTATACAGTTATGCCATGCAGGAGGTGAGGCTGGGATCTTGCATATCTATGAGAGTCAGCATCATCCCCTTAGCCCCTACTAACAGAGCACACCACTTCCTGGGAGGGCTAAAGAAAGCTTGGCTACTAGTGATCCCTGTAACCCTGCATCCTAAAGATATGAGCACTTGCATTCAAATCTCTGGGTACCATCTTCCTAGCTCCCCAACTCCGCATACACACACACACCCCAGTGAGCCCTGTTCTGCTTGAAAACACTCTAAAATATTCTCCATCCTTCATATAAGGGGGAAAACCCTTTAGGCATTAGATACTGCAGTAATTACTATATAATGGAGTAAATACTATACTATAATAATTAACTTGTAAACCTTGAAATAACATTTACTGTAATTTAGACCGAATATGAACTGTGAGTAATGAAGCCCGATCCAACATGAAATCATTTGCAGGGCGCTTTAAACATATGCCTGGGAAAGAGAACGCAGCAGTTTCACATCGTTACCAAAATGGGCTCAAACGAGGCCCTCACATACTGTAAGTGCATGCAGCTGCCATTATTTTGAAATATCTTGTTAGCATTTTTTTTTTCCTTTTTAATAAATTGCTTCCCTCTCGCCTTTTCCTAAACTGTCCTTTCAGGCTGTCAAAAGGAGCTGGGGATTTTGTTTTGTTTTGTTTTTAATTTAGTTTTCACCCAAAAGATTGCAAATGCTCTGTGCAAAACAAACATTTAAAGCCCCGGCATGAGTGTTGGAATTGGGCAGAGGGCAGGAAGGTTCTGGATTGCCTATATCAGCAGTAAACTGTGGATGCTTCCAGAAGGCAGAACTGTGGGACACAGCTGCTTCTGACCACAGTGATGCCGGCGTCCTGGGATATCCAGAAATTAACAAGGGCATTTGTTTACTCAACACCACTTGCCACAGTTTCCAGATCTCTTTTCTATAGGCTTGTTTAACCTCTGAGCAATTCTGAGTGCTGGAGGGATGCAGAAGGTAGATTAGATTATTTCCCCTTACCCTTCCAACAAAAGTAAGGAAGGGGCCTACAGTATGTTGAACCAAATGAAACTGCTGTTCCTCTAGGTCAAAAAAACCCATAATATCAGCAACATCGTGTGATTCTACCTAATACAAAGTGCACAATATGCACCTTCTGACATTAGACCCCTATGTCTTCCTCCAACCACTCCTTAGACTCCAGACTAAACTTATAAGGTACCTCTGGGCTGAGGCAGGAGAATCACTTGAACCTGGGAGGCGGAGCTTGCAGTGAGCTGAGATCGCACCACTGCACTCCAGCCTGGGCAACGGAGCGAGACTCCATCTAAAAAAAGAACAACAACAAAAAAAAACCAAAAAAGAGATACTTCTGTTGGTGTCATACTGTCCAGCTCCCAATCCTCCCTCCTCAGAGTCCTGCTTTTGGAAAACATCACCTGTCCTTTACTTATTTTCCAGCTTTTTCTCTCACTGGCCTACAAATCTCTTGTTCTAGTATAACTGGTCCCTTTACTGTGTCCTATTTCGAACTTTTCTAACTTGGAGACTTAGTGCTTTCAGGTCTGCTGTCCTCCAGAATCCCCTCTTGACTGATTTGAGTTCTGTCCACCCTCTTAAAGGGACAATTTAACCACTACCCTTTTCCTGATTCCTTCTGTGAACAAAGAACATTTGAGTTGGGAATAATAACAGCTGGCCTTCACTGAGCATTTACTATGTGTCAAATGCTGACTAGGGGTATCATATAGATTACTGTATTTGATCTTCACAAACCCATCTCACATAGGCCCTATTTCTCCTTCCATTTTAGAAATAAGAAAACTGACACATAAGCTGAGGTTCAGTAATGTACCTAAGGTCACACAGCCAACCAAAAGATTTCTCTTTGGTGGTCTGGCCTGGACCTGATGACCGTATCTTTGCAAAGGATGTCCAGTCTAAGAGCAATCATGAGACGCATCTCCAGGTACCTGAAGGATTGAATGCAGAAAATGAATAAGATGTTTGCAATTGTTGTGGAGAGGTCCAGGGACCTGCCAGTCTGCGTTTCTGACATGCTCCCTGGTGATGCTGAGATGGTCTGGTACAGGGACCCACTTTGAGTGGCAAGGCCTTGTACTCTATGTCCAAACTCTACCTCCACAAAGCTGTATTATTAACTATTTTCCTTAGTAGGTTGCAGGTAAATAGTATGATTGATTGCTTGGATATCGTGTCCAATCCAATAAGGCCAAGTTTTGGTAATATGAAAAACCTAAAAGCACCCATCTCCAATAGCCTCTTCAACCCAGACTCTTTCCCTTCATGCCATCTAGTACATTGAAAAAATTCTGTGTGATTTCCTTCTTTTACTCTTTTATGAAAATTGCGCTGACATATCTCATTGCATTTGCCAGCAGAGATTTTAGCTGGGACATGGATAGATTTTTGAGGAAATGGCAAACAGTGAGGATTTAGATCAGTTAGGCCAGCAGTTTCAATGATGGGTATCTCTGCAGAGACAAATTATTTTAGGAGAACACACATTTAATTAGTCAGATTCTTCCAATATGTTTTACTGGTTTCTATTTCCAAATAACATCACACCTATGCATCAGATCTTCTTTCACTTTACGTGTTTAGAGTAAGTGACCATTGGGCTCTCACTTCTCCAGTGACCTGAAAGTGTTAATGCTCTTCTTTCTGCCTATTGTAAGTTGTTGGCATCGCAGATGGGTTTTCACTCGATGCTGGATCCCAGAGACTCTGTGTGTGCATCCTGATATTTAACACAATGGATTGAAATCATATTTATTGTTTTCTTTTTCAGAGAAGGATCAGAGATGGGGGAGTTGAATGCTTTTAGCAGTTTTTCAAGAAACAAAAGGCTACATTTTTGAAATGCCAGCTATTACCAGTCTACAGTTCAGACTCTAGGAATACTCGTTAGCACTTGCACGGATCCCTCCCTCCGTGGAAACAGTGCAGGAATTACACTCTGAGATGTGACCGTTGAACAGACTCAAAGTCAATGTGCATAATTACTTACCACAACAGTGGTTAATGTGCCCTGAAATATTCCCAGCTTCCCTTGGCCTAGGGCTTGATGGTTGATATTCAGATTTTCTTGATAAATGTCTTGGATGCTTTGCTTATACCATTTCCCAAAATACATCTGGATTATAATGTGTGAGTTTTTCCTCTCCATCTAGATGTTGGACTGAAAGAGGAAGGAAAGCCTCAGAAAGCTGTCACATCACAGCTGTGATGGGGAATAAATAATGTCCTGGAGTCTTAGGGCTAAAAAGGGCCATAGTAATCATCTTCCTCTAGTTCAACCCACTCATTTTATAAATGAGGAAATGGAGGCCCAGAGAGGTAGAGCGAGTTGCCCAAGGTCACACAGCTAATTAGTGACTGAGTCAAAATAGAAGCCCAATTCCCCTGAATCATAGTCTTGTGTTGTTTGCAGATCCAAGTGGACTGCTTCAGGGCTGATTTCCTCTTTGGGGTTATCTGAAGGACTAGTTCTTGAATTACCCTGGGCCATTTGCCCCTGCTCCTCTGATCCTCTGATATGAGGAGAAGATGTTCTGCATCTAGGAATCATCTTCTTGCCCTTATCCCCTATGAATCTGTCAATGGGAAGAGTGAATTCAAGGAAATGTCTGTTGTCCTTTTCTTTTTTTTTCTTTTCTTTTTTCTTTTTTCTTTTCTTTTTTTTTTTTTTTGCTATGTGGCCTCTTTCTCTTCTGACACTCTGAGCTCTGAAGCGTCCAGTGTGGTGATCAGCTGCCCTCGTACTCCGAGTTCTGGATCTTAAAGTTTGGTTGTTTTTTCCTCCCTTCTATGTTAGAACTTACGCCTCTTCTATCTCATTCCCTCTGGGTCCTGCTCTATGTTATGATATTAGAGACCATGGATGATTGCGTTATTTCCCAAGCCAGGTTGGGTTCTGGCCTTCCAGCAGCACTTCCAGCATTAGCCCAGAGGAGTGACCAGCACGCAGGGCTCAGGTGCACCATGGGCAGAGTGGGCAGGGTGGGCCGGGTGACGATGAGGGACATGAGATACTCACAAAATATCCTGACATTTCCCTCTGTGTTCAGGCCAACCCTGTTCTATCCCAGCTGTGCAACCATCACCCAAAGAGTATTAGCACCCTGGTACCAGGCACCAGGAGGACACAAATGTGAAAAAGACATGGGTCCTGCCATCAAGAAGTTTACAGCAGAAGAGGGCAATATGAAAACACACTAGATCACTCTCCAGCAGACGGCTGCATGAGCACAGGGAGAGGAGGGGGTGGGTTTCTCAAACGGGTCAGGGCAAACTTTGCATAGGAGGTGGTGGTTGGATTAAGCTTTGAATAACAGTGAGGGGCTTGTTGGGGTTACCGAGGAGGGTGCTGAGGAGGCGTTGGGTAGGTACAAAGGGAAGGGGTTTTGTAAGAGAGGAAACAGAATGGACACAACCAGAGGTAAGCCCAGACGCCCCTGGCCTGGTGTTCAAGGCTGGCTGAGCCTGGAGACACAGCCTTATCTTCCAACAAGCTGCCACTTCGCGTTCCAGTCCAGCTGCTCTTGGGCTGTGCTCAAATCTTGTGCCTTCTGTCCTCATGGACCTTGATCTTGCACTTGCCTGGATGTTCTCTACTTCCTTTTGCCTCTCCAGCCTTGACTGTTCTTTCAGCCACTCAAGTTCTTCCTTCCTCCTGTCTGAAACCTCTACACATTTTGTAATGGGAAGAAGACTCTCACACCACAAACTCAGGCCTGCAAAACTTTCTTTAAATCAAACAGGTTCTGACTACAATCTCCTGTCTCCCCAGAATGACAGTAAATTCAATGTCTGTGATTATTACATCTTTATCCTCCTTCCTGGAAGTTGCTAGCCTCCCTATAGCTGAAAAATGGAAACAGGGCCTCTGGCTGTTGGTCCAATGTGGTGCTTCAGATCTCTTCTCTCTCCAACCCCACGTCCTCCTTGAAGATGGGTAACTCTCTCACTCTCAGGCTTTGCTGAGCATGTGAAATGGTGACCTGAGGCCGCATTACCCCAGGGCCAAACCTTCCTGAGGACACCACAGGAAGGACAGCTCTGCTTTCTTCTGAGGTCTTGCACTGCTGGGGAGGGGAGCGTGGGTCTCTGCCCTCCCAGGCTCTGCTCATTTCCTCCTTGTCCCAGTCTTGGAGCCTTCTTTGGCCCCCTCCAAGCTACTCATGCCTCCCTGTGCCCCTGGGGTTTCGGCACAACCTCTTTAGTGAAGTTAGGCTTTCATGGAAAGCAGGAAAGGGGACATTTGTGAATTGTTAGCTTCCACGCTGCTATACAAACCTTCTGGGACCAATGAAGCACCAAGGGCTTGGACCCTTTCTTAGGATACGTAGGGTTTCTAGGAAAAAGGAGGAGAGTATACAAGGAATGAAACTCAAACTCAAATTAATATGTCAGTAAATTATCCAAATCAGAATTCCATCCATCCTTCAAATTTCAGCTTTACACAAGTTACTTGCCTAGACAAACTCTCTGCGCTGGTTTCATTATGTATAAAATGGCGATAATAATAACAATAATTATTTTCAAGGGTTGTTACAAGAATTAAATTATTTAATACTTGCAAGTTACATAGACCAGTACCTGGATCATAGTTAAGCTCTTAAAAATGGTGAGCTGCTTCATTGGCTATTATCCATCTGACCATAAACATACCACAGAGGACTGTAATGATTTTATTATGAGTATGGCGCTAAGCATGCACACATGATTAAAATCTTTTGCCCATTGCAGTGCTGAACACATTCTTGGTGACTTTGACTTGACAGAAGGAGCAAGATTTGTCCCACAGATCCCAGAGGAGAGCCTGCACCCTGAATAACTATTCCAACTATTGCTCACCATATGTCCACAACCAGAAAAATAATTTTGAAGGGCAGGAAATCAGCTCACATGTGTACGTCTGCAGAGAGTAGCCTGCTGAAATCGACACGTAAGACATGTTTACCACCAAGGCAAATGCATTCATGTGTTTGTAAGTGGCTATTTCTGAACACCCAAAAAGGAAGAAGAGAGAAGCCAAATTCAAATGGCATCATGTGTTTGTTATTTTGGAGCAAGGTTATGTGGAAGGAGAGTTTCCCTTATGGCTGGAAAACTTTAAGGGGGAGAAATGAAGTATTTAAAGGTATTTTAATGATCATGAAAGGCACTGGCTTAATAGGGCAGGAAACTGCAGTTCTCCTTTTAGTCCCAGAAGGAAAATAACAAGGCTGTGGCTTGGCCTTCCCTGAAGAGTCATAAACTGGACTGCAAAGAGGCAGCCCCTTGAGACACCCACTCGGGGTCTCCATGGCCCCTTAACTGTGGGTCTGTCTGCCTAGGTTTCCAATGTGCTTATTAATTAATGATCACATTTCTGTGCTTAGGTAGAGGCAACCTGCACAGGGTTCTGGGAGCAGCTTTTGCCTTCTTGAATGCAAGGTTGGAGACCTTCCTGAATGAGCTGACCTATTTAGTCCTGTGTTTTCTGTTGACTTCCCAATCCTTTATGGTCAGGACTCAGTGTACCTATCCAACCCTGTCTTCTATTCTTTCCTTACTTAAACACAAAGTCCCCCATGCTATTCCCTACTTCCTGCATCAGCATCAAACACAGCTGAATCTCAGCATTTGCAGGAGTTAGGATGCTAAGGACACCGTGAATATGGAATGAGTGAACATTGAACTATTGCCCCTAGGGGAAATACAGGGTTAGGTTCCTGCAAGCCCTGGGACATAATGTTTTCAGCAACTGATCAATGCATACCCTTGTTGTATGTGTGTTTCTATTTGAAGATACCTTAAAAGCTGGCTGACTCGGCACTCTGAAGTAATCAATGATCTAGGGGTTAATGGGATAGATGCCTTTGGTTGTGCAGGCCCTGAGGAACTCCTTCCTCTGCTCTTCCTCTCTGCTCCAGCTTTTGGGCTTGATTGTGGACTGAGAAGATCTTCTTGCACTTCTGGCCTAAAGCCTACTACAATGAACCCCTGGCTATTATTTATTGTCTCCATGGAAAGACCCTAAACTCTTCTTTTCAACATCTCCTACTCTGGAATGGGATCATTGTTTAAAAGTGCAAAGAATATATTTTTCATCTTCTGAATTCCTATCATCTCCAGAATGACTTGACTCTCTTCATTAAACAGATGTATACCTTAAAACTGTGGTGGGACCTTAGGCCAGCATGTGAAAGACACAGGCTGCAGAGGTCACATGGAGGTCATCAGCAGGCTGTGAGCCTGGCCTGGATCAGCCCAGTTCTGACAGCTCCTCCAATGGCCATTCCATGGAACTCATCATGAGAGAGAGGAAGGGTACAAATAGTACAGCTCCAAATGAGATGACATAACTGAAAGACTAAGATGGGCTTATAGAAGACTGGGCATCTCAAAGAAACTGGGACAGGAGCTATAATCAAGGCAGCATTTGGCAGAAGACCAGAAGGCTATCAATGAATGAATGTTATGTTTTAATAGCCTCAAAAGCAGCACATTGTCTCCAGGTTCTTAAAAATAATCACCCTTGAGTCAATGGTGTCTTCTCCAGGAGAAATCTTGATGGTTCTCACTGGTTTTATGAGTTTAATCCCATTTGTGTTTCAGCTGCCTCAGCTCCAACTGGCTTTTATTCTGTTTCCATTTCCCCCAGCCTCATCCTCTGCCTTTTAGGGCCTTCCTCTTTCATTCCTCTGCACCCTATTCCTTATCACCCCCAAACAGGAACATGTATAAGTATTAAATTAGAATCCAAAGCCAATCATCCTCCAAATGTGTGAGAAATCAATTGTCCACAATGACCTTAGGAGATGCTTTATTTAAGGGCATGTTTTGAATGCGCATGGCCTGAACTTAAGCTGGAAAGGAAATATGGTCGTGCACCTCATGATGGCATTTTGGTCAAGGATGGACCACTTATATGATGCTGGTCCCATAAGATTATTACAGAGCTGAAAAATTCCTATCACCTGCTGATGTCTTGATGATCCTGACCCTGTCCAGGCCTGGGCTAATGTGTGTGTTTTTGTCTTCATTTTTAATCAAAAAGTTTAAAAGTTTAAAAAAAGCTTAATAGAAAAAAGCTTATAGAATAAGGATATGAAAAATGAACGTATTTTTGTACAACTGTGCAATGCATTTGTGTTTTAAGCTAAGTGTTCTTAACAAAAGAATCAAAAAGTTAAAAATATTAAAAGTTTATAAGGTTTATGAAGCTGCAGAAAAAAGTTACAGTGAGGTTAATTTATTATTGAAGAAAGAAAAAATTTATAAATTTCATACCACCTAATTGTCCAGTGTTTCTAAGGCCTGCAGTGTATAGTAATATCCTAGGCCTTCACGTTCATTCACCACTCACTTAGTGATTCATCCAGAGGAACTTCCAGTCTTGCAATCTCTATTCGTGGTAAGTGCCTGAAACAGATGTACCATTTAAAAAATCAATCTACTGTATTTTGACTCTACCTTTTCTATTCTTAGGTATATTTAGATACACAAATAAAGTTGTGTGACAATTGCCTATGCAGCTGTGTCCAACCAAAAAAGAATGCGATGACTTTTTTGCTTCTCTGTGGTGGCAGATATTATGAAAATTATGCGTGGACTTTTCTTTTTTCTTTTGTTTTTCTTTAGCTCATCAGGTATTGTGAGTGTTAGTGTATTTTATATGTGGCCCAAGATCATTCTTCTTCTTCCAATGTGGCCCAGGGAAGCCAAAAGGTTGGACCTCGTGACCTACAGTATTCCATGCAGTAGCATCCTGTAAGGCTTGCAGCTTAGGAGCAATAGGTCATACCATATAACCTAGGTGTGTAGTAGGCTGTACCATCTAGGTTTGTGTAAGTCTACTCTATGATGTTTGCACAATGACAAAATTGCCTAAGGACACATTTCTCAGAACATATACCCATTAGTAAGCAACATATGACTGTACTAATAGGGAAAGGTTTATTGTATTTCAGAAAGAAAATCTCCATGTAAGAATGATGCCACCTTCACAGAGCAGGCCAAAGAATATTCTCATAGATATTCCCAGGAAAGGAATTTGGGTTGGGGGAGAATTCCTGTCTGTGACTGCACCGATAGAGAAATGGGAGCAAAGGGACATCCAGTGAATTCTCAGACTCACATAGATGGCAGAATGAGGGTAGGATCCAATACTGCTTTCTGGAAACCACAGCTGACCACACACAGCTTAGCCTGCATGTGTCCTTGTGCCACAGACCAGATTCCTGATTGGATGAAGCTGCCTTTGCTCTTTGCCAGACCCAGACAACTAACCCTGGCCTGCCCTGAGTTCCTCGTGTGCTTCCTTTTTAGGTGGCTTAGGTGCTCCATCATTCTGTGACAAGGAACACCCCTCTATCTAGAGCCAGAGTACCCAGATAGATGCGGCCCCTGCATGACTCTGTGAACCGAGCCTCGCATGTGCAGTGCTTTCTAGGAAACCTGCCTATGGAAGGGCTCATGCAATTGGATTAGAGTGTGTGCATCTCTTTAAGGTATATTATTGTAAATACAGTTTCATGCCACAGAAAACCTTTTCTATGACAAAGTGTTTGCCTCATTTCTCCCTGCCTCTGTTTTCTTAATTTTACACTGAAGCATCAGTGTGCCCAGGATACATCCATCTCCCTTCGCCTCTCTTTGACTCATCTTCTCAAAGGCAAGGGCTGCCTGCTTCCCACAGGGGTGGGGAGAGGGAAGGAAGTGCACAAACTGATTTATCTCAGCCTGTCAGTTGTTTTGAGGACATCAGCAATGGAGGGTGCCCGCTCCTCCTCAGTCATCAGCAGGCTCTGAGGAATAGCTCTTCCCTTTGTTAAATGATTGCCAAGAGGGTATTCCCTGCTTTCTAAGGCAGCCTCAGAGTAGGGTCTGGAGCTTCTGCTCTCAGGTAGCCTCCTATCAGAGCTGAGCAGAGAGGTGGTGACAGTGAATCCTTCTCTTCTGGAAGGGTGCTTGGTGGTATTCGTGTCATGCTGGAGAGTTTCATTTTGTGTATAAATGAGAAGCAAGTATTGCAAGTGGCAGTTGTAGCAAATTAGAGTACAGTGGACAGTTCCGATCTTTACTCACATCATGTGTCATAACAGACGTCTCTTTAGGAAAGACAGAGTGTGCAGCATCAGACTACCCCATCAGAATACCCCAGGCTGCAGCTGTGGAAGGAGTAGGAGGAATCACTGTTGTAAAAACAGAGTGTAGCCAGAGGATGAGATCATACTTCCTGCTGGATCACTCAAATTCTTCTCCTCTGTCTTCTCCAGAACATTGCTTGACCCTGCACCCGTTATTTCTTAACACTAAGGAAGATCTAGTTGCCTGTTGATTGAAACTTTGGAACAGAGCTGGTTGGGGAAGATATTGCTGACCAAGATTTGGTTTTTAGCATCTCTAGAGTGAGAAGCTCAAGGCTTATGCAAGTTATCGACTGGAATCTTTTAATGGCCAACAGGAAAGCTGGTCATATCCCGTATTTAAGCTTTGAGGAAGCCAAATACACAAGGTTCCATGACATACCTCAGGTTCTTAGCTAAGTGACCAGCCTCGGGATCTTGGTCTACTCAGAAGAAAAAAGTGGTTTTCCCAATAGTAGAGGATGTGCTCTACCTTAATTAATACCTGCTCACCATCCCAAATATTTTGTCTTCTGATTCCTCTTAGTCATAAGCCAGTGAGAGCTTATAAGCATTAGGACCAAGTATAAGTGTATTTGTCTCTCTGAGTTTACTTAACTCCAAAGGTTGTGGTGACTGGAGAGGTCTATCAGCATCACAGACAAAAACCAGTGCGATGAATCATAGTCATGATGATCTATGTATTTAAACTATTCCTTCAGGGTTACTTTATGAATCTAAAGCAATGATCTCCAGGGTTCTAAATGGTACTCAGTTGTGTCTTCAAGAGTGATGGGAAAGGGAGGATTATTTACATTGATCCAAAGGAAGCATATCCTTAGAAACAGAATTCACCACACCTTTTCCAGGAGATGCAGTGACTGTAAGACATGGCAATTATTAATCAAATCAACAGGCCCAGAGATGTTAAGTAATGGGTTCAGAGTTTCATGGTTAGCTAAAGTCTGTGCCTCCTCTGAAAGTCAATGTCCTACCTCTGGCATTTGCTCTAGTTGAAGGAGAAAGTCACAGCTCCTCCACCCAAAACATGGGCCACAGAAGAAAGGACACCCTGACAGCTTTTAGGGAACTTCTGCTATCGAATTTAGGTTCTAAGTAAAAAAGCTGGGCACACAGGACTCTGCTCCATTGTGTCAATTTCAGCTATAGTGAAATAACTAGTGGAGCATGGGTGGATAAGAACAAGGCCAAGAGTAGGGTGGGCAAACTTCAGCAAGGAGCCAGGTAGAGTGGTCTCTACAGTCTCTGTCATAGGTACTCGACTCTGCCATTGTTGGGAGAAAAGAGTAGGCTGGATTTGGCACATAGGTCTTAGTTTTCTGACCTCTGATTTATATGATAATACTCTGATTTCCTTATAAAAGCCGTACTCCCCCACCATTGAATGGTGATTCCAGTGGTTATTTATTTATTTATTTATTTATTTATTTATTTTCCCAGGTGAATATAAACGGACAGGAAAGAGAAGGTGGGATGTTTCTGGCTGAAGAATAGTACTATTGTTTTGTGCAAATACTGCTATTGCTTTGTACAAAACTATTTTCTTCTCTCACTATATGAATTGAACATATACAAATAGACACATCAATTCCTTAAAAAATTCAAGTTCAAATACAACTATGGTACAGATATCCAAAGACTTGTGCAACACCAGATGTGTGTTCTTGAACATGCCTGGGCACACTTTAGCACATGCACAGAACACCTCACAGGAATCCATCTGACTTGATTCCCACATTGGGTATTTCATCCGACTTTCTGAAATGACAGCTATTCTTAGAAAGTCCTCAGGTATCCATGCTCTTCACATGGTTATCTGCTTCACATGCAGAGAAACATGAGTGTTGACACCAGCAGGAGCAACATTCTGTATGAAAGGCAAAACTTTTTTCCATCCCCACCCTGTTTTTACCCAGCTCTTCCCATCTCATCTGTGGGCTTCCTTAAGCAATGGCTGAGAAACAGCAGCTTTCCACTTCCCCTCTGATATGATTTGCCTGTGTCACCACCAAAATCTCGTCTTGAATTGTAGTTCCCATAATCCCCACGTGTCGTGGAAGGGACCTGGTGTGAGGTAATTGAATCACGGGGGTGGTTTCCCCCATGCTATTCTCATGATAGTAAGTTCTCACGAGATCTGATGGTTTTATAAGGGATTTCCCTCTTTTCTTGGCTTTCATTCTTCTCTGTCCTGCTGCCTCGTGAAGAAGAACATGTTTGCTTCCCCTTCCGCCATGATTGTAAGTTTCCTGAGGACCCCCCATGTCTTGTGTAACTGTGAGTCAATTAAACTTCTTTCCTTTATAAATTACCCAGTCTCAGGTATTTCTTAGCAGAACGGGAACAGTCTAATACAGTAAATTGGTACCACAGAGAGTGGGGCACTGCTGTAAAGATGCCCAAAAATGTGGAAGCAACTTTGGAACTGGGTAACAGGCAGAGGCTGGAACCATTTGGAGGGCTCAGAAGAAGACATGAACATGTGGGAAAGTTTGGAACTTCCTAGAGACTTGTTGATTGGCTTTGACCAAAATGCTGATAGTGATATGGACAATGAAGTCCAGGCTGAGGTGGTCTCAGATAGAGATGAGGAATTTCTTGGGAATTGGAGTAAAGGTGATTTTTGCTATGCTTTAGCAAAGAGACTGGTGGTATTTTACCCCTGCACTAGAGACCTGTGGAACTTTGAACTTAAGAGAGATGATTAGGATTTCTAGTGGAAGAAATTCCTAAGTGGCAAAGCATTCAAGAGGAAGCAGACGATAAAAGTTTGGAAAATTGGCAGCCTGATGATGATGAAAAGAAAAACCCATTTTCTGGAGAGAAATTCAAGTCTGCTTAGAGATTTGCATAAGTAATAAGGAGTTGAATGTTAATCACCAAGACAATGGGGAAATGTCTCCAGGGCATGTCAGAGACCTTAGCGGATAGCCTCTCCCATCACAAACCCAGAGTCCTAGGAGGAAAAAGTGGTTTCATAGGCTGGGCCCAGGGCCCCTTGCTGTACACAGCCTAGGGACTTGGTTCCCTGTGTCGCAGCTGCTCCAGCTGTGACTAAAAGGGATCAAGGTACAGCTTGGGACATGGATACAGAGGGTGCAAGCACCAAGCCTTGGCAGCTTTCATGTGATGTTGAGCTTATTGGGCACAGAAGTAAAACATTGATGTTTGAGAACCTCTGCCTAGATTTCAGAGAATGTATGGAAATGCCTGGATGTCCAGGCAGAAGTTTGCTGCAGGGGCAGAGCCCTCATGGAAAACCTCTGCTAAGGCAGTGCAGAAGGGAAATGTGGGGTTGGAGCCCCCACACAGAGTCCCCTATAGGGCACTGCCTAGTGGAGCTGTGAGAAGAGGGCTGCTATCCTCCAGACCCCAGGATAGTAGATCCACTGACAGCTTGCACCATGCATCTGGAAAAGTTGCAGACACTCAATGCCAGCCTCTGAAAGCAGCTGGGAGGGGGGTTGTAACCTGCAAAGCCACAGGGTTGGAGCTGCCCAAGGCCTTGAGAGCCCACTTCTTGCATCAGCATTACCTGGTTATGAGACATGGAGTCAAAGGATATTATTTTGGAGCTTTAAGATTTAATTACTGCCTCATTGGATTTTGGATGTGCATGGGGCCTGTACACCCTTCATTTTGGCCGATTTACCCCATTTGAAACAGGTGTATTTACCCAGTGCCTGTACCACCCTTGTATCTAGGAACTAACTAACTTGGTTTTGATTTTACAGACTTATGGGTGGAAGGGACTTGCCTTGTCTCAGATGAGACTTTGGACTGGTACATTTGGGTTAATGCTGGAATGAGTTAAGACTTTGGGGGACTGTTGGAAGGGTATGATTGTGTTTTGAAATGTGAGGACATGAGATTTGGAGGGTGGAATGATATGGTGTGGCTCTGTCCCCACCCAAATCTCATCTTGAGTTGTAGTTTCCATAATCTCTATGTGTCATGGGAGGGGCCTGGTGGGAGGTAATTGAATCATGGGGATGGTTTTCCCCATGCTATTCTTGTGAATAGTAAGTAAGTTCTCATAAGAGCTGTTGGTTTTATAAGGGGCTTCCCCCTTCACTTGGTTCTTATTTTTCTCCCTCCTGCCGCCATGTGAAGACAGATATGTTTGCTTCCCCTTCCACCATGATTGTAAGTTTTCTGAGGCCTCCCCAGCCCTGTGGAACTGTGAGTCAATTAAACTCCTTTCCTTTATAAATTACCAAGTCTCAGTATGTCTTTATTAACAGCATGAGAATAGATTAATACATCCTCTGTGTGCAGGGTTGAGATCTTGGCATGGAGAACCTTCCTTATGTAGGCTCAGAGCTGCAGAGGAAATTGATGTTCAGGCTTCAGTGCAAGATTTTCTACTTCTGTGGGCTACCTACTGTGTCCTTTTCAGATGGAAAAAAAAAATTTGGGAAGCTGCAGAGTCCAAAATGCTCATTTTTTTTTTTTTTTCCCAAACACACATTTCTTGGGGCAACTTGCTGTGAGTACCCAACCAATTTCTTTTCTGGGCTCTGTAGGTGAGGAGAAAGCACAGAAGATAGGTTTTCAGTGGTTTTTATTCCAGAACTTATTTAAAGATTTGCTCCTAATCTCCTGGCCATCCCAGGAAGGGAGAATTTAATAGTCTACAAGGATGTGTAATGCCCTTGAAGGGTACAGTGTTCTTGAATTGAGGCTGGGGCTGGACTGGGGTGGAGATATGGTAGTTTCCCAGTAGAACTCTTTCCTTTCTTTCATTGAGTAGGAAAAAAAGGAGCCATCTCAGTATGGGTGGACATATGAGCAGCGTCGTCATCTGTGAGTCCCCAGTGACTTGGGGATGCTGGCAGCTGAGTGGCATGAACCAGCAAGGTCCTGCTTAAGGTGCCAGTCATAGTTTTGTGATCACAGAAGGGAGAGATTTTTGATTCACCAATGGGCAATGAGAGTCCCTGTCCATCCTGGATTAGGGAGGGGTGGCAGAGTAAAACTAAGGGCAATTCTCTACTCATTGTTTTCATTCTTATCCTTATAAGATAATCTGCAACATTCAATGTCCACTTCTCTGCTCATTGTAAAAAAAATTCTCAAAAATACTTGCTGTTTAAGAAAACTGTCAAATTTAGTTACATAGGTATGTATTCAATGCATTGACCTTAAACCAAGCTCTATTAAATTGGCAAGATTTTAGATAGTCTCTGAATTCTTGAAACTGTATGCCATGCCACGTTATAAAGGGATTCACATATAAGTGTATTTGAATTTGTGTGTGCATGTGTGAAGGGGTGTGGGTGGCTCCATAGCTTTGTTCAAATTCTCCAGAAGATCTGCGACGTCCAAAGGTTAAGGACTACATTCTGAGGCCAGAGGGATCTTGTCCTAGTGGTTGAATTTCAGGTTTCACGTCAGGTGGGTGCAGAGATGCCTTTAGGTGCCATGGGCTTGGTGCTCCTTGCTGCCCTGCACAGACAGTCTTACCTTCTCATCTTCAGGTAGGGCAATAATGTGTGGTAGAAGTGTCCAGTGTCAAGGGGTATGATGCTTTGTGGCAAAGAAGGGGCTGATCTAGCTCTCTGGGTTTTTGATATGTGATGGCAAAGCTAAAATCAAATATATGATCAAGTCGAGTACGGACTATCCTCATAATTTTACAAGATACAGGAACAATCACGAGAGTTTTAGCTCTAAGCATGATGCATGTATTACATTAACTCATGTCATCCTCCCAACCACTTTATGAAGTAAGTACTGTAGTACGTTAGCTCCATTCTGCAGCTGAAGGAACTGAGGCACAAGGGGGTATGTAACCTGCTCTGGTTCAGTCTACCAGGGTAAAATGTTCCTTTTCACATGGTTGGAAGGGAAGGGGAATGTTGGCATGAAAGGATTTTTTTTAAACGCAGGTCTTAGGCAGGTTCTTGCAGGGAAGCCAGCTTATGCCTCTGCCTTGGTGGTGCCAGGCTGGGCACACATTCCCACATGCAGCAATAGCCCATTCTGACAAGTGAATATGCCTTTTCAGAGCACATAGCTCCTCTTTTTCTGACCTTCCCAACCCATGGCCACATCCCCGGTGGCTGGCCTGCCAGGTCCCTGCTGCCCAAATAATCTTGCAAGAACACACTCTGTGTTTACTGCCAGAGTCCCTGCTTGGCCCTGCTGACTCCCCATTTGGAACATCATGCCAAAGCTGGGACCTGGTTTGCCCAGTCCCCCACATTGGCTGAGACTCAGCCCGGTTGTGATTTCTTCCCTTTATATAACTATAGTACAATAGGGCATCTTTCTGATAGGGTCTCCATTTTGTATTATTTTCTTTTCCTCTTTCAGAACTCATAAGAAGCTGTCAATTAGCAGAAATTCAGGAGAAGACCCTGGGGCCATGTGTCTGAGGGGCAGCCTGGGTATGTTGGGAGGGCATATGCTACCCATTGTGTGATGGCAGTGAGTCACTTTACCTCTCTGAGCCTCCATTTCCAAAGGAAAAGTAGGATATAGGACAATAATACTTACTCTTTAGGTTTTTGTAAAGATTAAGCGAGGTCATGCAGACGAGAAATGATTGGCATATACATGCTAAGCACAAGTTCCTGGATGTTTTAATCACTTAGTCCATGATTACTGTTTGTTATTGAGGTTCAGAGAATAAGAGGTCACTGAGGGCTGGGGAGTTAAGGGTGGGGACTTACAGGTTCCCATATTCATGGAAATAGAGGAAAGGATTCCAGAATAGGGAAAAGCCAGAAACAAAGATACAAAATAGGATGCAGGAGGTGGCGTGGAGAGATGGAGGCTTCTGCAGCGACTGGGTTAGGGCACCAGGGACAGGTGTGGTAGAAAAAAGTAGGTTTTCGTTTTGTTTTGTTTTGTTTTAATTGGAGATATAGTTTGGGCCTTTAATAGGTAGATAATTGGGACTCATTTTAAAAGTTTCCAAACAGATTGATAATGTGGTACAAATGTTATTAAATGGCATTTGAGAAAGATTGATCAGACAGGAATGTGCAGAAAAGATATGCAGCAGAGACTGTCATGAATTCACCAAAGTCAATGTGTTTTCCCTCCTGAGTATACAATTAGACTACCTTTTCCAGTATCTCCTGCAGCAAGGCAAGGTCATGTGACTGAGTCCTGGCCAATTAAATGCTGGTGGAAGGGCTTTGTGGTACATCCAGAGGTAACCCACCAAATGTGATCCTACACAAACCCTTCCATGTCTGCCAGCCAGAGGCAGAAGATCTCAGAGAGAACTTCAAAATCCTGTGGGATGGTAGGATCATCATTTGCAAGGAGCCTGGGTCCCGGAATGACTGCATGGAGCAGAACCTTATCTCTCTTGGCACCTATTAGAATTTATGTGAGTAAGAAATAAACATCTATTGTGTTAAGTTACTGAGAGTTTGGGATTGTTTGTTACAACTGTTAGCTTACCCTGACCCATACAGGTTAGAATAAAGAGAGACCAAAAGGAGAAACAGGAAGCTGTGACAATGATTCAGGTATAACATGGGAAGTTCTGACTAATTTGGTAGAGGTTGAAGTGAGAATAAGAGAAAAGTATATTTTGGGAAGATTCATATGACTTTATGAATAATTAGATGGGGGAAGTGTGTGTGGTGAGGGGAGTAAAGGGAAGAAATAAGTTTTAAAAAACCCGTGATTTTTTAACCTAGTGACTAAGAAAATAGTGGTACTATTGACATCAGTTAAGGTGTCAGAAGGTGAGACAGGTCTGGAAAAAGATGATGAAATGTATTCTATCAGTGGTGAATTTGAGGTGATAGTATAAGAGGAAGTATCTGGACAAGAGTTTCTCAGCCTGAGCACTGTTACTCTTTGGGGTCCGTAACTCTTGGTGTGGGTGTCTGTCCTGTGGATTGTAGGATGTTTATCAACAGTCCTGCCTCCACCTACGGGATGGTCCTGTCCATTTCTTGCCACTGGAAACAACCCAAGATTTCTCCATATGTTGCCGAAGGTCCCCCAAGGTGGGGCAGAATCATCTCTGGTTGAGAACCACGGGTCTAGAGTGAATTGGAGATGTGGGTGAGTCGAAACAGCCTCCCTTCTGTGAAGAATCATATATAATTAAGACACTTCTAGTTCTACAAGGCCAGATTTCTGGCAACGGTCAGTGGTTAGCAGCTCGGTACAGGCTCTACTGGAAGGTGTCTCCGGGATCTCAGGCCTCTCTCAAGCCCAAAAGGGGCCCAGGATCTCTGAGGCATGTGTGTTTGCTTCAACATATTATCAGCTGAGCCTGTAACAAAGCTTTCCAAATGGCACGAGCAAATCTCCCGCATGGCAACTGGCAGCATAGTTTGGGAGGATTCCCTTTTCATTTCCTATGCTTTACGATTTTTTTTTTCTTCTGCTTTTCAAAGAGCATTTTTACAAGCTAGTATTCTATATTGCTCTGCCTGTACTCTGAGAAAAGATAAATATTTTCAATGTGTTTTCTGAGGCATATGCTCTCCATTGAGAAAATGTATCCCTTATGGACATAGCTATTTTGACCTCATTAGCTGGGTAGATGAGAGGGAATTTGACAAACAGGGCCCTGTATGCCCACGATGCCTCTGTTAATTTCCAGCTGAGGGGTTGGTACCACTGGGGGCACACCTTTGGGTTTCCCAGAGGGCTGCCTTAGGAATCTAAGGGGAGCCCAGTGAACAGGTCCCTCAATGAAAGAGGCCTGAGAGAGTGACTTTGCTCTTGGTTTCCAACTCCAGGGTCCCATTTAGTGGGAGTAGTGAGGAGAGACTAAAGAGCTGGTTCAGAATTCTACAGAGGCTCTGGGACCACCCCAGGGAAGTTCACACAGAATGCAAAACCTGTGACAGGTAACTATGGCTGCTTTCTCCCTGAACGGCATTTTGAAAGAGGTTTCACTGGATGAAGGGTGACCACTCATCAGCAGTTTGACTGAGACTTCCCCAATTTTAGCAATGAAAGGCTTGCAATCCCAAGACAGTCCTTTGGTCTTTTGCTAACCAAAGATGTCTGGTCACCCAACCTGGGTGAATTGGCCCAGGTGGCAGCTGTTTGTGCCCTCAGGAAAATGGGCAAAGCCTGCTGCTTCCAATCCCCTTCACAGTCCCCCAAATGTTGGACATTTAGCCTTTCGGGTTTTGGCAACTCTGAATTTTATTTTGGATTTAGCAACCCAGTTTCAGACATCTTAGCTGGGTGACTTCAGATAAGTCACTTAATCTCTGCACCTAAATTTTCTCATTTAAGAGTTTGGGCAATTCTACCTCTTCCCGCACTTGTTGTATGGACTAAATCATCTTAGTGTATATAAAACACTTGGCACATACAGGCTCTCACAGTGTAGACAGTAAGTGATAGCTATTATTATTATAATTAATATGTGGTTCCCAAGACCCTTTATTAATAGGTGATAACTTCTGAGAAGAGTGATTTTGTTTAAGCCAACATTGGCTAGCGTAGCCAAATCAGTTTCTGTTGTGTTGCACTTGAATTACCAGCAGCCTTTGCACAGTTGGTAACTTGTCCTGAAAGTTTCGTGGAAAACTGAGACCCCACTCTCTTTGGTTTCTTCCTCTTTCAGTCTTCCTTAATAAATACTCCTCAAATTCCCAACTTCTACATGTTGGAGGTCCAAGATTTAGACCCTGGAATTTCTTGTTTCTGTCTATACTCACTCCCTGGATGATCTTAACCCATCTCATGGCTTTAAATACCATCTTTACATTGAAACTTCTGAATTTACATCTCAACCCTCAACTTACCCCCTTACATGAGACATAATATACTCAATTCTTTCTCACCAGCAGGTATGAGAGTCCCCTTTGTTTCACATATTTGGCAAAACTGATATTGTCAGACTTAACGTTTGTCTTCTCTTTGATGAAAGTGAAATGAAACTACAGTATTTGCTTCTTGTGCATCATTCTATCACCTAACCCTATCTTGGTCCTTGAAGTTATTCTCACTCAAAAGACTCCTTAATATGAGACTATATTGTAGATTGATTTGTCTAAGGTCTAAGACCCATGGGGGATAACTTTGCAGTCTTTCCTTGAAACACAAAGGACTGAGGCAAGAAGCAACCAGCTTCCTCTTGTCAAGTAGCCATGACCAGAAATATTACGGTTATGCCAGTGTCCAGGAACATCACCTATCTTGATTGATTTATATTTTATTTATCTTTTTAAAATTAAGATGGGTTGATAGAATAATGTAACTGACTTTTAAACTACCACACAAGGATTTAATCTCAGTGATATGACATTGCACAACATTTTATCATCTTCATTTTGCAGTTCTTTTGCAGTTGTCTTTCTGATTATCTTAAGTTATTTATGGGACAAGGTGGACATATAAATAATAAATAAATACCTTTTGGTACTTGTGATCTATTTTTTGAATAGCATTAGAAATAGTAAATAGTGCTTCTTTGAGGGTAAACATAATATTTGGAAATAACTAAATGGTGACACGTTATTCATCTAGCTTGCTGTGTGACCATGGCAACTTAAACTCCTTGAACCATATTTTACTGATTTATAAACTAAAGGAGCATGCTTTCTAATCAAAAAGGGTTGTTCTAATTCTTAAATTCTATACTATGGTGGGGCATTTAGTTATCCGACAGTTTAGCGCTTTATATTGATCTTCAGGTTGTAACTTGGGTATTTCTTTTGTCAGTGAATATACATGTGCATGATGTCTGTGTGTGGTATATGAGTGTATATGTATGTATGAGGGGTGGAGGTTACAAGTTTGCAGAATCAAAGACTGAATATAACTTTTAGATACCATCTGGTTCAGTCTCTGTCTTCAGACCACACCATATCCAAAATTATCTAAACAGATGAAGGACTAATCTACTTTGAAATTCACAACTCTTGGAATTTTTTTGTTTTGAAGAAGTTTCTTCTCAAGGTTAAATGAAATCTTTCATGTAGTCCTCCAGTCATGGTCTGTCTTGTTCCCCTCTTTGAAATGAGTGGATACACAAGATGTGACATATAAAACTTGAAAATGTGAATTTGCATTCAATCTATAAAACAGGCCAATATGAAGAAATGATAGACATGTGAGAAGAGCAGAAACGTCCCTTCACACACAAAAAAGTAAAAGAAGAAAAAAAAGTGTCTACATATCCATGTATCTATCTATCTATCTATCTATCTATCTATCTATCTATCTATCTACCTACCTACCTACCTATGCATCTATCTTAGCCTAAAGAATAAATAGTAGCATTCTCCTCTGGTGTGCCTGTCCCATTGTTATGTTAGTGGTTTTTGTCTTCAGAGGCAAAGAGACGTCAGAGGCAATCATCCATGCTAATACTAGACACACCACCAAACAAAAACTCACACGGAAGTGTGAATTTGAGGGCCATTTAACACTGTAAATTTCTCCCTTGTATAACAATTATGGAAACACGCATGCTAATTGACAATGCAGCAGAGTGCCCTGTGAATGTGCGCAGTGTTCAGTCGTCCTCATAATTCCTCTTTTTATAGCTGGTGGTGAGCTTGTCCAGAGGATGTCATACCCAGCCCTCTCACACAGGAAGATTTCTCCTAACTGAATATTGTTTAATACTCCCCACAGGTAAAACACACCCCATAGGCATACTCATGCTTTTTGAACTCATATTTGGCTCATTGTGCCTAAAACTCGAGTTTTAGTCTTCACATGCACAGTTTTATTTCTTGGTTTGGAGACTGTTTGTTATTTTATTTTATTTTACTTTCTTCATTTAGTTATTTCCACCTGGGGTAACTGAGGAATATTATTTTACCCAAGAGAGGAGTCTTAAACTATTTGGCTCCCTAGCAATGGTGGAAGTGGACTACATTTCTGTGCAAAAAATCACACTTACTGGGGGCCAGAGAGGTATTTAAAAAAACAGATTTTCTAAAACTTAAATGAATTCTAGTTATATTAATTCCTACTGAAGAGCCTGCTGTCTCTCTGGGGAAGTCCAAAGAGAGATAAGGCTGAAGGTGGTCTACCACAGGCTGATAGCTAGGTTTGAATCCTGGCTCTGCCCTAACGGCGAGATGTATGACCTCGAGGAATGGACTCAGTTACTTTGAACATCACTTTCCTCATCTGTAAAATGGGGATACTAGTAGAGCTGTTAAGAGGTTAATGAGATAATTCTTGCATAGGACTTTTCAGGCTGTCTAAACTATGCTGAGTACTATTATAAGAAACATGAGGTTGTCTTGGAAGGAAACTGGAACATGAAATGAAGACTTGCTTTGGGGTCAGCCAGGTGGTGCTAAAATCCCTGTTGAAAATCACAGTTGATATGTTTTCTCATTTGACCCTCATTCACATGACCTCTATGATGATGAACCTTAAGTCAGTGCCGCAGAAGGCTCTCATCCCTTCTTCTGGGTGGTCCCAGCTGAGCCCATTTCTCCTATGGCACCCACATTGCCTATATCATGCAGTTGTTCTGAGGATAAGTGAGTAAAAACAGAAAAATGTGTTTCAGAAGTTTTAAGTGCCATACACTTGCTATTCGCGCTTAAATCTAGGCGCATTAGGCATTTCACTTTATTTCCTTGAGGGGCTTCGGGTTACACAGTGTGGGCACTGAGATTATGAGTGTGAACAGAGGTGCACAGGACACTGAACTTGAGCTTGTGCCTGTGCTGATAGGAAGGGAAGTGGTTAAGATACTAGCTGGTGATTGGAGTTCCCACTCTGTAGGTAGGTCCTCTACCTTTGCCCCAGGATTGCCTCCAAGACAATGACCTTGAGGCAAATAACACCTTCCTGTTGTTTTTTAAGACTGATTTCAAGCAGAAGAGAAACATAAAAGAGGGTTGGGTATGTGATGGAGAAGAAAGGGGAAAAGAAGCACTGTGACTGCTCAAACTGATTTTAGTTACTGTTAAATTAAAATTACAACTAGATTTGCACTGACATTTTCTTCCCTTTAAAGTGTTCTGGTACACATGATAAATACTTAATTTAGTAGATTTAGAAATTCTTGATGACATGTCATTAGCAGGCATATCTTCACAGTCATGTGCTCACAGGTGTGTATAAGGGTATTGCATTTGGGTTTTTTCCTTCCCTGTTTTATTTTGTGCTGCTGTTTATTTATTTGTTTTGTTTGTAAAATCTCTCAAATCCAGCCAAAGCCTGTTCTTTTTAACATCAATCTTGTTTCCTCTCTACCTATATCCCCAATTCTCTTTTTGCAAGATGAGGTCTCAGATGGTTTAAAGGGTGGGGTACAGCAGGAAAAAAACTATTAGATTATTACATTTTATGGGTTGTCAAAGCTCTAATGCCATTAGCCACCTAACCGCGAGGTAAAAACCTTTGTGATGTCATATAACAGGTTGCCACGGGTTTGACAAACCTTTGTGAAATAAACAAGAAAAAGAAGCTGAAAATGCCCATAACACCTATCTGTCTCCCACCCCCCAGTGCCTACTGCCACCCACGGACATTCCCTTCTTGCTTATTAGCCCCTGAAGGGTATTTTTAATATAAAATATATATAAAGTCTTCCCAAATCAGAAAGGTCTTCAAGTCTGCAATTTAATTGGAATGGAAAATGCTAACTAATTGGCATCAAAATTTGATTTGTGGGAGAAACCTCCTTTTTTGTTGGAAACACAACAGTGTGTCTGGGAATACAAGCCCAGTCCTTCAAAAATCATCTGTGAGCGCCACCAAGGAATCAATTAAAGTTGATTTGGCATATCTGCTTTTGACAAATATAAAGAAATCTCTGATTAGGCAGAGAAGAAAAGAAGCTTTCTCTTTCTTGCTCTCTCTTCCTCTCTCTTTCCTCTGCCTCTTCCTCTCTTCTTCTCATTTCCCTTTAAAGGCAGTAGGTGTCAGAAGGGGGTGGGTAGTGATATGCAAAACACGGCCTCCATAACCAAAGTAGCCTGCAAAATTAGGTGTCAGCATGCAAAGCTTATTGATGTATGAATGCGGAAAATGAAAGGCGGCAGTAGACAGCCGGGGCTAAAGGTGAGACAGGCACAGTGAGAGCAGCTGTAGATCCACGTCAAGGTGTTGCTATATGAGCTCGGGTTTTTTCTGGAGGGCCACAGCCTAACAAGGTAAGCCTGGCCATGAAATGATGGAACAATACAATATAGGCACACACAGTGTGAATACCAAATAAATTGACATGGTGTCTCACCCCCCACAACTCCTCCTGCACTGCCACCCCCCTTCAAAGTATGCCTGTGTATTCATTAATAAATTCATATTCTGAGTTTTCAATAAAAGAAGAAAATGCAGTGTAAACTGGAGTTACTTAGTGACACCCAGCTCATTGCTTTTTATTGTTGCTTGCAGCTACGAAGCCTTCACAGTGCACTAGTAGAATTTATTACTGTCTGTCTCTGTGGCAAGTTGGCGAAGTGCGCCTTTTGAAGAAAATTGACCCACACTTCATGAATATGATGAAAAATGCCAATAACACTACAAAGACGAAGCTCTTGACATTACTCTGCAAAGAGCTAAAAGACAGTAATGAAAGTATTGCAATTACAAATCATTACCTTCTCTCCAGCCAATCGCCAGTTTCTCTCCTCTTTTTTTTTTTTTGGACCACTCTCAAGCTCTGCAGGCTGCCCCAGGTGCTGTTTTGCACAGCATGATGGGAAATGGAGTGTGTGTGAAGTCTCCAATGGACTTCTCAAAGAAGGGAAAAGGAGACAAGAGGGGAAGAACGGGAGGGTTGGAGGAACTGGGATAAAAGTGCCCCTTCTATATTGCACCTGAATAAAGAAGGTAAAATGAAAAAGTTTTATAGTTAGTGGTCAGGAGGTCATGACCTTGTTGAGTGGCCTCTTCCATCTGAAAAGTGGGATTGAGAACACCCACCTACTTCTTTTCTAAAACTGTTCCCTTTTAGCTGAGTGCATTTTAGTCTGGCTTAAGGGAGAGCACCTTTAATCTTTTATCTTTTGTTATTTGTTAGAAATCCAGTTCAGACATTGGCAAATAAATTATCAGGAAAATATATTAATTGTTTTCAATGTAAGGGACTGGTCTATTTTCTTACTGTAAAGGTAACACTGAAAAAGGTAAAACATGAAGAGGGAGAGAGACAGAGAAAGACACTAACTTTAAGAGTATCACTTTCTACTTCAACATATTTTAATGATGAGGGCCTTCCCCTTTATTGTTTCAACAATTTTCTGACATGTGCCTTCTGTTGACTGTGCTTACACTGTTGATTTTCACAGTCTTAGTTTGGTTTGTTTTTCATTTATTTGGGGTGTGTGTGTGGAGGGGGCGTATGAATACATGCATTTCCTGACTTACAAACAAAACTATTTATAAATAGTTCCTGTGCTTAAAGGAGGATGGTGGCTCATCTCATCTAGAAAGACAACAGAATTATCTTCTGCTTCTGCTGTGATAGAGGCTAATAAAAATCTTGGAAGTTTACAGAGAGTATACGAAGTCAGAAATAGAAGCAGGGAAGACATTATGAAGAAAAGAAAGCAACAGCTTCAGGGAGCTGCCTTGGAGAAAGGAGAAAAAGAACAAGGACAGATACAGGGCCGTAGTTATTTGATCCTGAGGTGGTCCTCCTCCCTACAGATTCCTTCTCTTACCTCCTGTGGAAAGGTTCATTTTGCAGTGATGCTGCTGGGAAGTCAACTAATTGTGGATTTGATTTGATTCTATAATACCTCATTAAAAAGGAAAATTCCTCTGGAGAAGATAGGAGGCTATAAGTCATTTACACATTAGTATGAAATTGCTACATCCAATTTGCTTTCTTTCTAAAATCTAGGTAAACTTTTTTTTTTTTTTTTTTTAAGACAAAGTCTCACTGAAGCTAGAGTGCAGAGGTGTGATCTCAGCCCACTGCAGCCTCCACCTCCCAGGTTTAAGCGATTCTCCTGTCTCAGCTTACTGAGTAGCTGGGATTACAGGTGTGTGCCACCACACCTGGCTAATTATTTTTGTATTTTTAGTAGAAACAGGCTTTCACCATGTTGGCCAGGCTGGTCTTGAACTCCCAGCCTATAGTGAGTTTCCCACCTCAGCCTCCCAAAGTGCTGGAATTACAGGTATGAGTCATTGTACTACGTCCTAACCAAGCTTATGATTGATTATAGGACATAGGGTATTTTGCATCATGAAACACTGAAGGAGGGAGAGATTAGAAACCAAGTCTAGGTGGACCTGGACAGTGTGGGGTTTAGAATGCTCTGGAGGAATGAGTTTTGAGAACAGCAACAGATAGCAGAAGAGACATTGAGGAGATAAGATGGAAATGAGGCTAAAATAATTTATCCCATTTCAAAATGTTGCTCAAGGCTAGCCCTTTGACCAGCAAATGGAGAGAAAGCATATTTCTCTTCCTCTTCCTCCTTTCTCCTATATTACGTGTTCCTTTGGCCTTTGCACAGACCCAAAATTTAGGTTAATTATAATATTATCATACATCAACTTTTATAGGCTAGCCTGGGGGCCTAGAGTTCAAAGTCACCACAAAATCATAGTTTTTATGTCAGAATGCATTATGGATTCCAAAAGCCCAACATATTAATTGCAACTCACCCTCTCAGCCTGGATTGGGTACCGTGAGCTGTGGGTACTGACTGGTTATGAGTAGGTGATAGGTAGCTGTGCTTGCTGGATGCTCCTGAAATGGAGGAATAACCATGGCCGTTTGATCCATTGTCTTTCCTGTAGGCAAGAAATACTTACATGCCAAAAACATTGAACTTTTTAAGGTTTATTTGATCTTTTCAATAATCTCTTTTGTCTGTGAACTCATTTGCTTATGTTATAGCTGAGAACTCCCAGGTCCCAGAGTCCCTGCTCATGGACCATGTTGTCAGTGAAGGACCTGCTACAGGAATGATGCTGCCTGGCATGCTTATTGTCACACTTCTCTACCATATGTATGTATGGTATGCGTTACCAATACACTAAGTAGTCATCTTCCACCGAGTTTCAGAATCCTCCTACAGTGTTTCAGGGAACTTCTATTGATTGATCAAAGTTGGCGTGACAGAGTAGACCGATTTGTCATTCTTGAACCTCACCAGTAAATTCAATCTCAATATCCCTAGCAAACACTCTCCCTAGGAGTAGCAATTGGCCAATGTGTCTCATAAAGGGGAAACCAAATCTCTGAGTGGTCAAATTAATAAGGTACTCATCTTTCATTTATTTATTCCACATAAACACAGCAAGTGGCTATCATTTGTCTGGAACTCTACTGGGCCATGTAGACACATCAGTAAACCTCTTCAAGGTTTGATCACAAAGCAGGCTCACAGGCTAAGCTGCCTGATTCCACAGCTGGAAATTGGCCTACCAAAGGTCGAGGTCATCCTAAAGGAAGACAGAGTTAGAAGGACCCACTTTTTTCTGTAGGGCAGCAGCACACTGGAAGAAGCCTACAAAGCATATAAGCTAATACTTGGGCTCCTGACTAGAACCTGGATTAGCACTGCATGGAAGCTTTATTTTACATTCTAAAAACTAGATTTGCAATAAATTATTAGCTATAAAAGGACATAAATGTATATGAGAGTAGCAACCACTAAGCAACAGAGCCTGGGATGCATACATAAATAGGAATATGACACAAATTGTATATCTGCAAATATCCGTGCTGCTAAATTTGTCCAACCATCAGAAGATTTTGCATGTGCTCTTCTACCTTCTGTGTGAGTCAGAACATGCCAAATCCTCTTTTTCTTGTAGAAAGGGTGGTAGAATGAGGCTGGAAATGGAATATGAATGGGCTTCTGGAGGAAGAGGACTGTGTTTGTATCACTGGGTTTAGTCCAGTGTCTGGCATATAACTAGTGCTTAATAGATAATAGCTGAATCAAATTGTTCAAAGGATAAAAGGAAATGGGAGTTTCTTGAGGAGTTGATTTTCAGATATAATCAATTTTTCCCCCAAAACACAGCATAGACTCTGGCAAAAGGGAGGTATTCAGCAGAAGTTTGATAAATGGAATTGAATTTGATATGACACTAGAAAACTTGCATGAAAGGGCAAGGACAGAATAACTATGTATTATAGATCTACTCTCAATAAATATTGGTAGATATTCATAAATATAGGTTTATTTCCCCCGTTTATTTCATACGATATTGGTCTGGTGTATGAGTTAGGCTAACATCTGGTTAAGCTATTTTAACAAAGACTCATGAGATTTCGGTGGTTGAACACGTCGAAAGTTTATTTCTCATTAATATAACAATCCTATGGGGGCATTCCTGATTTTCAGGAAGATCTTCTCTACATAAGATTAGACTTCTTCCATTTTATGGTTTTGCCATCCTTTAAGGCCTTGAAATCCCTATCATAGGTCAGCAGACAGAGGAAGAAAGCATTTCAAAGGCTCAAAACTGAGCTGCTCACATTCCATTGCCCAGACCCCATCTAAGGAAGGTAGGGAGTGGGCTGGAGGTGGGGCTGGGCACATTCTGCCTAGTGAGATTGGTCAATGTACTAGTGTATGAAAAACGTGCACTGTGGAAGCGGAACAGGGATTTTTGGTAGACAGTAAGCATCTTGTACACACAGGTTGGTGGGCCTCAAGTGGTGATCAGTTGTGGCAGTTTCAAGTATGATGTGGTTAAAGTAGTCACATTATCCCTACCCTCTGCCACAGACAAAACTTCACATTAGTTATCCTTTCAGGCTACTCTTCTTATAGCTTCTCACTCAAAATTTTAAAATGTGTAGAAGCAATAACATATCTAGATAGTTCAGATTAAGGAAGGCAGTGAAATGTTGCAGACCCCTTGGCTAGATCCTGCAGGAATATGAAGAGTGAGGTGGCAGACTTTAGAATCTGATCAGGGTCATTCTCAGTGTTCAGGCCCCAGGTAGAATGAAAATCAAAAGAGCAGCATGTCCTAAGGAAGTGGATGAAACTCTTCATGAGAAGACATTCCTCCCAGGATTAGGCCTATTAGGTAGGTGCTACTGATAAAGCAATAGAGCATGACCTACAGACACCCATGCCATTACCAGCCTGTCTTGCTCTAGCTCTAGTGGGAGAAACCTCCTGAGCACTTCTCAAGGTCTGTTTGACCTGGAGGCAGCAATGTTTTCCAGATTGTGTGCGTCCTTTGTACCTCCTCTTCTGAGTGTTTAAGGTCTGTCTTAGTAGGAAATAGGCAGGAATATCTAAGTGTAATCACTGAACTCTGGTCTGAGAAGCTCCTCTATGTGGCTAAAACAACAGTGTTGGAAGTAACAGGCCATTAGCAAGGGTGTCACAAAGACTGGGGCTCATTTTGGTTTAAAACAGTCATCTCCATCCTTTCTCATACCCTTCTTACCAGCTTAACTTGTGTTGGAAAATGTCATTCAAAAGTTATGGAAACAGTAAAATGATTCTAGCTTTGGGGTGCTTTTGATGGGTTCATCAGCCTTATATACTTTTTGAACTCGAATTTTCTGTAAATGATCTGGTTGGTTTCCTCCAAGGTTGGCAACCTTTTCAGGAGTGGGTGAGGAGGGTTGCACTGCTTTCTAAGGGGTGAGGGTGGACCCAGAGCTCAGGAGGGGGCTTGGTTCATTGTGCTACAAACATCACACTTCTTGGTGGAAATAAGCATCCATATTATTGCAAGAATGTAGAGATTTGTTGGCAGTTCCGGATCAATGTAAGTCAGTAGTTATATATATATACATACACACGCGCACACACACACACACACACGTAACTGAAAGGATAACTAATGTGAAGTTTTGTCTGTGGCAGAGGGTAGGGATAATGTGACTACTTTAACCACATCATACTTGAAACTGCCACAACTGATCACCACTTGAGGCCCACCAACCTGTGTGTACAAGATGCTTACTGTCTACCAAAAATCCCTGTTCCACTTCCACAGTGCACGTTTTTCATACACTGGTACGTTGGCCAATCTCACTAGGCAGAATATGCCCAGCCCCACCTCCAGCCCACTCCCTACCTTCATTAGATGGGGTGTGAAGGGGTTCTTAGCAATGGAATTTAGTAGTTATATATATATATTCTATTTAGAATTACACTGGGGAGAGGCTGGCCTCAGATGCTCAGGAAACTGGTTACACCTCCTTCTTACTTGGCCATAGAAATTTGAATGGGTTTGTGTACTCAGCTTCTAATATTTCAGGCTGTTTACTTGCTTTGTGAGTAATGCAGCTTCCCCCTCAAGTTTTGCAATTGCGCTAAACTAGATGGCCAGGTTGCCTTGGCTAATGCCTTTTAATATCTAAGCTTTGTACATCTAGTGCTCGGTTAATAACAGGGAAAAAGCTCCAATGACTCACCTTGACCTCAAAAGGGGAAAAAACATCCTTTTAATAATCTGGGAGTTTATTTGGATCGAAGGCATGCTGCATGTTACACAATCTTCTTGTAGGGCCGAGCAGGTCACAAAGCAGCACCCTTGTATTTTATGAAGTCAGCAAAGGTGTATAGAGGCCAGGCTTGCTGTTTCTCTGAGAGCCTTCAAATTCGTCTTCAATATGTAAGCCACCAGCAGAGCAGAAACCTGCACCAAGTTTAATAGGGCTTTTATTCGAGAACTTTTCAAAATGTATAACCTTTGTTTCAATTAAAGTTAAAGGCATATTTTCTAAATATCCTCAAAAAAGAATGCCCAATTACTTTCTAAGAGTCAAGCTACATACTATTGTGTCTTATCACTTTAAATATTCTCTCTGACCCTTGACTGGGAACTACTTGAGGGTAGGGACAAGTATATCAATCAGTGCTGAACACATAAAAGTCAGATTTGTCAAATAAATGAATGGATGAAGCCTTACCATGCACCAGAGGTTCTCAGCCAGATTTTGCCATCAGGGTACAGAGTACATTAAGCGATGTCTGAAGACATTTTAGATTGGTCACAACTGGGCAGGGGCAGAGGTGCTACTGGAATTGAGTGGATAGAGGCCAGGGTGCTGCTAACATCCTACAGTCCCCAACAAAGAATTGTCTGGTCCCAAATGACAGTATTGCTGAGGTTGAGAAACTCTGCCATGCTCATCCCACGATATCACGTGCATTCAAAATATCTGGCAGATGGCCATTGGTCTTTAGAAGATTCATCCAGCAAATATTTATTAAACACTTTTCATGTGTAAATCCAATCAAATATTCTACTCAGAAAGCCCTCTAACCTGTTCTTTTTCCCTGTTTCAACTTCCTTTTGCCTGTTCCTCCCTCCCTTCCTTTACCATTTTTCAATATCCATGGGAAAAACGAAAAGCATACTGCAAGAGGGAATGTCTAGAGTCCAAAGTACGGCTTTCTAGTTACTAATTTAATTGTAGTATGTCTTTTCTGAGCCATTCCTTCTGATGAGAAACATGTTTATGCTGCAAAAGCTGCCCTGCCCAGCTTGGAAAGCCCTTTGGAGATGGGCATTGAAGGTAAAGAAACACATTCACAGGATGTTTACTCTAATGATGCTCTCAAAAGCATTTGGGATTTTTAAACATATGCTTCCAACATCTCTCTCTCTATCGTCACATTGCTGCTAAATTGTGGAAAAGCTGTAAATAGAAATAATGGACTCAGTTTATTTTTAATTAGAAGGCTGCCGCTTATAGCTGCAATCGTGACACTACCAAGTGTGTCTTCTTTTCACTTGGAAGGAAAGAACAGAGAGTTCCTAGGGTTTTGAACTTGAGCCAGGTTCCCCAAGTCTGTTGGTCTCTGAGCCCTTGCAAATCCAATGCCTTTTAGTGGCGATGGGGTCATAGGAGGATTCTCTGCATAACTTTTGATGTTGTCAGATGTAGCTAATGCTATTATTTCTACAGAGTTAGAAATAAGAAACATTTTGAGATGCTGTTTTGTTTTTCTTTTTTCTTCATATTTAATCATTAGCATCTATTCCTCAATTCAATACAATTCGTAGAGTCATATTTAATTTTTTTTTTCTGAGAAATTTCTGTTAAATTTTTAGGCATGTGGATCAGAGTAGTGTTATCATGTTGCTCACCATCTCCCAAATAAACTTTATTCTGGGAATATTATATTTATCCATAGACAACATTTCTGAAGCTCAGTGTTTTTTTCCCCCCAATTGTAAGTTGACATAGATAAACAGATCTAGCCTGGTAGTCTATCATATTATGACTGCCTGGATTGTCAGAGTCTTCACTACTCTTGTCTCAACAATCTAAACTAAAGTGTGGAGAAAATGCTCATGTTGGCAGTGCCCAATTTGGAATTCCCTATAGGGGGACAGAGAATAGCTTCATGAAGATCTTACTCTAGGGCCATGTGTTCCCCAAAATGCTGTGATTTATAAAACACTACCTGTTTTGAAGGAGATATTTTTCTTCTTCCCTGACATTTGAATTTTTTCTATTCCCTATTTTTTCTTCTTCTCTGATATTTGATTTTTCCCCCCAATAGATTAACATTTCCCATTCTGCAATGGGATGCCAAGTGTAAAGTAAAATGGCCTAGGGAGAGAAAACTTCCTATTGTGCATTCATAATATAGTGACAATGTATAAGAAGAGAGTTTGATGGAACAGGGGAATCAGCAGGTGTAGTGCGGTCTAATTAGGTTTAAATAAATATGGGGGGAGGAAAATGGGTTTAGAGAAAATGATATTAAGAAAGATGATTCAGAATGGTGCTCTCCAATATGGTAGCCACTAGCCACATGTGGCTGTCGAGCCTTTGAAATGTGACTAGTCTGAATTGAGGTGCAATGTAAGTATAAAACACACATCACATTTCAAAGACTTAGAATGAAAAAATATTGTACAGTATCTAATTTAAAAAATGTCATACTGATTACATATAGAAATGATTATATTGTATATATATATTCAGTTAGATAAATATTGTATTAAAATTAATTTTATCTATTTCTTTTTACTTTTTTTATGTGGTTACCAGAAACCTTATACTTAACATATGTGACTCACATTTGTGACTTGCATTGTATTTCTATTGAACAGCACTGCTTTAAAATGCTGTCCAGGAATGGCTTGGCCTTACAGAGTGCATTTCCACGGCCTCAAGATAGAAATTTTAAATTTTCAATAGTTTTGTTTAACCCTAACCGTATGGTAGTTTGACGTTTCATGAGTAGTAAATTCCAATGTTGCATAAAAGCCCCTGAGCAGGGTTTCAGAGTCTTGAGTAACTGATCCTTTAAGGGGTTAGTGGGTGGGTTTTATTGTATCTCTGAAAACTTGACATTAAATGCAAAGGCTTTTTTGATGTGTAAATTCCACTGAGATTTCTTGACTTTCTTTAGACTCTCCAAAGGATTCCTGACCAACACTTGCATTGTACAACTCTAGGGACCACTCTTCCTATAGAATTGAATGATTGACTGGAGTTTCCACCCAGAACTGGGCAACATGGTGGTTTTGTCTTGATTCTGAACAGTTTAAGAACACTGACCCACAATAAGCACTCATAGTGTGGTCCTGTCACTCTTTTGTTCCTTAGTCCTTGGTGGCTTCCTCTGGCCTTCATAATAAAGCTTACATTTCCTAGGATGGCAGTTATGGTTGATTATATGTGAATACTTTTCTCATTTTATATCCATGTACATTTCAGCCACAAAATTCTACTCAATGTTTTGGAGTCTAACTTCCACTTAGAAGCTGTGTCTTTGTAGATGTTGTTCCCTCTTCTTGAAATTCCTTCCTTGAAATTCCTCACCAACTTTCACCCATCTAAATTCTACTCAACATTAAACTGAGTTATAAGAAAGGACAAGAAGAACATATTTGCTTGTTTCTTATAGGATTAATATGTCAAACATATAAAGACCTCCATCAATCAGTAAGAAAATGAAATAAAATGGAAATAAAGGCAAAGATAAGAATAAGAATTTCAAGGAATACTCGGAGCCATGACCAATGAACATGAAAAGATGTCCCATCAGTTAGAATATTTTATTTAAATTTTGATGTGCCAGATACCATTTAAAATCCTTCACACGGGCTAATCATTTAATCTCAGTATTCAGTCCCATAAATACTTAAATATATGCAAATAAAAACTATTTTTAAAAAGTCACTGTTGGTAATGGCAGGGGAAATGGATTCTGTCATATAGAATCAGTAAGATTTTAAATTCTGCAAACTTATTGAAAGTGAATTTGTTAATCTCTAATGAAAATTTTAAATATACATACCTTATGACTGAGAAATCACACTTCCAGGTGTCCTACCCAAATCTGTCTGTCTTAGTCTGTTCTCATACTGCTGTGAAGAAATACCCAAGACAGGGTAATCTATAAAGAAAAAGAGGTTTAATAAACTCATGGTTCCACATGGCTGCGGAGGCCTTACAATCATGGTGGAAGGCAAAGGAGGAGCAAAGTCACATCTTACATGGTAGCAAGCAAGAGAGCATGTGCAAGGGAACTTCACTTTATAAAATCGTCTGATCTTGTGAGACTTATTCACTATCACGAGAACAGCATAGCGAAAACTGCCCCCATGATTGAGTTATCTCCCAGCAGGTCCCTCCCAGGGGGATTATGGGAGCTACCATTCAAGATGAAATTTGAGTGGGAACACGGCCAAACCATATCACTGTCCTAGACAAATATTAAGAGAAATGCAAGAAAATGTAGGTAAAACATTTTTATTGGGATAATCTGAATTGGTTAAATAAATTCTGGAATAACCTTACAATATGCTAATTGAAAAGATAATCAAATTGACCAATATGGACTATTTAGTGAAAAGTTGCATAAGTGTTATTGATTGTAAAACATACACAGTATAATATTTATTGTTTGATTTTACTTTTTCTTTTGTGAGATGGAGTCTTGCACTGTCGCCTGGGCTGGAGTGCAATGGCATGATCTTGGCTCACTGCAACCTCTGCCTCCTGGGTTCAAGTGATTCTCCTACCTCAGTCTCCCAAGTAGCTGGGATTACAGGCAAACACCACAACACTCAGCTAATTTTGTATTTTTAGTAGAGATGGGGTTTCTCCATATTGGTCAGGCTGGTCTTGAACTCCCAACCTCAGGTGATCCACCCACGTTGGCCTCCCAAAGTGCTGGAATTACAGGCATGAGCCACTGCACCCGGTCATTTTACTTTTTAAAACAAAGTATATATCTCTATATTTATGTGTACTACTACTACTATATTTATTGAGAGCTTACCATGTTCCAGGAACTGTTCATATTCATTTTTGCATTTAATTCTTAACATAGACCTACAATATGCACTTGTGTTAACTTTGATATTAGAAAAATAAGACACAGAGAGGTTAAATAACCAGTTTAAGTTTGCACAGTTAGTTGGTAGTTGAGCTGAGATGAGAAGCCAGCTAGTTAGATTCCAGAGCTAGTTGTTTTAAGCTCTGTGTACATGTTGGAGGAGGGGGTAAAGTGAGACCTTTATGTAAGAGCAAATTATAAGTCTGAAATCAGATGGATTGTACTGTTAACCCTTTTGGAGGCTGGGATTAGAAGCACAGAGGAAGAGACTTAGACTTTTTGTGTAATACACTTCAGTGGAAGAAGAAATGATGATCAAATTATAAAGGACTTTCATTTTTGTGCTTTTTTGTATTTTCAAATATTGTCTATTTTTATATATTCAAATATTGTCTATTGGATGTCGAACATGTGATTTGTTTTTCATTTGGAGCACATCAATAACTGTTGTTTTGGAGTTTTAAGACTCTGCCTAATCTTTGTGAAAACATTCCTAGTCTCCTCAGTAAGAATAAACCGTTCCTTGATCTGTTCTCCCTCATGTAACTTTTCCTTACTGTGCCTTATGTTGTATTAGTTTTCATCACGTTTTCCTCCTGCCCTAGACGGGAAGATTATTGAAGGCAGAGATGGCACATGGTAGGCATTCAACTGTTATTTTTCAAATGGATGGATGATGGATGGACGGATGTGTGGGTAGGGGAGAGAGAAAGAAAGTATGAATGGAGGATTTTTACTTCAAGCTTTAGCTTCATTGTTGTGTTATCATCTTAATACTCTCACAGATAGAGCTGCTGGCAACTCTTGAAATCATTGTGTGGTACATCTAGCTTGATGCCAGGATGAAGCAGGGCCAGTGATGACAAGTGCTATTTAATGGGATTTTCTTCACACAGTTATGAGCTTAATAATGGGAATAAATACAGCAAATAAATTCTTTGAAAGTTTATCAGCCTTGGGTGGAGATGATGAGACATGGCCTAATTGTAGCAGAAAAATAAAACTTAGGAACAGCATCAAAGGGCCGACTCTTCTACTCTAGTCTCCTATGAAGATGAAACAATCCATGCAAAAATGAGAGAATATGTTGAAAGCCTTCAGCACAATACTACTTACTTAGTAAGTATTCAAGAAAGGTATCTGTGTGCATATATATCAAAGGAATATGGCGCCCATCAATTCTAGTAATCCTGGAGAGGAAAAGAAAAAAGCTCATATGATTCATTCATTATTTGATATAATTTGAAAATTTATTGAAAAAAGAGCTATAATCTGTAAGAAAGAGAGAAAAAAGAAATGAAACTCACTTAATTATTGATCTGCTCATCTATTCTTTATGTGTCTCCACCTTAAAGATAAGGGATTGATTAGTTAACTGGGGAAGCAATCACACTTTCAAACTATCAGTTCGATGCCACTATGAACTTGGAGTGATTATTTCTTTACAAATGATTGTGCTGAGTTGAAAGTACAAGCTGTCTAAAGCACTCAGCAACAGACTTGACTGGTGGTAGCCACAGGCAGAATTGGCCTCCTTGGTCGGCTGATCCTGGCTTAACCCCTTGAATGCCCAACTGGCTTTCAGTAGATGTGGAAAGGGATAATACATGCTGTGACTTTCATTGCATATATGCTTTGTAATTGCCTTGCCCTAGAGAGTATGGCCTCCAGCAGAGTAGGAGGTGTGGCCCTTCAGGGATTTTCTTTCAAATGTTAGGTTACTGACGGCAAGCCAGTCAATGGACTCTCTTCCTCAGTATCTAATCAGAGACAGCCATTTCCATGTCCCAGGATCTCACTCTTCACTAAAGAGACACTGAGCTTTTGTGTCCTCCAACAAAATGAAGAAAAGCAGGCTGTACTTACAGACCAAGAGTAAGCAGAGTTGATATTTCCACGCTGTCAAAGACCTGTGCTTACTCCAGCAAGGGCCAGGATATTTTTCAGGGCTATTTTGAATGGGCTAATTCCTCAAACTCAGAAGTAGGACACCTGTTTGTAGCCCATGCTTTGGTGTAAGTCATTTGTTGAAGAAGAACACTGATGAATGACATAAAGAAGGAGTAGCAGAAGGAGGACTAGGAGGAAGAGGAGCCAGAGGAGGAGGAGTAAGAGAAAGAGGAGAAGGAAGAAAAGGAGATGATTAAGTAGATGATAATGATGATGACAACTATGATGATGACCACTTTAATCAGAGCCAACCCTAGAGATTTTGAACTATCCCTTGAGCAGATACAGGGTTCAAGGCAAAAAATACATTGCCACCCTTCCTCCCTCACCCCCATATCTCTAACACTTAATGAGGAAAATAGTGCTCAGTATCAGGGACATCCTTGAAGGAGGCAAGTCCTCAACGAGTGGAACATGTATGCATGTTGGGGATAGAGGAAAGTTCCTCATGGTGGTGAGGAAATGGGTTTCTGAACTGCTTGTTTATAAGTATATGGGCCTTGGGTCACTTTAAAATAAACAGTTGGAGAGCCACTTTCTTTCTACAATCTTTCCAAGAATCATTTAAGAGGATGGTCCTTGTCTTTTAGGCCTTAGGAGCAGTTCTAACTCTGTGACTTCGTGAAGATCATTCGTTTGTACTTGAGTTGTCCAGAAGAATTTCATCGTAAATGCAGATATAAAGTTTGTAATATAAGGACCAAAATGTATTTTTGTGTACCCACTACATTTGTACCCAGTGCTAAATGTTGTACAGAATATTTAAAAAGAGCAAAATTCCTTGCCTCAACAGATCTACTATCTGGTTAGCTGAAATTTTCTTATAAGCTAAACATTTCAGTAATTTAATCATTCAAGTTTTTAGGAGCTTTTTATGAAACCCTTACAAACTACTAGGTACTGGGCTGGGAAGCCATTAGGACTCTAATATTAAATCAAAGTTATTGTTTTGATGAAACTGGTGGAAAAAATAAATATTAAATTATAGCACATGCACTGTGAGACCATCAAACTTCAGAAGATTGAGAGACCAAGATAGACTATACAAAGTCATGGGGACCCGGGAAGACTCCCAGTAAATCCTGTTTGAGTGATCCAATCTCAGTGTGCATTTATTCATTTATTTGGTGAACATTTGGCAAGTAGTACAATGCTACAATTTGTACTACATTTTGTATTAAATTTTGAGCTCCCATTTAATCTTTGGATGGGGTGTTGATGGCCAGAGAGGTGAGGAAATTTCAGAAGAAGGGACTGCATGAGTAGGCAGGTGAGAGCTCTCCAAGAAGGCTTAGTCTGTTGGAACCGTAAGAGATCCTGACTCACCCCCTCACTCTTCAGATGAAGAGCTCGGGCAAGCAAGGGAGAAAGAACTTGAATTCAGGACCACCTAGGGCCTGGCAAACAGCAACCCCTGGCCGGGTCCTAAGGCTTCTTGCTGTCTTTATTTCTTTATTAAGAGACCGTGACACTGCACTATCTGGGCACAAGTGCAAGCTGGGGGTCTCCCGGGAAGAAGCTGTGGTACAGACTGTTCTGGATGGTTGAAAGTGATAGTTGCTTGGAATACATCAAAGAGTAGATGGAGATGAAGAGAAAAAAGTAAAGACAAAGAAGAAAAAAGACAAGCGGGGAAGGGAAGGAAGAAGGGAAAGAGGAGAAGATGCTTATCATGGGTCAGACACTCTGCTAAACTCATTATGCAAATTGTCTCTTTCAATGGGCACATCAATCCTATGAACAAGATATGTATTACCCCACTTTACATATGAGGACAGTGAGGCTTGGAATAGTTATGAATCTTACCCACGCTCACATACCCCGCAGATAGTGGGACCACAGATCAAACCCACAAGTATCAGACTTCTGAGTTAGTGCTCTTAGCAGCTGCACTGACTATGAAGACAAGAGTACCCAGACCACCTCATACTTTGACCCTTAGCTTCTCCTTCAGCGCTCAGTGTGATGCTGTTTCTGCCAGCCTGTGCTTTGAGGGGAAGGTGAAAGTGCCAGGCATTGTGATTTTTCACTTGCAATTTCACTTAATCTTCACCTCTCTCTAAAGCTGTGATTATTAGTTCAGTTTTGCAGGACAGGAAACAGGCTGGGAAGTTCAAGCAAATGGATTCAGGTCACCTGGCTTGTAAAACACAGAGCCGAAATTCAAATCAGATCCCTCTGACTCTAAGTCCATGTAACTTCCCTTCTATCATGAGTTTCCAAGCCACAGAAGGGAAGGATCCTTTGCAGGTAATTGAGGGCCAACTGTAGCATGCCAAACATTTTGGGTTGGAGGTGTTGGAAAGGTTTGGGTTGGGGCCTAAAACCTAAACATTTTATCAGCTTAGTTTCTCTGTCTGCACCTGGAATTCGTGTATTTTATCTTGGATCAAGTTTTTAGGAACTGAATCTGACTATTGGTTCAAGAACGAGATGCTCAGGCTCCACGTGTCCTGCTATAAACTCAACTTTGCAGCGGTTTCTAAGCCATGCAATCTGTCTACATAATATCATTTCTTTTTAGAGAAAGATATTAGAAAAAAAGATGACTTTCTAATGGCAAAAGATAGGACAGGCACCTCTGTTATATGATAACCATCTGCTTAAGGAGTTAGAGCTACTAATTGGTCTCTCACCCTCAATATAAAAAATACACCTCCAACTTGGGGTTATTGTACAGTTCATGCATCAAAATCTACATTAAATGAAACTTCAAGTTGTGGCACAGACAACAACTTTTTTTTTTTCTCTTTCTTTTTTCCTTTTTTTTTTTTCTTCTGTCATGAAAATTGAAATGACTGCCAGGAAGGCATGGAGAAAGCTTGTGCGACAGATGGAGGAATTTCTGAGGCCAAGGAAGCCTATAATTTATATTTCTTAGGGCTAGTATAAAGCACCCTCCAAGGAGCCCAGCCTGGAGTGCTGAGGGAGCCTGGTCAGTGAGTTGCTAAATGTAAACTGTATGATAGCTTTGGGATTTTGGGGTGTAATGATCAGACAAAATCCTTGTCCTCATAAAACATAATATTCCAGATTTTTCCCTCTTTATGTGAAGGTGAGTTTTGAAATAAAGGCTGTACTTACAGTTAGACTGAGTAAGTGTTACTCATACAGGGTGATTTAAGGACAGCTTAAAGACCTCTCCCCTTCCTTGTCTCCCAACAAACATGAGACAACCATTCTATCAACTTGTTAACAGTGTCTAAAATCCCAGCATTACAGATATATTGTGGATGCATTCTGAATTTTGAATTTAGAAATAACCTCCTACTAACATATATATCCTTTTGATGAGCACTTCAACATGGATTTGTTTCTTTTTCTACCCAAAACAGACATTTGAGAGCAAAGCTCTGGGCAGTGGAGACCACACAGTGAGAGAAACAACTCAGAGAAGTAACAACAGTGAAAACAAAATGGTCTAAGGTTTTGTTGAGGTTGGATATTCATGCAGGATTATCCAGTTGGTAATGAGCATCTTCCCTAAACTTTGCTATGGCAATATTGCAGGGGACTGGCTTCACTTAGAAAACTCCATGGGACAGAAAGGAAGTGATAGACATCTGTGACAAAGATGCCATCTTGTCCCTGCTATCAGGAGGGCCCACAAACCTTCCCTTTCACCCTCCATTGTTCCCTGACAATCTACAGTGGTAACTAGAGTTACCATACCTGTGCCCAGCTGATTACCCTAGCAAAAGCATATTCTTTTTTCCCCCTAAACTGCCAGCCCAGTGGAATTCATTTGCTACTTGTTTTTCAATGTTAGGTGATTTAACCAATGAGAAAGAGAATGGTTGCAGAAAAAAGAGGTAGAAGGTTCATCCAAGCCATGATTGAGGTAATGAGCAAAAACTTGACAGACTCCAGGATTCTTCTCTTCTGTTTCTCCAAATGACTTAAAGGCAATGATGTAATTCATAGCCTCTGATCCTGCTGTCACTCCTAGTTGGAGAGTCCTCCACCATCCTTTCTACTTGTCAACTCCTCCAGTGCTTTCCAGGTTTAGAACAAGACTCATGTTCTCCATTAAGTGCTTTCTTTCCATTCTCATCTACATAGTCCACTCTTATGACCTTTTATTGTTTTATAGACTCTTATTGTTTTAATACTCTGCAGTGTTAGATATCAAATTCGCAGACATTCTTTGCATCTCTCTAAATGACTGTTTAAACTCCTTAAGAAGAAGGATGGTGTCTTATATATCCTCAGTGTTAATGATTTACCTGATACTGTAGCACTTTTTGAATTAAACTGAATTGACTAATTTATCTGCAATTCACTTGCAATGCTAAGTTACTAGCCTTGAGTTGGAATGAACAGTGCCGAAGGATATAAGACAAATATTAAAGTTGGTCAAGTCTTCAGGAGAAAAGCTTCATGAGTAACCATAAATTCCCTGTGAAGCTTGGGTGAAGAACATCCTTTATGTCCATAACCCTGGACCACTGTGAGCAAGCAGGGAAAAAAAGATGAAGGGTGGTTGAGATGAAAGGAAGAGAAAATTAAAGAAGATTGGAGAATCTTTTTTGGAGACTTATTTTGAGACTATAATCAAGAGGACAGTTCGTCATCATGTGTTTCCAGGCCCAATGTTTTGTAGTAAAGTATGGTTTTAGAGAGAGAGAAAAAAATCACTGGGGCAGAGAAGAAGTTGTTCAGTGAATGATGTATGAGCTCCTGGAAACAACTGGAAGAGAAAAAGAGGAACAGTTCTGGAAGTGGAGTGACAAAGGTGTGGAAATGGGAAAAAATGGGTTGAAGATCCTGAGTCTAGAGATGAGAAAATATGGGCATACTTGGGATAAAATGTTATGCAGCCTGGATGGGTCTCAAGAGGTATCAAGGGGAGTTTACAGAGTTACTCACAGAGTTCACCTGGGTCATTGTGGATCTTGACTCCTTTCCCTACCCAGGAGTGAGAGGGCTCTCCAAAAGGTAAGGAATGTCTAGGGTTGTGTTGTCAGGGAAATGAGGCTGGAGAGAGTGTTCAGCTAGGGGCTGGTTATTAGCCGTCCTCGTCTTCTGGTGTTAAGGCTCCAGCCTATTCATCTCTGGGGACAGATTCTACGTTGGAGAGAGCAGAATTGGGCTCTGGAGAAAAAAGGGCAAGTGGAGAGCCAACCTTTACTACTGCATTCCCCAAACCACTTCAGCTGTGTTGGTTTGTTTTAGGTATCTCAAAGTTTGCTTATTTCTGAGGATGAGATTTGTTGTTGCTGCCAGAGGGAAAATGGTCTGAACTTGGGAAATATCCAGAAGCCCACGGCAATGCTTTCATTCTCTTCATGGGACTGATTTCTATCCATATCCTCAGGCATGGCACTCTGTTCTCCCATCTATAAAATGGGGATAATAACTCTGCTCTGATAGAGATACTATGGAAATAAATGCATTCACCAGGACTCTCTCTTTGAAGTCAATGAGGATGTGTTATCATTACCATAAACACTTTCACACTCTCCCTTTGAAGACACAGGTAAAACCCGGAGGCATCTCAAATGCATTTAATTGAGTCCATTTTTTTTTTTCTCCCAACAGAATTATACAAGAGATGGCTAAGGTGTGTAAGTGGGAAGAGGCAGCCATGTGGGTGGAGGAGAAATAAAATGTTAAGGGCAGAACTTCAAATCCTAATAGTAATCATAAGCCTAATAATAATGATGTAGATTATTGTCAGGAGTGTCCAACTTTTCCTTTTTTAAACATTAAGTCCCTTCTAAAACATGCTGTAAATATCAACAAAAAATTTGGGTAGCCTGTGGGGCTGGAAGCTGATTTCAGAGGTACAGTTTACAGGAGGGGAAAGAAGCCCCTAAGAACCATTGTCAGTAGTCACATGAGGAGCCAGAAGTTGGAGACTTTGTCAGAAGGCAGATCGGTAGCCCTTGTAGTCTACTTTGTTGGCAAAAAAATGGCAATTCCAAAGTGAATTCCAACTACCAGATGCCTGCTTTTATTATTCAAAATTCAACCTTAGCACAAAAACCTTGAGTGATTTTTCTCTTTCTTTTTTCTTTTCTTTCTGCTCTTTCTGGGCTGATTCTATTAATTTCCCCCAATGGCGTGTGCAGCCCTGCACTGACGCAGCCGTTGATGATCTCCTTATTCATTTCATAGCAGAGAGGCCATTTGGATGAATATATGTTCCCCATTTTCTTTGCATTATAAATTCAGTGTTGTGGGAAAAGGAGCGAAATGTAATGGCAAGGCCTCCACAGAGAAATGTCCCTATTTGAGAAGAGGAGTTTTATAGGGGGGAACAATTGACAGCCTCTCAGTACAGTGGGCACATTTTTCTGTACAACTGCATCACCACTAATGATAAATGAGGAACGTTTGATAGCCGGCTCCGTTGTCTGACAGCTACAGTTTTGGCCAGAGGGCCGTGGCAGGCTTTAGACTTCTGTTCAAAATGAGTTAAACATATTAGGCATTATGAAGGCACAGAAGCCTCGAGAACGAGTGCTGAAATGAGTGATCCGGGTAGGCTCCTGGGTACACAACTTGCAAAGCAGATGTCATTCTAATAATGTGTGATATAGAACATGCCTGGTCTAAACCCTGCTGGATGAAATATGAAGCCCCGTTGGTGATATTTAATACCATTTTATGAGGTGCCATCTTATAAAGACAATGCCCGCCGTATGTGGAATGCTTAAGGTATTTTGCCAAAGGCACAGGGAGGTATCTGAAGTAAGTAGAATTTTTATTATTTTATAAGCCTTTACTTTGTAATATTTCTGTTTCCACGTTATTGTGGGGGCTTGCTGCCCTAACCCTTTGTCGAGCGAACTTGATGAGCGGCTTGCCAGTAGATTGACGGATAGCCCATGCTGTTTCTGGAAGAAAAGACTAGCTCCTACCTAAATGCATTCTTCCAAAAACCCTCAAAGAGGAAATACAGCTTTGCTACAAGCATTCTTCGAGCAGGGACTTTGAGGCTGGCATACAAAAATATCGCCATTTTTCAAGTAGACCATTTCGAGGGTAATAGAGGATTTGGATGGACTGCAGCTTCTTGAACACGCTTTCTCCTTCCTCTACAGTTTCTGATGCTAGGAGCCCACCAAAGCTTCCAATTTTGGAGTCTCATTCAGGACATCCCAAGGTGGATGAGCTTGTAAATCTAAGCCACAGCATCAGTGTGGGGCTTGCTGCCCCAAATGTCCTAAAAGAGCTAAATGTGTGAACAGCAGTGGCCCAGGGCTGGCTGTGTTTCCTGGGAGCAGTATGTGTGTTGGAGATAGGGTAAGGGGGCTCCTGGAAATAAGACACCCAATTGAAAACACATCACATTTACACTTTATTTCAAAGTGCCTTCAGTTACCACCTTGCTTACCCCATAAAGCATTCCTGAAGTTGAAAACCGTATACCTGACCAGATTGAGGGTGTAGTGTCTGTTCTCCTCATTCTGTTGTTCTGGGCAGTGACATTTCTTGGAGTATCTGTTAGGTGAAGGGTCCTGTATTGATTATGGATGTAGTGGGTGAAGAGGAGGAGAATCATTTTCTTCTTCTTCTTCTTCTTCTTTTTTTTTTTTTTTTTTTAAATAAAAAAGGCTTCATTTTCTGAGAGCTTGGCTAGACCATCTGGGGAAATATAAGATGTACCAATGAAACAGCTTCCCAGTACATGTGCAAAGTAACATAACCAAGGACAATTAATTTAGAATTCAGGACTAGCCCTTTGGATAGACCTCTGCTAAAAACTTTTGTGATGAAGCAGCACTCTCTATTAACGCTAAAGCATATGCACGATGCCCATGGTTTTTTTGATGTCTGCGACTAGGAAGGCTACTCGTTAATACACCATTGCCTCTCTGCCACCAACAATGGAGCTATTTACTAACACATAGTCTGGTGTTTGTTTTCCAATGGGTTTATATGGATTGTTCTTATTCTTATTATGTGCGATTAAGTTAAATATTTACTAATTGATGAAATATGACTGCAAGAAGAAGAGAGTTCTCCCTCTGTTATTGAAATGAACACTTCGGGACTACTTGATGAAAGCAAGTCACTAAAATAAGTGTTCAGTTGGAATAGGCATGCATAAGACATCTGCAAAGGGTTGGGGGAAGATCATTAAAATTAAAAGTACTTTACATTCAGATTGCTTTGCAAGTGTCTTGGTTCTCACCCCACTTTAAAGAAACTGAGATTAGAAATTGTAGCAGATGGAAACTATGGGTGTGGTTTATGCAAGAAAGACAACCTGCACTCCAAACAACTGATTCAAGGATGAAGCTTAGGTTTAGATCAGAAGATTGGCAAATAATCTGCTTTTATAAATTTTAAGCTAAATGAAAATGTTTAATGTCTATGTAGATGATTTTTGGAATTCTATGCTTTGACAGACTTTTTCCATTGATCAGCCTGATATAGGTCCTCTTTGCAGAGAATCTGAATCTATTCAAGTTCAAACTGTTGATAGAATGCCAAGCAGAATGGTTATTTTCTTCGATGAGCTGGATTTTCACTCCTGTTTTTCAGGAAATGAAGAAGATTGGAAAAAGTTTCGTATTCAAAATAGAACAACATGACGGAGTAGGGAAAAGAGCACAGCTTTTGGAATGTGATGACCCAGTTCTGATACTTAGTTTAAATAACCTTGAGCAGGTATGTCACTTAACCTTTCCCTACCTGTTTCCTCATTTGTAAAATGAGGATGATCGTATTCTTTCCTGTCTACCTTTGGCTAACACATGATATAATGTGCAACCTTTAACATCATCTATGGATATGTAGCAGTATGCTGCTGCTACTATTACTGCTATTACTGCCACTGTTACTACGATCGTTACCACTGCTGCTGTTACTACAACTAATACTGTGCACCAACTAGTACTACTTGGGTGTTAATGTGACTAGGGAGAATAAGCACTGATTCTCCTTCATTCCTCATGGCCTTTTCTGGAAATACAGCTTTGCTTCTGAGGAAGGGAGAGTACTGAACAGCAGTTTGGAAGACTGTTTTCTAGTCTTCTCTTTGCCACTTACTCTGTGTGGCAAAATCGAGAAGGCTTCTCGATTCTCCTATGTGTAGAATGAGGGATGTTATGCTACCCCATGGTTTTCAAGCTGCTTTTCTTCAGAGCTCTTGGTATCTATGTCCATATGATCAGTTCCATTAGTATATCATTTTTTGTAGTGGGTCTATGTAAGATTTTTTTCTAAAAAATAAAAAAAATTAATATTGTAAAGAGTTTATAAATCACTGGATTAGAGGCTCCCTAATGTCCCTTTAAGCTCCAAAATCCTTCCATTTTTTTTGTTCTGTGAATTACCATGACCCCCATTCCTTGACTCAGAGAACTGTGGTTATTTAATTCCCAACCTAATCACCAGAGCCAAAGAGAACAAATTGTCCAAGCAATTAATTGTCTCACATATGTGTTAGTACCAGCTTCCAGCATGTGGCCTGGCCCTTCCCTTTGTGGACAATGGCAGGCTCAAGGTCCATATGCCAATATCTTTTATGCCAGACGTCAGGTCTATCCTTTAAATGAGACCTGAGACCTTTTATACTTTCCAAGAGAAGATTGAGAGACTTGTGATCATCATTCTTAACTAATGTGTTTTAAAGGCCTGTGTTCACCTTACAAAAACACAAGCATTAAGGAAGAAGAACATGTGATAGCTACAAATACCCTGTTTAAGTCTCTTTGTATGAAATCACAATTGGTTGATCTTTCGATATAAATATCTTGATAAATAAATTAGGGAGAAACTCATGCTCCAAAAAATGAGAAGATAAGTTGTGATTGGTTGCTACCATAGGGCCAGTCTGTGCCTCAGCAAAGATACTAAAAGGAATTGAGTAATTTCCCCCTTCACCTCTCTTTGCTGGAAAGTTCCCAGGTTGTCCCTCCAAGGGATTCACCATAGGCAGTAAAAGCCCTGCTTCCAGGAGAGCCACCCACTGCCCCTTTGGTTTCAGTATGCTGACCTTTGAAGTTTCCTTCACTCAGAGTGGATGACAACCTGATATTCCCTGACCAAGGGAATTCAGAGAGACTGAAACCCTTCAACTGGACTCTGTCTCTTGAGTGTTATAATTTTTATCCTATTGCGATAAAGAGTCAAAGAGCTACTGAGACCAGAGAGAAATACCCCTAATTTCCACAGGCTTCTGAAGCAAAGTTTTTGACTACTGACCCCAATGAAGCACAAGCTCCTCATTTGTGTTCTGTGAATTTTCACAAAGGAGTCTCTCTATTCCGATTTGCATTTGTAGTAAAGAAGGAAGCATTGCTCTGCTTGCTGAACAGACAGATTAATCTGTACTTAAGTGTTCCATTTTCCCACAGTAGGGTAAAAACTTTGCCAGCATGGTGAGGAAACTGAATGATTCAAATAAACAAATATTTTGGTTGTTGGAGAGTTATGGCAGCTACTATATATACATGGTTTCTTATTTCCAAAGTGTCAGAATCCAATAATTATTTTTTGGAACAATTAGCATATGGAACATATTTGTATTAATCAGATACAAATGTAGAAAAAGAAGAGAATCATGGCAGTAATCCTCGGCTCATCCAAGTCTCATCCAGGAGAGAGAGAGGTGATGCTGTGCTTTGGTTGAGATGGGTATATCTGGCTATGCCGTCTAACACACCAGCAGACCAATTGCTTGTTCTGATTCACATTAGCTTCCGATAAGTGTTCACTTCACCATGAGGCTCTAGCCTGGAGGAGAAAGCTACAGGGGCAGCCTGACTCAAGGATTTTGATCTGAATGAAAATAATATTTCTTATAAATAAATAAATTAGTCTCCCAAGCTTGGTTTTCATGAGTCTCCCAGTGACAGAGGAGCTGTTCTTAGGTGTGCTGATGAATTAGGTTCCAGAGGCTGTCAAAAATACAGTCCAGACCCTTACTAACCATGGACTCAGTTCCATATTATGTCATGTCCATCAGGGTAAATGCAAGAAGGAAATAAATGTGGGCCTGTGAGACCTCATGGGGGACAGCTCGCTGGGCCATCCCCAGATAGGCACATCCTTCTGTATGTTTGCACTGTGGCACCACTTCCTCTAATGAGAATTCTCTACCTGTCATAAGCAATATGAGTATACGTACGAGTAGGTAAGTCAGATCTCTGTGTCTCTCTTTTCCTCCTTTTTACCATAGCAGGCAAAACTGCTGAGTCCTCAAGTCAACCATTTAACATTTTCAGCTTTGTTATTTTCCCTGCTTAGCCCTTGAGTGCTGTGTCTAGGCTTGAGTTTAGCCATTTTTTCCTTTTTCTTCATTTCTTTAAGAGTTTTGTTGAGATTTAATTGGCGCACAGTAACAACACATGTTTAAAGCATGAGATTTGATGAGTTTTGACATATTTGCATACCCATGAAACCGTAACCATAAGTAAGATAATAAACATATATATTACCCTCAAAAGTTTCCTTGTGCCTCTTTGTAATTCCTATGCCCCCTGCTCCTGGGTGATTACTCATTGACTTTTTGTTCTAGAATTCTGTTTTAAACTAAGCTCTTGCAGGAGTCTTTTTGCACTAGTAACCTGTAATAACATGTTTTGCCTTCCTAGCTTCCCTTAATCCAGTTGCCTAAACTGACTTATCTAGCTCTATTGAAAACCAGTGTCTGCATTTCACTTCTTGCTACAATAATTCCCTGTTAATTGTGACCTCCTTATCTGGATTGTGTTTCATTGTTTGCTGCTAGAATTATTTTATTTCACATTCCTGCTGCATTGTTCACCTGTGTGGCTTTCTATACCCTTGGCACCAACCATCATCAACTAGTTTCCACCTTTTTTTGGCTGCCACGCTCTGCATGGCAAATAACTTTGTATTGCCACTACTTTACTGCATGTACTTGATAGTTCCGGTGAACTTCCCCCTTTGCCTTCTGGAAAGCTCCTGAATGGTTGCCTAAAGTCACTGGCCTAACCAGTTGTTAGCTTCCAGTCATTCTGGAAGGAATCCATCTCATCATCTGTTGACCCCAGTACTACCAGGAAAACGTTTAACACTAAAATTAAACCAAAGTTATTTTGATTATTGGTAAATTCTAAAAGCTCCTTAGAATCATAGGGTGCCTCAGGGGCGCCATTATAAATGTCACTGGCCTGTAAATATGTTGAATTGACTTACTGGTTAATAGAGAATTCTGGGTTTTAGAAAAAAGAATAAATTTGTGATAGTGACTAGATCCCAGCTAATGAGAAGAGTCAGAGAAGAAGGTTATCACAGGGGCTATAAGCCTATTTTCAGGAGAATTACCATAGCTTTCTCTTTATTTCGTCTTTGAATACTGAGATTTTTCTTTTGCTGGAGAAACTCAAAGGGCACAAGGTAATTACAGCTTCTCCCCCTCTGCCTTAACCAGTATCAGGGTGAAAAATTAAACAAAAAGAAATTTAATTCATTTCTCTAACATTTATTAAGTTACCACCATGGCCAGACTCGAAGTTACTTCGTGAGGAGACTGAAAGTGAACGAGGTCATCTCTGCTCTCAAGTTGCTGACAGCTCAGTGAATGGGAAGGAAAAGTTCCTGCTCTAATATCAGAACTTGCCTTGGCGACTTCCTTGTTAGAACAGTTTTTTTTTTCTTTTTTTTTTTTAATGCTGCTTTTGGGTTCCAGACTCTAGACCCCGTGTGATTAGGGGGTTTTTCATGCCTTAGCTAATCTCCCAGACTCAATCTTAGACCTAACTTGTTTAAAATACCTGCTTGATCATCTGGCCCTGGCAACACCTCGGGAACTTTGATGCTTGACTTACTGGTGCTCAGCAAGCTCATTCCAAGTAAACTATTTAGGCAGCTCATTGCATTCTGAGATGATGGTGGGACACGCTCTGCTGTGGAGAAATGGAAATAGCTGTGGCCCGTTTTCACGTGTTACCCACTGAATCTGCACGTCCAAATTGCTCTGTATACTCTTATGAAGTCATAGGGCTGTTTTCTTTCTACATACCTTCTGAGGAGTCTATGGATTCTTGATCCATGATAAGTGTGTGTGTGTGTGTGTGTTTTTTTTTTTTTAAACAAATGAAATTTTGGAGGCAGGACCAAGCCAGTAGGGTGACTCAGGCACCTCTACTTAGTGAGTGAGTCTCCGTCTACCTTTGAGGGAAAATTGCGTAAACACAAAGAAATGCTGCTATTCATTTAAATATCCTCATGCCCATGGTTTGCAGGTGTTTAGTGACTTTAGTTATTCATTTATTTTCTGGTGCATTCATTTGCAATTCTGGCCAATGCGGTACTCAAATACCTTGAGCTGTCCCAGAATATTTATTGTGTTAATAGTTCCAAAACAAAATTAATTTAAATTGATATACTTTATAAACACATGCCATGAAGCTATGTAACAAAAACGTATGTCTTCAGACCTCAAAAATGAGAATGTCAATTTTAGAGTATGGTGACAATAGCTGACACATAGTTACCTGAGGCACCCATTGCCTATGGTCTTTATAAGGCAATTAGCTTTGCACAGACTAAACTTCTATAATCTGGTGAAAGATAAAGTGCCTAGCCTTACCCAGACCCCTTTTGTGCCCTTCTGTTGTGGAGTTGATGTTATATGCATGTTTTATGGAGAGGCAAGTGGAGAATACAAAAAGAAAAAGCTATTAAAGGGCCAAATCCTCCCCACAGCTGGTAATGATGAGTCAGGAGCATGGTCATTATACATAAGCAGTTGAGTTTTGATCTCTAATCGTTCACACAATTAAATCAACATCTGCTCCTTTAGGTTCTTCCCTTAAACAGAATTTTAGAGAGATTGGGTGACAGGGATACTAACTGTCACCCAATCTCTCTAAATAATATATTAATCTCTTTAGAATATGAAATAAATATAAAAATGATATAATCATCTGCACAAATGCACTTAGGTATAAATCATTAGATTGTTTAATTAATGTATTCATTCATCCAATACATGTTTCTTAAGCACATACATATGTTAGACATTGTGACGATTTAGAGGCATAAATGTGACAAAGTCTCTTTTCACACTGTGGTCTTGATAACAAACCATATTTGTCTGAAACAATAAACTCCTGACACAGAATCTATTCCATAGGCTGGGTTCAGTAAAAGTTTATTGACAAAATCATTGTTTCCCAAAGTGTGCTCTGTGGAACACTCACCTGGAGGTGCTCTGGAAAAAAAAATAAAGAAACAGAGATTCCTAGTCAAAATGTTTGGAAAATGGTAGCTATTACCATTTTTGCTTGAGGATTCACAAAACACAATCATCTATTCAAGGCTCTGAAAACAGCTTACTGAATTTTGTTTAATCCAGCATTTTCAAAGTTCATTTAATCAGGGTACCCTTTTAAAAAGTAAGCTTAATAACAATAGACTAAGTGAAAGTAAAAAATCAATGTTCAGAAGACCTCTAATTGTTCCTCCCCTGACTGCATGATCGTGGCCCCATCTCTTAGAGGCCTCATTATTTTGCCTTTTAGATTTAGTGCAGAAGAAAAATTTTGGCTCAGTACCATTAGTAAAACTGAACTATATGTGTGTGTGTGTGTAATACATGTATAATATACATACATACATATGTGTATACATATATATAGTTTGTAAAATGAAATATCAGTAGACAAAAACATGCTAGTCTTAAAGATCGCCCATCCTTTCTTCCAAACATAGTCCTTATAGAATCACAAATGCTTCAAGCAGATTCTAGGTGCATTTCCATCCCAAGTCACTTGGACAATTTTTATATTATTAACCACATGAGTAGAATTTAATAGGAATAGCTAAAATAAAACTTGCCCTTACCCTACCTTTGCTTGTCAGTTTCCATTTCCTGAACAGCACTGATAGGTGTTCCACTCAGAATCCCTCCCAAATCTTTGAGGAATCCTTCAACATTTAAGAAATATGAATCAAGGTTAATTAAATAAAAATGAGAGAAAATGTGTTTTTATGTTGCTCTAATAAATTTGTGACTAGTCAATAATTGCAAAACAATATATGGGTGAAAAATAGAAGCTGACAACTCAAAGTAGCAAATGCTGATTGTATAGGATTACATTACTGCACAGGGCAATCCTGCTCCCTGCGTATTGCATGCTTCCTTGAGAAAAGCTGGGAAAGCAGGTGCATATTGCTGTGTCTATTATTTTAGTTATACAGGTGGTTCATTGAAAAGGACTTTTATTTTTTGCTCCCAAAGTTGACTTCATTCCCTTTGCAGCAAGGCTTAAGTTTCTCTCATGTACAGCCCTTGTTTCAGGCTCCATGTGATTTTTTCCTTTTTTTCCCCTTCCTTCTGGATATTGTTGCTACTGTCAAATGGGAAATACATAGAAATAGGAGATTAAAAATGTAAATTTTATAAACAGAAATCAAAGGTCCTAAATCCTTAGCAAAGAAAAGCCAACATAAGTAAGAACATTAAAAAACATACATAAATAGTGCTTCCAGGCTGAATATGTTAAATAATTCAACAGTTAAGTCATAAGCGTTCTTAAACTTAAGTATAAAAATGCCCTTGACAATATTTCACAGCCGTGCATTTCTTTAAAATATTTAGCATTCTCATTAAAGAGAATGACTTTAGTTTATATATTAGTTACACTCCTGCTTGTTAATATGAAGGAATTTAGGAGGAAAAAGCATTCTTATGTCTATAAGCAAAAGGCAATTTACATACAAAGTTGGACAACTATTCACTTTTTATTTATTTCTGGATCATCAGCATCAACATATAGCTATACAGCATTTAAACAAATTTGTTCCTTAATGTGCAATATTAATATTCTGTGCCCCAAAGTGCCATTTGCTAATGCCATTGTGAAGACAGGTTCCTTCAAAGCTACACGGAAGTCCCTGCTTTAGAAAGACTTAATGAACCTTACATTTTTTGGAATACTGCACAGTGTAATGCCTATTACATATTCATTGCCAGAATGGAAGATTTCCTTTAACTCTGCGATTCCTGGTCTAGTTCTCTATAAAACATTGTCAAAAGTCACCAGAGACTTTCGTGGAAAATTGTGACTCTTGATAGCAGGATGTAATGGGGAGGTTTAGAGTAGAGAATCCAGGAGTCTATCGCCCCGCAGGGAGACGTTCTGACAGACAAATGGATGGATAATACAATTTTTGACATAATGGGATGAAAAAGTTTATGCCAGAAAGAACTGAATTAAAGTTATTACTTTAAAAGAAAGTCTGAAGTTTGAAATCATCAGAATTTCCAATGTGTGCTTCATTTTACTGCTTATATGCAGAAGAGATTTTAACACAGAGATGCTGTCAGGTGATTTATAGAGTTACTAACAAGGCTGCCATAAAATTTTAGTTACCTCTTTGGAAATACCCACAATAACAAACATAATGTCCTTTTTTTCCCCTCATATTTTTAATAAAGAAAATCTAGCATTGTTCTTTTATGTTTCTCCTTCCTCATTACAAAAAGTGGAAGGATGATTTTCAGAGGTGCAGGATACAGTTCTGGGGGACAAAAGACACCATGGTGCAAACTTTTATCTTTGTTGAATAGTGCTTCGTAATGTAAGGACAGGCTTGGAAGTCAGCGTGACATCTGAGCAGCAGGGCTCTGTTGATGTGGTGGGGACTCACTGGGAAGTCACCATCCATCTCTTGATGCCAACACCAAGGACTTAGCCTAAAATACTATCCCTTCCTCTCCATTTTACACCCACTTCATCCACTCAACTTGAATGTTTGGCAGCATAATGCTACTTTCATTCTCCTTTCTTTCATTTTATTTTAGACCCTCAAAAAGTAATATAATCTCATAGTTGGTTTCTCTGCCAATAACACTCTATCATACTCATTTTTAATTACTTTATATTAACATTTCACCAAGCAGAGTACTTTGTTTCTACCCCCCATGACTCATTTGGTCATTTTGCATGGATGATATTCATTTAGTGTTTGTCCCCTTTCTGCATGTGTCCCTGCAGGTCACACCATGTCTTCTCACCTTTATATCTCAGTGCTTACCTGGCAGAGACTAAGGTGAGGTGGGTGAGGTGCCGAGGGTGCAAACATTAAGAAGCCACTTTAAGGCTTATATGAGTGAGCACCTCTGTAACTACTTGCCCTAGGCAACTCACTTGCCACCCCTCTACTTTTGACCTTGGCTTTAGCACAGTGCCTGGCACATAACAAGGGCTCAATATACACCTGGCAAGTGTCAAAATGCCCTAATAGATGAGTAAAATGGAAACCATATTTTCTATTGGTGGAATAGATACCTTAATAAAATTGTTTCCTTGTCCTTAACATTTTTGAAGATAGACAGTGATAATTGTATCATATCTGCCAGAAACTGGTTTCATATAATTAGATAGAAGAAGTGAACACCTGGACTTAGTGAGGAGGCATATCTCCACAGAGGCTGAGCACTTGCCACTCCTGGCACCCAACTGGCAGAATTTATATAGTCCAAAGCTTATTTGAAGAAAATCATACAATTCACTAAGATGAAATATTTGTAATTATAAACATCAAATAAAAAAAGGAAGTAAAGAAAATCAAATGAAAGGTCAGAAAAGAAAAAGGGAAGAGAAAAAAGAAAAAAACAAAACCTGCAACTTCATCATCTTCCCTTTGCTGAATTCACTAACTGGCTTATGTGTTAGTGATATATACATCCAGTGGCATGTATATTAGCCAGGAATGTTCTGACAGTTCAGCGGCTAGAAAGCACTAATGTGGACTCCCAATGTCTACCATTAATGGGAAAGCGAGAAAAATACAGACCCCAGAAAACTAGTGCTCTTTAAAATAACAGTGTTTTAGTCAATGACTGACAACATATACAACACTGGTCAGAGCAATGGGCTACACCATATAGCCTAAGTGTGTGGAAGGCTACCCCATTTAGGTTTGTGTAAGTACACCCAATGATGTTTGTACAATATCAGAATGATGCATTTCTCGGAATGTATCCCTGTCGTTAAGCAATCCATGACTGTAATATGTAACATTCAGAATGTCTATGTAGATCAAAACATCATGTTGTACACCATAAATATATACTTGTCAATCATACTTTAATAAAGCTAGGGAAAATTAAATAATGTATAGAAGAAAGTGGTAGTGGAGAGCATTTGATTTCTTTTTTTAGCATTACTCTGTTCAAAACAAAAATAAGCTCAACATGCACTTGGGAGAACTGAACTCCGGTTTTTCAACTTTAGGGTCACCTGCCAACTTTTATTCTTGGGCTTCAGAGGGATATCTGCTTTTATTATGACAGTGATATTTAAGAATTTTTTGTGTGTGTTAGAATCAGGAATACCTGCTTGGAAATAAGATGATGATACATACCCATTAAATTCCTATAGTGTTTTATAAAATGTATTTTCTAATGGTATTGCATTTCATTCTTATAGGAATCCTGTGGTATGTAGGTATTAGAATTACCAATATATCAAAAAGAAAACTGTGGTTGAGAGAAGCCCAGCAATTTAATTGATGTCAGCTGGTAGGTAAGTGCATAGGCAAACCACTCAGTCCTCAAACCAAATGGAAAGAACATTTCTTTCCATGCTATTATTTAAATGTATCAAAAATTGCATCACACAATTGAAACCATCATCAAGTTATTGTATAAAGCATGCCAAGTGCTACAGGCCTGGCTTATGATATTTTAATGTCATATGTTTGCATTAAGACATCATATCCATTAAAAATACTTTTGGGGGTTATTTGATGCTTTCTGGGATGCCTTCCTGGTTTTAAAGGACGCAGCTTATGTGAATAGAATCCATATCAATATTTGAGATGACTGAAAACACATAACCTAACGTGAGCTCTTTTTGTATGGAAAAAAATGCCATGCTCTCCTAATTATGACAAATACAAAAGTCACTGTGTTTAGTCAATGCCCTGTAACCTCACAAAGGAATGGACTGGAAAGCCAGCAGCCACTGGTGAGAAGCATTAGCATCTACTAGTGCCCCAGAACAGTTTGGCACATTGTTCAGCAGTGCATCGGGTAGATTTGGATGGCATTTATTGGGAAATAATCCAATAATGACCTGCCAAAGCCCTTATACAAAAGCTCTTGTGCCCATTGTCAATCATTCACCTCTGACATTTCAATGAACATCCTCTTTGGGATGGGTTTCAGCCATGCCAACAACCCAAATGCAACAAACAAAACCACAAGACTAGAGAGAAGAAAGAAGACCATGCTACCTCAAAGCATCAGAAGGAAGTAACACCCTGGGCAAGAGGTTGCCAAATATTGTTTAGCAATACAATACAGGGATCCCCAGCACCATTGTTACTCCTCACAAAGTGGCTGACATCTACCACCCACACTAAAAATACATTTGGAGACCTAAGATCCAGACACTGAATGGGATGCCAGAGAGTCGGGGGAAACTCTTAGATTCCAGAAGAGAAAAGAAATCAGATGGTCCATCACACTCCCCTAATCTCTCTCTATCTCCCTGCTACTTAATATATTTGAGTGTGTATGAGTAGAAAATCATGCAATAGAGAAACAATCTGCATCTATCCATTGCCAAGCATCTATATGGTTAAGAGTTTTTAGATTTCATATGTTGTGATTGAAAAAAGTTACATACATTTTTACTGGATTTTCAGATACTCATATACTACCACTGAGGAACAGCATAACCCAAAAAGTTAGAGTGGCTACCTTAGTTATTTGAACACTGAGTTCAATGTTTGGTCATTATGTTGGCAACACGCAGAGCTATATAGGAATTGGTCTCTTGGCTGGCATCTCTTTATCTTGGTGATCCTGAGAAGTCTACATTTTGTTCAAAAGGGGAACCTGGAATGCCTTGGGAGTAGCAAAGTAGTAAAGTATTACCTTGTTAAAAAAAAAAATAGCACTATTTCAAATGCCAAACAGGAATTGCAGGTTGGGTTTCAGGACTTCTTTAAAAGAATGAAGTCTATCACATGACAACAGGTGGGTTCAGAGAGATTCATGCTGGGAGACCACGTAAACAGAGGCACCAGTGACTTAACTCCACAGCAAGAGATAAAATGAATCTGAATATGATCCTGGAGAACCAAATTTGAAATTTAGCACAAATGGAAAGAGGGGATGTCCTATGGTGTGTTTCATATGAAACCTGTCTTATTCTTCTAACTATTTGGAAACACAATTTTTCCTCCATGGTGATGTCAACATTCTCAAGTCCTTTTTATTATTGGTAGCTTTTAATTGTATAATTTCTCAGACTGGAAACTTTGCTATGATGTTAGATGATGATGTTTGGTTGAGAGGAGTGCCTAGGGATAAACTGACTGTGTGAGTACCATAAAAACCTTCTTGAGTGGCCTCAGTAGGGAAACTGAGTCTTCTTCCTCAATCCCTGGAAAAGGTAGGCTACTTACTCCCTATGCCATGGGGTAAGTGCCCATTTGCTCTCTGGGTATTATGGCACAGGATGACAGTAATAATTGTCCATGATAAGTAATGATGTTCAGCTGCCAGTCAGGCTCTGCCATGGCAGGCTGTGAGGCACTCACTCACTGTACCTGATCCTCAGTTTTTCTGTGGGTAAAATGGGAAGATAGAAACTGCTGGCTCACTGAGGTCCTGGAGGTTCTACTACTCTGTCCCTCCATACCACCCATTGAAGAAAATTTCCCCTCAGGTGTCCTATTTTTCCATCCTCTATTCCATGTTCTATATTTTTTTGAACACCCTTTAATTCAGCTAAATATCTGGGTCCTCTTACTAAGCACCCTGGAAGCCAGGAGTGTGTGCCTCTTTTCCCCTATGTCTAGCTGGGGGAGGACAGTAGGAGGACCTTTTTCATTTCATAATTCACAGCCACTGGTCTTTCCAATATCCTCAAGAACTGGCTTTCAAAAGTCTAGCAGGAAATGTGAAAAAGAGCAATGAATGTGGAGTCATCCCCACTGTCCTTCCCAGAGGCATCATCATCTTCAGACAATCGATTAAGGGCGTGACACTCAGCTTGGCACTACTGAAAATGTTAAAAGAAAAACCACAGCTCCTGCCCTCTAGGGGCACAGACAACTGGTGATAGCATAATTAACACACATAGGGAAAATACAGAGACAACAGTAATTGCATGAACACTAAACAATTAACCACCCTTACTAAATGCATAAAGAGAATAATTTAGTTGACAAGTCACAGGCCAGGACTCTGGATCAGGGGCAGGGTAGAGTCCAGGGGGCTGGGGGTGCTCACTCTGGCAGGGGCAATGCTTTGCTCTGTGACCAAGGGAAATAAATCACTAAGCCCTTCTGTGATTTTGCAAGATGAGGGGCATGATAACTCCATCTCAGAAATAGGAAGTTAGAGAAAACTAGTAAAGATGATGTTGGTGACCTACTTGATAATATGAACGATGTTATGGTACAGTGGAAAGAGGCCTAACTATGATGCCAGGCATTGCACTGGCCACAAATATGACAGGTGCTTTCCTCTAGGACACTTATGCTCCAGGGAGTAGGGAAAACATGGACACATGAGTGACCACTGAGAAACACAGCGGAGTCAGTCTAGAGCAGGGACACCCAAGTTCTCAAAGCCTAGTCACCTGTCCCATTCTCCTTGACTTCCCTTGTCATATCACTGGGCTGATGCCCTTTTCTCCTTGGCAGTCTTTCTCTTCTTGATTTCCATAACATGGCACTGCCTTGGTTTCCCTAACTCTCTTTGGAACATCTTATTAAATATTTTAAGCAATATTTTAATATATTTACAGATTATTTGTAATTATAATTTGAGAGTGAGCTAAATAATATCCTATGATGTGGATACATCATAATTTACCTAACCATTCCTGTGGCTAGATAGTTAGATTAGTTCTGTTTTTATTCTCACAATTATCCCTTCAATAGGTGAACAGGTCAAAGACTATGCATCTTTCTTAAGGTGTCTTCTGTGCTGCAGAAGCTGTACTTGCTGTCATCATGGCCCGTCACATGTTAGAGCCATTCCAGCGCCACCCTAATTTCTTTTTAGAGCATTCATCAGTAGTTCCTTCTCCCACTGCCCTACATCATCTTTCAAAACTCCAACCTCAGTCTTCTTTCTTTTTTACTATAATTCTCCTCAAATACAGACACTCATGATGTCAAACAAATCCTCAGCTGAGGCCTCTCAAATAGACACATCTGTCTCTGAACTCTCATCACTTGGCCATCCAACCAGCCTCTCATCCATCTATGTGTGCATCAATTATGCAGCCTCTCCATACTCCATTGATACCCTTTTCCCAGAGATACAAAGATGAAGACATGGCCTCTACCCTTAGGGCACAAATACATTAGTGGAGTCGAGGGAGAAGACAGACAAACAGACACCTGATTAAGTTCAACTGTTGCAAAGTGGATGAGGATTCTCACTTCAATGTGGAAAGAATAAGGTGTTAGGGACAGTTTCCCCCAGAGCAGGTGACATCCATGCTGAGTTCTGAAGGCTGTGTGTGTGTGTGTTAGCCAGATTTAAAAAAATAACAAAGAGTGTTTCTGTTGGAGAAGTAGCAGTATAAAAAGAAAGGAAGGGAGAGGGAACAAGGGGAAGTGCAAGCAGATCAGTGAGCATGGTGTGTGTGTGCATGTGCACACATGGGTATATGCATGCATACATACATACACATGTGTGAAAAGCCATTTTCATCTGGCAAGAGACAAGACCATGAATTTTTTGCGCATTGCACTAATGTTTGACCTTTCTCCTGAAGGGTCTAAAGCAGGAGGGTGGCATGGCCAGGTTTGTTTTTGAGGAAAAGTGCTCTTCCAACAGCAGGGCAGAATGGAGGCAAGGAAGAGAATTGACGTACCCAGTGGAAGAGGTGATGAGGACTTAAACTAAATCAATGACATTGATGGAAGAGGTGATGAGGACTTAAAGTAAATCAATGACATTGAGGATGTAGAAACATGAAGAAATTCCAACGCTATTGAGAAGGTAGAATTGACAGAATAATTGGTTAACTATTTGGGAAGAAAAAGAAGGTTGGTGAAGGATGAACAGGAGGTATTAATGACTCTCAGGTGCTTGTCTGGGTAGCTAAACTTTCATGCAGCATCAGTACAGATTGGACCAGCAGAGACCACCCAAGCAGAGTTGGTCAGCCATGAGATGAGAAGAAGGTCAAGGACAAACCCCCAAGGATCACTGACATTTACATGGCAGGCTTTCCTCATGAAGGGTGCTGAATTTGCACGAGTGCAACACTAAAAGCTTCCATCTTTCTTTCAAGCCTGCCCTGGTGGGAAGAGCATTCGACTCTCCAACAGCAAATGACTGCAACTACCTAAACTTAAATGATACTATGACAATTGTTACAAATTCTTGACATTTGTATGTGCCAATAATGTTGTAAGGTAGATCTTAGTATTCTTTTATTAGTGATTATTAGAGAGGCTAAGTAAGTTTTTTTGAGTTTGTGCAGCTAGAAAGTGGAGGAATTAAAATCTGACAGGCCTGTGTGATGCCAGAGTCAGGTTGCTTCAATTGTGCAACTGCCTTTGATGCCCCAGTGTTGCCTCTTTGACCCACCGGCCTGTCCTCCTCTCTGGAAAGCACTTCTGCTTCATTTCTACCAATTCACCTCCAGACTTCTTCTAAAAAGCCCCACCCCTCCCTAAGACATTTCCCCCCCACTCATTTTATCTTCTGTTTTTCATCTCTACCAGTTTTTCTTAATCATTCACAATTTGCTCTTTATGGCTTAGATTTTGGATCAGTTTGGTCAGAATATATTGGATGCCAGCTGAATGCTAGATGTGACAATTAGCACTTTCTAATCTGTCACGTTGTGACCTAGATCTTGGCCATATAGATGTGTGTAGGTCCTGGAAGCAGTCACAATTTTCACATATTTTACCTCCTTTTAAAGTCCCATAATATTAGCATAGCGCTTATCATGGAGTTGTGTTTGATAAGTGCTCATTGTGGGGATGGATAAGTAAACAGTAAGTTTGCCCAAGTGTTTACTGAGCACTTTCTATATGGGAATAAATATATCAATATCTATATTTGTATCTATATCAATATCTATCTATAGTCAACCATTCCTTCAACTACTATTTATTGAGAACATATTGAATGCTTGAAATACTGCCAAGATGTTGAAATATATTCAAGATGATTATGCTTAACTTTAATTTAGAGGTGAGAAAATGGGCTTAGAGAGGTTATATGACTTGACCAAGGAAGCATAGCTACTGATGGAGATATTGGGATTTGACCTTGGGTTTATCAGATTTCAAAATCTGTACTTAGAGGGAGAGAGAGAAAGGAAGGGAGGAAAAGAGCAAGGCAATAAATAAATAAATAAATAAATAAAAGTAAAAAAATAAAACAAAAAAACACAAACACCAGGGAAAGAAACAAACATTTAACAGATGTAGTTGATCATGGAGACAGAGGCCAGGCAGGACTGGACATGGGTCTCAGAAGTGCTGTCCAGCAAGCATGAACCAATGTGGTTATAGAGACACAGCTTTGTCTTTCATTTACTTGGGAGAGAAATGCTTCTCAAGAATGTGACTTGTTCTAGAGCATATCTCAGCTCTTAAAAGAAAAATCTTAGGAAGAAAAATATCATGGAAGATAAAAATGTAACCAATGGGTAGCCAACCTTTCTTGGAGAGGCTACAAGTGGCTTCCCTGATGACAGACACACAGCTGAACATCTGATGATAGTTAATGTGCCAGAAAACCTAACAGTCACTTGGCGCTACAGAACCAATATATAAAGGCATCAAAGTTAACTTATATAATAATACAAATAAGATAATGTTAGCTGTGGAAACTGATTTACTCCAGTATCCTGTCTTGGGGGCACTGCTAAGATCTCTGCTACACTTGTTATATTAGCAGAATTGTTTGCTTTTCTACACTTTCCCTGACATTCAGTTTCTCCCAGGAGCAAGTGGCACCCAACTTCCTTTTGTCTGTGCCTGTAGCAAAGCCACATATGGAGCCATGCCTGGCCTTTTTTTTTTTTTCTCTGTATAGGCCAGACAAGATAGTAAATACTTCAGGCTTTGTGGGCCATTCAATCTCTGTTGCAGCTACTCAACCCCGCCATTGGAGTGTAAAGCAACCACAGACAAAACATCATAAATGAGTGTGGCTGTATTCCCATAAAGCTTCACTTATGGCTGGGCGTGGCGGTTCATGCCTGTAATCCTAGCACTTTGGGAGGTTGAGACGAGTGGATCCTAGCACTCTGGGAGGCTGAGGCAGAAGTTTGAGACCAGCCCGACCAACATGTGAAACCCTGTCTCTAATAAAAATATAAAAATTAGCTGGGTGTGGTGGCGGGTGCCTGTAATCCCAGCTAGTTGGGAGGTTGAGTCAGGAAAATCCCTTGAACCCGGAGGCAGAGGATGCAGTGAGCTGAGATCACACCATTGAACTCCAGCCAGGGCAAAAGAACAACACTCTGTCTCAAAAACAAACAAACAAACAAAAAAACAAACCAAAAAACCAAACAAAAGAACAAAAGAAAACCAAAACCAAACACCAAAAACAACCAAAACCTAATTACAGGCACTGAAATTTGAATTTAATACAATTTTCATTTGTCAGTAAATATAACTTTTCTTTTGTTTAAGCCCACTTTAAAAAATGTAAAAAACATTCTTCGCTCATGGCTATACAAAAATAGGCAGTGGGCTAAATTTTGCCCCTGGGCCATAGTTTGCTGACTCTTCACTAGAGCACAGAAATTTTAGGATGATTGGATTCTTCTATGTACCTACGGCAGCTTTCCAGAAGAAAATGGTTAGCTAACTCCATTAGTGCCTCTGAGCTTCAACTGTTAATTGACATTATTTCTTAATTCCCAGCTATATTTTAAGGAATGAACCTAAAGAATTTTAAAGTCATTATGTGGGTGAGGGACTGTTAAAAATAAATCCTTCAGGTTTCAAAGTGGTAGAGAGGGAATATAAGGTGTTAAGAAACCCAGGAGTTTTCAGGCAAGTGGTTCAAAAAGCATCGGGGTGGGCCACAAGTCGTCGCTAAAGGTCATTGGTACCACTCTGTGTCTTCCCTTTATGTACTTTATGCCTCTCATAAAATAAAGTTAAAGCAGTTTAATTTAACAGTCTAATTAGTAATAGATTTTTCATTTTATCTTTTTAACTATGTGTCATACAAAAATGAGGCCTGGATTTGACTCAGGCCAGGGAAGGATATTTATATATTAGCAGTTTAAAATTAGGGCTTTCTGACAGCAGAGTCCAGGTGGAAGATAATCTGTTTCTGTTTGATTGCTAAAGAACTGATAGGCATGGGGAGATATAGCCGTATCTTTTCTTCAAATAAGATTTCCAGAGTTGGGAGAACTCTTTAAGCCTCACTTCAACTGTTATGCATTCTCCTCCTTATTTTGTACGTGGTCAATTTTGTACGTGGATGAAGTCACTGTTACTTAGACAGCATCTAGGTTTAGATGCAAGAGTGTTCAATCTTTTGGCTTCCCTGGGCCACATTGGAAGAAGAATTGTCTTGGGCCACACATAAAATACACTAACGATAGCTGATGAGTTAAACAAACAAAAATTGCAAAAATATCTCATCATGTTTTAAGAAAGTTTATGAATTTGTATTGGGTTGCATTCAAAGGCATTCTGGGCTGCATGTGGCCTGTGGGCCGTGGGTTGGACTAGCTTGGTTTAAAGAAAGCTGGGTTTATGTCTCCACTATTAGTTGTCCTTTGTAACAGTGCTCCTGCGAGCTAAGTGTGGACTTCCTTTCTTCTCTTTCTCTTTTGTTCTCTCACATATGAAATGGAGAACAAAAAATTGCCCAACATGGTCTCAAAATTCAGCATCTTGGGATTCATTTTCTTAATTGGTTTTATACCTCAGAGCCACAGCATGAGGGGCTGGGCAAAGACAAAGCTTTGAGTGCAGATCAGGGATCTTGAAACCGGACCAGGAGTCCAGAGAACCATCACCTCTGGGAGCTCAGGGAGGCTGTGCAGCAAGAGGCCATGGGACCGTGGTAGACTCACACTTTTCTAGTACAAGCGAACTTCTTTTTCTCTTTCTTTCTTCTTCTTCTTCTTTTTTTCTTTTTGAGGCAGAATCTCACTCTGTCACCCAGGGTGGAGTGCAATGGCGCGATCTTGGCTCACCGCAACCTATGCCTCCCGGGTTTCAAGTGATTCTCCTGCCTCAGCCTCCTGAGTAGCTGGGACTACAGAGACATGCCACCACGCCTGGCTAATTTTGGTATTTTTAGTAGATATGGGGTTTCACCATGTTGGCCAGGATAGTCTTGATCTCCTGACCTCATGATCCACCTGCCTCAGCCTTCCAAAGTGCTGGGATTACAGGCGTGAGCCACTGCGCCCGGCCATATAAGCCAACTTCTACACTTTGTGACTTGACTTCTTCAGTCATTTAATCCTCTTCCCTGGCTCCAAGTGATTAGTCCTTAAACAGCAATAGATATCCCCACTGATGTAATATTTACTTGAGAAACACACAGATTTTCAGATCTGAAAATACGATTTTTTAAATAAACAATTGTGTCAAAATAGAAAAGTTCCTCAACCTATACAAAAAAAATCCTAAAAATGTCTATATTTCTGTTCATTTCTATGACAAATCTGTCCTTTTGGGGGATCTCTAATATATTTTTTAGACTGGAAAGCCTAGATCAGAACTATTTTTTTAAATAAGATGCCTCTAATTTCCTGAGTTGTATTTTGTAAGGTAGTTGTAACAGACACATATCTTACAATATTTTAGAAAAGACAAAAAATGTGTCTGCCTTGGAAAACAACTTGTTTTCTGATGATGTATGTTCAGTTTACATTCTGAAATGCAACTTTTTAATTCTTTTTCCCAAAAGGGCCGCCCCTATGCACACACTTCAGGGGGCATGTGCAGGTCTCTGCCTCCACTTTCTCCTTGGTGCCTGGGTTTGGGAAAAGAGGGCTTCATCCTCCACGTTGGAGGCAGCCCAGTTCACATGTTCTGTGAGTGTTATGAGTTCTGCTTCTGCTCCACCTTTCAGGCAGGCTTCATTGGTTTCACTGGAGATTGCAGCCCCAGGGACCTGGAGGCTGTCAGCATCTGAGGTTAATTGTAAGAGTTTTCTTTCCCCACCCACAGAGATGAACACAGATAAACCAATTTGGTAATTACTCTGCATCCTGGTGCCCTCCTCACTTGCTCCAATAATGGAATAAACTAGGCCAAGGGAATATTTACCCAAACATGGGTGGAAAAATCACTTACATAAATTGGACACTAGCTCCACCCGACTGATTTTATTCTTGGGGATGAAAGAACTAGAAGGTGAGAGGTGGGCGAAAGAGGAAAGTGGTCCTGACGGTGAGGAGCTTGCAGAGGAAGATGTGTTCCTTCAGGTGACATGGATTGGACGCTGTAAATGGCAGAAGGGAAGGGTTGGTATGACTTTCCCAGTTCTGGCTGATTCATTGAATTCACTTTGGATGAATCCACAGCTGTGATTTTTTTGTCGTTTACATGGATGGTACCAGGCATCCTCTTGTAAAGTAAGCCTGGTTTATAGTGGTCTTTCCTTTGCTACTGGAGTTATATGGTTCAAAAACTACAAGAATTAGGCAGTAGGATCCAGAGGCGAGTGTTTCTAGAGAGAGACAACGAGAGAGGGAGAGGGAGATAGAGGAGAAAGAAGAGAAAGAAAGAGAGAGAGAGAGAGAGAGAGAGACTGAGACTGAAGGGGTTGCATTCTCTTTTGGGTGCGGGGGGATGAGGGCTGTGTTGCAGCCAAAAGAAAAACAAAAGATGGCACAGAGAAAGCAGATTCACTGAGAAATGAACCCTGTTGCCTACCCTGAAAAGGTAAAGGAACAAACACAAAAAGAAGTGTAAGGGACCACTGGCACCTGTTATCAGTCATTAACAAACGACCATGTACTGCTAATCTGTGATCATAAAAAGGCCATCTGCTAATGCTCAAAGGTCATTAAGATGCCAGTCATGTTTACTCTGTTCTCATTGGTTGGACTGCTGATCATTTCTTTAAGAAAAAAAAAACAAAAAAACAAAAAAACAAAAAAACAAAACCTTAAATGATTATTGTGGTGGTGCCTGCTAACTCCACGCTAGTTGGGGGTCTGTCGGTGTTTCCATTATAAACCCCTATTCTCAGTGCTTTAAAATACAGTCATAAAAACAACAGGTTAAATGTGTATGCATGTGTGTGCACATGCATGTGCATATTTTTCTTTTCATGGATGGGAAAAGTTTAAGTACTCAGCTTGACTCCATTTATGGTCAATGATATTGATTAGAGAGGAGAGGTAATTTCTCCATTTGGGGCTTTTATTTAATCTGACTGACAAACCCGTTGGGTTAATAGCCTGTTCCCAGTTTTTAAAATTTGTTTTCCTTGATAAAGTAAACGTTGACTCAAGTAAGAGTCATCATCCCAACCTGCAGGAGATCTTGGCTCTTCCATGCTGTGGAGAGAATTGCATTACATGTGGGGTGACCAAAGACTGGATCACAGTGCTGCAAATGCAGCTCAGAAAGGGAATCTACTGAATTAAAGCTTGCCTTCCTTTTGTATGCTGCTCCTGTCCTCAAGAGTTACTACATGGGTTACCCAATTTATCTTGTTTCTCTAACCTTTTCAAATAGATTTGTATATGTAGTTTTCTCTAAAAAGGAGAGTGGAGGGGATTTCTTTCTTTTTTTTCTCCAAGAAACTGTGAATTCTGCTTCACAGGACCTTGGCAGATGATATAAACATGTTGGGTATTGAAAGGTATCAATAATATAGCAATTATCTAGAAGCAAATATTCTTATTATTATATTACATATACATACGCCGGTATACTATATATCTGTCTAGAACTATCTTTAGAGAATTGCTCTTTCATTTCGTTTCCTTTACATTTTATCATCTCCTCTTTTAGGATTCTCCCAGGGAAGGAATGAGGGAAAAAAACCTTGGTGTGTAAACCAATTGATCAAAGGACTCAAAAACAAGCTCTACAATTCTAAAATTCCATCTTCAATCTGCCCATTGTAGCTAGTCATGAAGGTAGTTCTTGTCAATAAGTGGCCCTACAGACCATATATTCTACTGCTTGGCCAAAGCAGGTGCGAAAGCCAGGGCCCACTCCTAAAATATTTTAGCAATACTCTTTGTGTGCATGACTGTGTATGACTCAAGGATAAAGCAAGCAAGGATGGCCTGACCTTCAAGGTTATATCAACATAGACTGGTGAGTTTAAATGTGATTTTCAAAAACCCAGTTTTTAATGTCTTCTGAGATTCTTTAGTGATGGAGGCCGAAATTACTATTCAGATTTTTTCTCCTTCATTTTTGATAACACCACCGTTTCTCATTGCATCCTTGCCTTTCATCTCTGCCAATTAACTAAGTAGTCAGAGCCTTGTTTTGAAAAGTTCTGAGTAGTTAGCGAGCTCTTTTTTTCTGAGCCAAGTCAAAGTGTCCTCTGGAGGCCTCTGAATGAGGGGTCTGTCCATTGCCCCCACCCCTGTCTGCCTGTTAGTGCAGGCCTGGGCTTAATCTTTCCCTTTCAAGGAGTTGCAAGGGGGGAGGGAGTTACAGAGTAGGGGGTGGGGTGGTGACCGCAGGTGGCTGAAGAAAGGGGTCTTGTTCTCGTGATGCTAAATGGCTGGTTAGCACTGCTTTTACTGTGAAATTCAGCTTCTGTCACTTCGTGGTTAATTGCTTTATTATTCTCAGATCCAGATTGGACCTGATTTAGTTCTGTCAGGAGCCATGACTCTCCCTGGCATTTGGCCAGGATCCTTTCGATCCTTTGATCTGAGGTTTTATAATCACATCACCGTTTAGGTTGCAGCAGGAGGCATGGAGCTTTTGCTGCTGCTTTCTACTTAGAAGCGCACAGGGTTGCTCAGTAGGTAGATGGAGTATGACTCTGACCGGGGCAGAGCATTGAAGAATGGGGTCTTATCCTAACTCAGTTTCTCCTTCCTGGTCTTAGACTTTATGGGTTTAGTTTGCTTTTCTCCCTCCATTTGGCCAAAAATGAGGATGGTAGCAGCCATATGGACTTGCCCCTTCAGTGAGTTTTTTTCTGGCCATCTCAAAGTTGGACCCTAGGTAAAGTTTTGCTTTCCTCTTTTGCCAAAGTTTTTTTTATATCAGCTGGCTGCCCTTAATGTGCAGCAAGTCAACAGGTAGTTTGAATGGTCTCCCCTAATTGTAAGCAGAGGCTGGCTGGCCCCATCATTTGTTCTGGGACACAGACGCCAGGGATGAAAATGTCAAGTGGTCCACAGGCTGCATTGTTAGTGTGCCTGCTGAGGATGAGGAGCAGGAGCGACTACGGTCTGAGATTTTTAATAGGCAGGGCTGTAAAATGTTGGCCAGGCCTAAGTCACAGATGCACCACAGAGCTCTTTCAAGCCCTTATTCCAATGCTCCATTTGTAACTATTTTTAACCTTATTAAAAAGGAGCGAAATGCATCAGCTTCACAAGCACATACTAGAGTCTTGCAGTAAATTTATTTGGTTTATAACTCCACCTTTGATTCAGAAGGCCAGCGGGCATGAGAACGTGGATGAACATAAATCTCCTCCAGATCTGCTTGTGGGAACCATATGCAGTTAGGGATGTGCTGGAGATCAGCGCTGGGTCTCCGCTGGAGCAGAGGGGAAGGCGAGGCTCCACTCTTCGAGTTTTCAGGCAGCTCAATCTTCAATTCAATCTTGCAAAGACAGAATGGGTGGCATTTGTGTAATAGAAACACAGACAAAAGTCAGAAGCATGTACCCAGGCAAGTGATGTCTGATAACTTGAGCTCCACGTGACCAGTCTCCCAGGACAAGGTCAATGGGCCCATGGAAGCCAACTTCTATAGCAGAAAGCAGGAGTGGGGCCAGAATTACAGGACTGAAGGCTTTCTCTCTCCTTTTTTCACTTCTCACATGACAGTTCCTCTTCTGTCAGTGGCAGGGGCTAAAATTGCATTTGAAATTTCTTCTAAGTTTTCTCATTTGGAAAGTCTTTGCTAACTTGTGAAAGAAGGACTTTTGGGGGTCAGGCATAATCTTGGCCTGAAGTACCCACACAAATCTCTTTTTTGGGGATCCCAAATAAAAATAAGCTCTTGCCTGCCATGCTGTTTTGAGTTCAGGTCTCCACTATGTGAAGAAGCCTAAATTGGACTAAAGTTCACATAGATGGTCAACAAGGAGGCCTGAGATGAGTTGACTTGATACAAAAAGTTCTGGTTCATAATTTTAGCAGTCATTGTGGAGCCTGCTGTGTGTCCTTGCCAGGCTCTAAGGAGGGCTATCTAGGACAAGAAAGATTTCTGTCCTCCAGGAGCTTGTCTTCTTATTAGAAACACCATGCCCAGTTATTATAGAACCGCGTAGGGCAGTACCTGACTGGGGATTTAACACCACTGAAGGTCAGAGAAGAAAGTATTTGTGGTGCCAGGACAGGGCTCTCTGATGAGAGGGGGAGCACTAGATTCTCTGCTAATGTGATATGTAGGCTCTAATGGACATCTGGTACTTTTGACTGTTGATGATTACTTCTCGTTCACTTCTGGCAACAGAATTCCTTTTCCTGTGGGATAGTCCATTCCATATGATTGATTCACCTGGATTGACTTCATCACAGGGCTGGGCATGTGACCAAGATGTAGCCAGTCAGAGTATTTCACCACTTTGGCTATATTGAATGGTCCAAGGATGGGCACCTGACCCAATCTGGCCAATCACAGTCATCCTAAGACTTTCTCAACAGAGCTATAGGGAAGACTTGTTCTTGTTGGGGGGCTTGCCAGGCTGGACATGTGTGAGGGAGAGAGTGTTAACAGCTCTCCTACCTCGTGTGAGGAGACCCAGTTTGAACTGAACAGAGATAAGCAGAGCTAAGAGTTGGCAAGAGAAAGAGACATCATTTGGTGACCTCATTTGGACTTCTGTGTCTAGCTATGTCTTAAAGCCAATTATGTGGGTTAATAATTTCTTTTTTCTCTGCTGACTTAACTTCTGTAACTTATAAGTGGAAGAGTCTAATATGGGGCTAGGGGGTGGCAATGGAAGTATTTCAGGGAAGTGAGGTACTGGTTTCTGTGTTAGTGCTGGTGGCTCATAAGCAGTTTAAGTAACTTAACATAACAAAATCACAACAACGGGATTTGTCACCCTGGGTAGCTTTTTTCTCTTGAAGACCCGAGATATGGGAATGTATAGAATCAAAGCACGATGAAATGTTTATTGGTCCTAGGCCCAATGTACCTATTCTTAGAAATATATTCATGAAGTTGACTCACTACTCAAACCTTCCCAGCTTCCCCAGAACCCTCACTATCACCACGTATTCTGCTTTAGAACACACTTTGAAACATTTGACCAGAACATTCAATTCAACAAATATTTAAGCCTGTGAGTCAGGCACTGTACTAGGTTTGGGGAATACACTGATGGACAAGCTAGACATGGTCTCTGCTCTTATAGAATTTATGAACTCAATAAAATAGTGTAAACTGAAATTGTGTAATGAGAAGACAGTTTTCTCATGACCTCACTTTGGTTAAACATACAATGGCCAAAATCTCTCTTAAGACTTTGTTTATCCACTGGGCCTCGGGACATTAACTCCTTCTTGGGGTTTGTCTGCCAGTTTAACTGCAGACAAACTTTATGTCGTAACTCATTGGCCTAGATTAATTATTTTTATTTTATTTTATTTTATTGAAACAGAGTCTCTGTCACCCAGGCTGTAGTGCAATGACACAATCTTGGCTCACTGCAACCTCTGCCTCCTGGGTTCTAAGTGACTCTCCTGCCCCAGCCTCCCGAGTAGCTGGGATTACTTATAGGCACACACCACCATACCCAGTTAATTTTTTTTTTTTTTTTGTATTTTTAGTAAAAACAGGGTTTCACCATGTTGACCAGGCTGGTCTCAAACTCCTGACCTCCAGGTGATCCACCTGCCTTGACCTCCCAAAGTGCTGGGATTTCAGGTGTGAGCCCCCACGCCAAGCCTAATTTTTTTTTAATTGATGTATTTATTTTTTGAGATGGAGTCTTTGTCATTCAGGCTGGTGTGCAGTGGCACAATCTCAGCTCATTGCAACCTCCGCCTCCCAGGTTCAAGCAATTCTCATGCCTCAGCCTTCCGAGTAGCTGGGATTACATGTGCCCACCACCATGCCTGGCTAACTTTTGTATTTTTACTAGACATGGGGTTTTCCCATGTTAGCCAGGCTGGACTTGAACTCCTGAGCTCAAGTGATCTACTCGCCTCAGCCTTCCAAAGTGCTGGGATTATAGGTATGAGTCACCGAGCCTGGCCATGACTTGATTAATTTAAATGTCAGACTCCCAGGAGTTGGGCCATTTTTATTAACTTGCTTTGCACCATGCTGATTAAAGGGTTATGCTCAAATTAAAACAATAAAAACAAAAAAAGTAGAAAGAATAAAGGGAGACATAAAAAAAAGAAAGAAATGATAAATGTGTCAATTCCAGTTAAATTAAGCATGAGCATAGCTTCCCTGTGTTCTCTTTACAACATCCTCCCCACTTTCTGTTTTGGTTTGGCATGTCAATAATTGTGTCACTGATATTGCACTTGTATGCTTCTAAGTAGTGATACACTCATGGTAGCAGAATAGAATAGCCCAGGGGCCATATGTAATGGAGATGCTAGATGCTGAAATGCCTCTTCTCTCATTTGTAAGGGTAATAGAGTAAGATTTAGGTTCAAATCCTGGCTCTATCACAGCATCTATATGTCCAGGTCAAGTTGCTTAATCACTCTGATGAACCTTAGATTCCTCAATGATAAAATGAAGCTAGTAATTATAACATATAGGGAAGATATGAAAATTAAAATAACACAGGGAAAATGCTTAGCAAAATGCTGGCATATAAAAAATCTGCAAAGTTTGCTAAAATTAGTATGTGAAAGAATGATGAAGAATAAGATATTTACATAGTCTCAAAGTATCTCCCTAAGGCACATATAAATTACAAATGAAAAAAATAGAAATTTTACAATGGTGAAACCTGACAAATACCACCTTTGTCAAGTGATCAAATTGTCACTAATGATGGGCAAATCACAGTTACATGCCTCCTGATATGATGCACTGAGAAGGACACAATACCACGTTGTAATGTTCTAGCTAAAATGCATAACCTGAATTTAATCATAAGGAAACATCAGACAAACCCAAATTGGGGGACATTTTTAAAACCACTGACCTGTACTCTTTGAAAATATCAAGGTCATGAGAGATAAAAGAAAGACTGAGAAACAGTCTAAATGCAAATTCCAATTCAGGATTGGAAACCAGATCAGAAAAAAAGTGGACTTTAATAGGAAAATTGGCAAAATTTGAAAATAGGCCCTTTAGATGCTATTATAATCTAGTTTCAATAAGAAGAATGTTAATAGTTTATGAATCTGGGTGAAGGGTATATATGAATTCTTTGTGCCAGTTTTATTACATTTTGAAATCTGAAATTATTTCAAAATGAAAAAAAAAATGCATGTAGTAGGCATTTGACAAATGGTGCTGTGATTTAGGGAATCTTCCTGAATCTGTGCGAGCCATTTAGATGAGATTGGCAGCTCTGAACGCTGTGCCCGTGTGCACCTCTGCTGGGAGGTCTGGCAGCTCTGTGAGGGTGTCACACATTTGCAAGGGCATTCCTGGGCTATCTCTGCCTGGCTCTCTCCCTATGCTCTGTCCTCCATCTATCTCCACAGTTCCTTTAATGAAGAAGTTTGAGACAAGCAAACTCTTGTCTCACAGTTACTCCCTAACAGTTTTTAGAAATTGGACTTTTCCTTTTAGGTCAATGAGATTGTCCAGCTGATGAAGATTCACCCAAAGCTCTACCATTAATTTAGCTTTGGCCTTGACCACTATTTTTTCACTTGCTGGGCCTGGTCTCTCCATCACTGGGAACTTGGAGGAATAATGATAAACTTTTAAAAAAGTTGTGCCCAAACCTGAAATCCACATTATCAATACAGTAGGTGCAGAAGAAAACTTAGGAAAGCTGACTAAAGCTAACGAGGGGGCAAAATGCACAGATTCTAGTGTTTTAGAAAGACTTGATTCTAGAAAGACCAAACCAGAGAGATAATATAATCTAGAAAATGCACAAAATTATGGAAAGTAAACATATGCTCTTCATCATGCTTGATAGAAAGACTGGCTGTGCATTGAAATGTAAAAGAACCAGTTCTAAGAAAATAAGAAAAAAAAAACATTACAAATAAATAAAACAGGTATGAGTCTTGTTTATCATAATAAAGTTCAACAATGATGAAGTTCAAGGGGGTTTGAATCAACTTGCAGGCAATAGATAAAAAAGACAAATAAGTGAAACCATGGAGAGCTGGAGTCGCCATCAAGAATATCCTCCTCCACCTAAATATCCTTTGATATCCTTGTTAGAATTGGATCCAAAACTCTGTGTCATTTTCCTGTTCTTAATTTTGCTCATACACTCATGGGCCCTTGAACATAGGCTGCTCTGTAAAAGTGAATCGATGGTGATGATCTCACAAGGAATGTTGTGAGGTTAACAAATACAATTTGTAATGTGCACTGCAAATATAAAGTGCCATAAAAATGCTAATGAATGGTAATGCGTGTCCACTCATTAGCAGGCTGGCGCAACAGGCCAAGGATAATAGAAAAAGAGACTGCCTTTTGAACACACAAAGTGCTATCCTATTCAGCTGGCCTCACACATGCCACCATGGGAGGCTCCGGCTCAGCTCTCATTATTCACCCAAACAACTTCCTTTCCATCTCTGTCTGGGTCTGCAAGCTGCTTTCTGCATGAAGAAAGATTCCCTGAAACCTTTTGGCGCCATCAACAACAACAGCAGCAATGAAAGTTTGGCTTGAAAAATTCATTCAAGGAATAAAAAAATACAATGGAAATCTATCATTATAGATGTTTTGGAGAGGAAAAAAAAAAGATTCAGGCTTTGTTTTGCATTTTGGTAAGAAATGATATATAGCTACGTAGTAAAACTGTTTTATTAAAAAGATCTTCTCACCCTGAAATCAAAATACGAATTGTATCCTCTTATCATCCAGTCACTTTCGAATGAAAGTTAAAAATGCTGATACTGTGGAACTAGCCCTTGGTATTATATCTCATAGCTGATATATTTGTCTAATACTTTGGTTTTTGAAGGCCCATTACTCAGGACCAGTGCGCAGGCTGTTCATTTTAATCCTTTCGGGTTACTGAAAACAGGAATGCTAGGAAAAGCCTGTAGATAAGATTACATTCCCTGCTTCTGTGTGTAGGTAGGTAGTGGAGTTTGAACCAGATAGTGAAACTAATGGAGTTTTCCTCATCCTAAGAAAAGGGCTCTGACCTCAGATTGTTGGGCTTTTATTTAGGCAAACCCTGCTGAAAACTAGGGTTCTATGTTGGTCAGAACGAATCCTTCCTTTGTTGGAGTGGAAAATTTTAACAGCCCAGTGAGTGTCCAGATGTATCCATAACTGAGTGTCCAGGAACTTCAAACACCTTAGTTTTAGCAATAGCACAGATATAGAAATTCATTATGTTTATTCTGACCTAATGAAATGAATCTCATTCTACTGAAGCAATATGTTGAGGACCAATCAGAAGGCTTGGGCCTCCTCTGCTGTCCTGTGCCATGCAAAATAAGGGGAATTATGGAGTCCTTATTCATGGTTGCCTTTTGGGCAGCACGAAGAGTTTACAGGGAGGGTGTTAAGTAGCCCAGATTAAGTTGTTTAAGTGGGCTAATATTGTTTGGTTTACACAAAGCCATCCAGCAATTATATTGATGCTTGACAGTGTTATCATCATTATTTATTTTGCTATAAGCTAGATTTATTGAGATTTGTAGCATTCGTAATACTAAGCATAAGAAACATTAATAGCTTTACTAATTATATCACTACTTTACAGATATAGATAGTGATAAAAATGCCAAGTAAAGTGAACTAGTAAAACACTTTGAAGAGAATTTTAAACCCAGTTGCTGATTGACGATGTCTTTGGTGAGTCTCGGAGTCTGAATGGAGAGGAAAGCCTTCTTTCAAGATTTAAGTCTTTCTTTCCTGCCCGTTTCTAGTGCTTGGAAAGTAATTCTGCCTTCACCTGGCCGTAATCAACTGAACCATGTATTTAATATGGGGCCAAGTGAACATTCGTTGTTTTGGGTCCCAGCAAAATGAAAATCAGAGTGTGGAGGAGAGAGAGGGAGAGGGAGAGAAAAAGAGAGCAGGAAAGGAAAGGGGAGAGGGAGAGAAGACAAACAAATGATCATAAATGAAGGAGGGAGAATAAAGAGAATTGAGTAAGCAACATTGTGCACCTCCCCATTTCATTCTGGTTGCTGATCTTGCTCTGTGTTCTCCAGCACACACCTTGTTATAAATGAGGATATCGAGTGAGGAAAAAGAGTTAATAAATCCACTGCCTTTGCCATAACTGCTAATGGGAATCCATGAGCAGTTTAAGTGCTGGTCAAGTAAAGAGACTAAACTGGGAGTGGAGGACGTGGCAAATAAGAATGAGTAGGCAGCATGGCTAGTCTGTGAGCTAAAACTGTAAGTGATATCCTTGCATGGATTGCAACTCTTAGAATTTCTGAGGTCCTGCTTGTTCACCTACATAGCTCATCATCTCCAAGAATAGCTACTCAGCCTAGAGCAGGAGATACTGCTTTTATAAATAAAGTTTTACTGGAACACAGTCACACCCATTCATTTAAGTATTGCTTTTGTGCTACAACTGGGTCTGCAGACTTGAAAATGTTTACTATCTGGCCATTTATTTTAAAACATTAAAAAGATACTGATTTCTAGAGACTTAGGAAACTATAACTACTTGGTTAAATAAGTTGAAAATTTTCATGATTGGCCTAAAGTGTACATTTTAAAAGTTATTTTTTTCGTGGGCTACAATGTATGCCTTCAAAATTTTTCATGACCTACCTCAATGTTATGTGAACATCAGAAGACTGAGATGGGTTTGGGACATGGGTGTATAAAAGAAAGCCCTTCTCTTTGTGCAAAACAGAAGTGTGAACCTTCAAGAAAAGGCCCTAGGTTGCATTAGATAATTCTGATTTTAAATGGCTAATCTTAAAGCTATAACTCAGGGATAAAAGATATGGGTATTTTTATTTGTAGTTTGTGGTAGGTCTTATTGCATTTCTCTGTCTTCTGGGAGCAAGCTGAGAGGTTCATAGTAGGGAATAACACACCTAAGCCAACTTGAATGAATTCCCCACCATCACCTCCCCAAAGAAAATTCCTAACATGGAAAATTCATTTCAGCAGGAGAGGTCTCAATTTTTGAAATGTTTTGACCTGATTTAGAGGCTAGATATAAATAAAAAGGAGAGTGCTGTTTACTCACTACACTTATCATAAAATATTTGGGAGCTAAGACATACTGGATGCAATCTAACAATAGTTGCAAAATAGACATTGTATTTTTGTTGATTTCATTTCCCCTTTAATAATTCTTAGGTTTTCCATCACACCTGTTCTTATTGTTGGCTCTGTAGAATCCTATACCCTGTAAATTCTAGCTGAAATTCTATCACTTTCATGACTTTTCCTCAACCAACTCAGTTGAGAATAGTGGAAAACCAACAGGCTTTGCAATCAGAGTTGACATCCTGGCTCAGTGGCTGAGGGACGGACCAAGAGCAAGTTACTCATTTCTTCGGAGGTTCCATTTGCTCAATTGCAAATGAGTAAAAAACTCGAGTCTCAGAGTTGTTAGGAAGATTAAATGGAAAGATGAATGCCAAGGCTTGGCAGGTAATAGACTTTCAATAAATGATAATAAGAATAATTATCTTCTTGGAACCCTTCTTTTTTGAACAGCAACAATTGCCTATACTAATTAAGTGACACTTTCTGTATACTGCCTTACATTTGTAGTTTATCTTTTTATATACATATTTCCTTTACCTAATTGAATTCTAGGTTTTTAAGAGTAGGTAACATATTTGCTTCTGGATTTAAGTATATTTCAAATAATAGGTGCCTAATAAGTATCTGGATTGATTCTGAGTCTTTGACATATTGGGTAACTATAGAGGAAAACCAGAGCAAAGAGATTGTGTGTATTTTCTGGGCTTCTAAATTGTCCCAAACATAAAATCTTTATCAGGAGAGAGAGACTGTGTTGGGGAGGGAGTGGAGATCTCTGACTTACCCAGATGTCTACATTGGCAAAATGGGAGACACAAATAGAGCAGAGATAGTTCTGAAATGAGGGTCCTACCCCCCAGGGCCTGAATCGCTGGTCTCTTCTCTGTCCTCAGGCCTACAAAAATATTTTTCGATACAACAGTGAGAGATTATTGGTGAAGATAGTCTACTTAACAAATTAACGATTTCTTCAGTAGGGAAGATGATGAGTGCTAAAATTAATTTTTAAAAATCTGTAGTCTTTAGATTTCCTCTCTTACCTGAGAATGCATCAATATTGCAGTAGGCATTTTTCGAAGATATAATTTAAATATGATAAAATTAACTCTTTTCAGCTATGCAGTTCTCTGAATTTTCATAAACTTATGTGATGTGTAAACTTCAACACAATTAAGATGTGAATATTTCCATCATCCCCAAAAGTTGTCTCATTTCCCTTTATTGTCAGTTTCTCTCCCTTCACCCCCAGCCCCTGGAAGCCACTGGTCTAATTACTAACCCTATAATTTTGCCTTTTTGAACAAGTCATATAAATGGAATCACACAGTATGGAATCAACAGTATGTGTCCTTTTGAGTCTGGCTCCTTTCACCCAGAAAAATCATATTGACTCTCCTGTGTATTGTTTTGTATAACAGAGGTCATTCTTTTTTTTACCCAGGTATATGGCATTATATGAATGTATTGCGATTTGTATATCCATTTGCCACCACTTAAAGGACATTTGGGTGGTTTCTGACTTTTAGCAATTATAAATGGAGGTGCTCTAAATATTTGTGTACAAGTTTGTGGGTGTTCATGTATGAATACATGGGTGTAGGATTCCCTTGGGTGTGCAACTGCTGGGTTAATTATACATTTAACTTTTTGGTTGTTAAGTGTACATTTAACTTTTTATCAGAAACTGTCAAGTTATACTTCAAAGCAATTTCACCATGTTGCATTCCCACCAGAAATGTATAAGAGTTCCAGTTGCTCCCCATCTTTGTAAGCATCTTGTATTGTCAATTTTCTTTTAATGTGAATAACTCTGATAGGTATGTAGTAGTATCTCATAGTTTTTAATTTGCATTTCTCTAATGGCTAATGATGTTAAACTATTTTTCACGTGTTTCTTTTTCATTCATATATCCTCTTTCGTGTTGCCTTTTCAAATCTTTTGCTGTTTTTTTGAGTGGGAGAGGAATGTTGTGTTTGCAATAGGCATTTGTAATTGTGCTATATTTTTTTGTAGTCAACACCCACTATTTCATGGCATGAAACTACAGTGAGTCAGTCAGGCCTTCATCACCTTAGAATATTCCTTTCAGTACCTCATATATCTAAAGTTTATTAGAGACATGAACGACAGACAAGGCAAATTACTTAATAGTCCAGAGTGAGCAAATGACCAAGGTTTCTTTCAGCTTGGTGGTGAGAATAGCTCCCAGTCTGTTCCTCTTTCCCACTTGCTCCTTGCTCAGTCCTCCTCAGTCTCAGCCTCTTCCTTACTAATAGGGAACGTGCCAATCATATCCTGGCCTCAGGTCCTTTGACCTTAGGCTCATTTTACCTGGAAAATTCTCTCCCCAAAAGTTGCATAGCTTTTGCACGGATACCTCCTTCACTTCAGGTCTCTGGTCAAATGTCACCTTATTGGGTAGTCCTTCCACGACAAGTCCATGTAAAATACAACTGCTTCCTTCCTCCACATCCTCCTGCCTTATATTGCTTTGTAGCATTTATCAGTACCTGGTATGCTGTATTTTATTCATTTTTTGTTTACTGTCTATCTCCTGCTCCTGAAATGTAAGTTCCATGAAAGTGGGAATTTGACCTGTTCTGTTTCTCTGATAGATTCCACAGTCTGAAAAAGTCTCTAGGATATAGGAGGCATTCAATAAATTGTGGGTGTAATTAATACATCACAGGGAGAAAGGGACATGAGTGAAATGTTAAAGAGCTGTCAGAGTTTTTAGACAGGCCTGCACTTTATACCAGATCTGGCCTGCTTCTAGATCTTAAAAATTTGTTAAGCTGTTTCACATTTGACACAAGTGAACTCCTAAACCAAGCTTTCTTTGGCCTAAACCTGTGTAATATTTCTAAATGGATGTGGTGGTCCTTTAAAAACCATCTCGAAAATGGCAGCAAACAGAGGTGGCAGTGATTGCCTTTTTTGAGGCCCATTGCCTAATTTCTCTTTGCCTCTGGTTTATTGATGCAGCAAAGCCAAAATGAACTTCATGAATCTTAGGACTCTTCCTTAGGTACAATTTGTGAGTGGACTCAGACTCTTCCTAGGATTTCCTTATCCTTTGTCTTCAACTACTTCAAACTTTTTTGGTTTTGTCTTTTGTTACCCTTGCTCTCTCATGTTGAACATAGAGGTGGGACATTTAGTTGCTTGCTTTTTGGTAGGGTTCCTCTGAATAGACTGGAGTCATAGGTAAGGATGGTTCCTCATCATGCAGTGGGTGGGCTGTTTCTTTTTATTTTCTTTTAAATTATTATGGATACCATTATTCATTGTACATAGTTATGGGGTACATGTGATATTTTGATAGAAGCATACAATGTGTAATAATCAAATCACAGTAATTGTTGTTCTTGAATTCAAGGTCTCCAGGGTTGGAAACTTAAGGAAGTTATTCTTCTTTGGTGAAGCTTAGATCGCAATGAAGTTAACAGTGGGTTCTTCATGCTTTTTCATATTTTTCAGTATTCCTGCTCATAAATTGTTTTCCATACCTGGTTCAAATCTGAAAACTTTCCTGAATGTGAATATGGTAGGGTCCACTCTAGACTGGGACTAATTGGTGAAAATAGAAAAATTCCTGGAAAAAATAATGAACTAATCAAGCAATCAAATGAACTAACAGTACACTAAACACTCAACAATAAATAGTTGTTTTGGAAATGAAGAATATTTTATAGTTACCAAAACAAAAAGGGGGAAATTTTTTCTGGAAATATACTTTCTCTCTCTTTTGATACAGAGAGTCAGACTTTTCAGTGCATTTTTAGCTCAAAAATCATTGGAAGAAAATGACTGTCTAACTTACATTAATAAAATGCAAGACAGTATTTGGTCCTTTTTATTGTCAAGACTTCACAAATGGGAGGGGATGTCATAGGTGTAAAGGGACACTGTAGCTTTTCCCTTGGGCTGAGTTCCTTTATAACATGTATCCTTGCAGACTCTGATTTTCAGAAATCTTCTAAGCTGAGCATGTTTCAGAACTGATCTTTACCTCCTCAGTGATCTTAAGCAAAATTATGAAAATCTTCCCAAATCCTGATTTTATAACGCCAAGAAATACTGACAGTGATGCTTCAGGAGGTTAATGATGGTCTAATTATCTTGCACCAATAAGGAAAAAGAGTCAGCCTTTTGGCAAGATTATGTCAGAACTAGTCAGATAATATAGATATTTCTACCTCCACACATTTTCTAAAGGGGAATGTTGCTGCTTTAATTAAATGTTATATGAATACATTTCAAATAGATCCAAACACAGGGCAAACTCTGTTTCAGAACTGCTGTTCCTACATTTAAAATGTATTTGAAATGTAATTAAAAAAAAACAGATAATGGGAAAGAAAAACTAAAAGAACTCGAAACAAGCAGAATATAGTAGCTCATCATTACACTAATATATCAAACAATGTGATCTTAGCTTAATTATCCCCTTTGAGAGTTGAGAAAACTAAGCACAACCTTCAATTTACAGCTGTTTGGTGCCGGGAACCTGAATTATTATTTAAGAAGAAGGGGGGAAAAAGTTTATTTATTGTGACCTCCACTCAGTTTTTATTCATCGTGGAAAATCTGTATATTCACAAATGAGGGCTATTCATCGTTAGACCGCAGCATTCTTCAGCTGTCCAGGCCTACATCAACTGCACTTCTCCAGCTTTTGTGTGCGTCTCGAAGGCTCTTCATCCAGATTGTTCATCATCTTGATGGTCCAGCTTTATCTTGCTTTTGTGCAGCTGCATTCCACTTATCCAAAGTGCTGAGGGAGATGAGGGAGAGGGAGAGAGCTCGCGAGTGAGCGGGAGAGAGTGAGCAGGAGAGAGTGAGAGAATAGGAGAAAAAGCAATGGCCGGCGCACATGAGGATAATTTGTAGTTTCTCAATAATAATAATAAAAAAGGAGGACAGGCTAATTACTGGCTTAACTAGGGCAGCCTGTGGATCTTCATGTCAAAAGGACTGCCGTAATTATTTGCCATCAAAGCACATTCATATTGTGGCACAAAAGAAGGGCCTTTTGCAAATGGATCTTGCTAATAAACAGGGCTGAGAGGAGCATTATGTGTCTCCCTGGTTGCAGGCACATTAACACAGTGACATGGAGCATAACTCCGGGCCTGAGGAAAAAAACACCAGAATGATAATTATCCCCCTACCCTCCCCAGCCTCCCTCGCCTTTCCCTTTGTGTTGGAAGAGGAAGCCGAACATGACCTATTGAAGGGCCCAAGGCAGGCTATTAGTGACCCCTGAGCCCTGACAAGGTGCTTCTGTTCTTTTAAAAGCTGTCTCTTGATGTCAGAAGGGCCACGTGGACCAGCGGGCTCCGCTCGAAATGGTCCAGCAAACACTTCAACCTTAAAGACACCTGGAAGGTCATGACCAATTTAATGCAGATGAAGACAGCAGAGACAAGGCTCTGTTGAATCCTGATACTGCAGTCCTCCCTGCCTCAGCCCTGCCCCTCTTTTCTTCTTTTTTGTCCACACTTGCTCAAATGCACGACTTATGTCCTTAAAATGAAATTCAGGGGACAAAAAGTTCTCTCGTTTTCTCTTAGTAAGTGAAGAGGGTCTTAGGGAAACATTTGCTTGCCACAGAATAATTTATGGAAGAAAAATTATGGGACAGTAGTATGTAAAAAATACAGAAAACAGAAGGTAAAGGTGGATGCAAATACAGACCCTAGATTAACCCTTCCTCTAGCAGATGTAAACACACTGATTTCCCACAGGTAGGGGGTCACTGGCAGGACCAGAGCTCTGGGTTTAGTGAATAGCACTCCCTGCTTTTCTTGCTTCTTGATGGGCAGGTGATGAGAGGCTCATCAGGGATGGAAACTGGCACAAACAAGTCTGGTGCCCAGAGGTTCACCTGTAAGCCCCAGCCTGCCCAACTGTGGAGGCTGCTGGAGGTCCAGGCTTGTTCCAGTTCCACACAGGGCAGTTGATATTATAAAAAGGGCCAGTTGGCAGCTTGGAAGATATACCAGACACGAGTAAGATTGATTTGTCTTTTCCCATTATTTCCTGTTTTCCTGTCTGTCTTGTGATTGTTCTGTGAGAGGTGTCTTCTGACACTGAGTGGACATCCCAGAACCCAGAAGACAGAGAAATGTATTCCATTTTACACACATCAGAAGAAAACCCAATGCCTGTAACTCTTATTTTACCCAGCAGAGAAATTAAGAGTGAAAATTTGCATTGCAAAAGGTTCTTGCTTCACAAAAGCCAACTTCCCAGAGCATTTAAATATTTAATTATTTGAAAGGTTGGAGGTAGATAAACTTGAAGTTAAAATGTTATGAGCCATTTCTAATGGAAGATCTACCAGGAATGACTTAAGAACATTAAAAGATGTGTTATCTGTGGGAAAACAAGATTAAGGGTTTTTAAGATTTGACTGAAAACCCTTCAGGAGTGTGCCCTCTATCGGAAGCAGCCTGAGCCTAGGAATATAATACACTCTTAGGTTGTAAATCTCCTAATAATCAATTGATCCCTTTCACTTTCTTATTGCCTTCTTCCCCGCTCCCTTCCTTCTTCTTTTTTTTTTTTGTACTGTCTTTCTTTTCAAATAGTCTTAACATAAAGAAATTGGGATATGAACATACTAATTATAGATATAGATTTTCCAATCTGTTAAGAATGGTAAAGCAAAAAAAAAAAAGTTGAAACCATATTATTTCTTATTTTATCTCTCTAGACTGGACCTCTTTCTCTGGAACTTTAAATGCTCACAACCAACTGTCCACAGACCCCTACACTTGAATATCTAATAGACATCTCAAACTCAACATATCCAGAATGGACCTCCTGGTTTGCCCCGTAAAACTTGACTCCAGTCACTGTTTTTCCAGTCTCAGTGGATGACAACCGCAACTTTCCAATTCTTAGATCATATTCTTGTCTCTTCTCTTTTTCTTATCACTTCTAATCTGTTAGAAAATACTACCACCTCTACCTTCAAAATGCATTTAAAATCTAATCACATATCTAACCTCCACTGATACCTTGACCTGAGTCACCATCATCTTTTGCCTCCATTATTCCAGTAGCATTTTAACAAATCTCCTGTCCCTTGTTGACCTATCCCTAACTCAGCAGTGAGATCTGTCCTTCTAAACTGTAAGTCAGTCATGTTGAAAGCTTGTTACAAAGGCTGTGAGGCTTTCTGACTTTATCTCCTACTTTTTCTTCCCTTGATCCTTTTGTTCCAGCCACAGTGTTCCCCTAATTTTTTTGTAAACACATAGCAAGACTGCTCCCATATCAGTACATTCAACTCCCTCACTGCCAGGTCATTTTTCAGAACTTGCTTTCTCAATGATGCCTATCCACCTTATTTAACACTGCAGCCTGCCCCCATCCTCAACAACATGAATCCCCCTTCCCCGGTATATTTTTTAGTTTTTTCAGTAAAACTTACTGAGAGTACTCTGTAACTTACATTTTATTTTAGTTATTATTTTTGCTGTTTATTTGTCTCCTAAGCTTTAAGAGGGTTACTTTGTTGTTGTTGTTGTTTTCTTTGTTTACACTGATGTACCCATATGTACCTAGAATAGAATCTGGAATATAGTAATTGCTCAATAAATATTTGTGGTGTGACTATTGATTTAATACTTTTTTTTTTTTTTTTTTTTTTTAAAGACAGAATCTTGCTCTGTGGCCCAGGCTGGAGTACAGTGGAGTGATGTTGGCTCACTGCAACCTCTGACTCTCGGGTTCAAGCGATTCCTGTGCCTCAGCCTCCTGAGTAGCTGGAACTACAGGTACACACCACCATGCCCAGCTAATTTTTGTAGTTTTTAGTTCAGACAGGGTTTCACCATGTTGGCCAGGCTGCTCTGGAACTCCTGACCTCAGGTGATTCACCTGCCTCGGTCTCCCAAAGTGCTGGGATTACAGGCATGAGCCACCACACCTGGCTAGATTTAATAAATTTTAAAGCTGAGGAAAATGGAGGTCAGTAGTAATGATTAAAAAACAAAACATGCCAGGCACGGTGGCTCACGCCTATAATCCCAGCACTTTGGGAGGCCACGGCAGGTGGATCACCTGAGGTCGAGAGTTCGAGACCAGCCTGACCAACATGGAGAAACCCCATCTCTATAAAAAATGCAAAATTAGCTGGGCGTGGTGGCACATGCCTATAATTCCAGCTGCTTGGGAGGCTGAGGCAGGAGAATCACTTGAACCCGGGAGGCAGAGTTTGCAGTGAGGCGAGATCATGCCATTGAACTCCAGCACTGGCAACAAGAGCAAAACTCCATCTCAAGATAAATAAATAAAATAAAATAAAATACTGGAAGGTGTTCAGAAGGAAAAACAAAACTTGCCTTCATAAACAAATCTAGAGTAAGAATTCAGATCACTAGATTGCTACATAGCAAGACCTATTATACTATCTTGCTTTCTTCGACTTATGTTGGTTGCATTTACATAGGCTCCTTTCTTTAGGGTAGGGGTGGGGCCAAAACAAAGCATAGTAGAATAATAAGAGGGTTTTTGGTTTAGTTTAGCTTGTTTTTTTCCTATGTAATCCAAAGCATTTTGGCACTGATTTTTAATTTTAATTTTGCTAGTGTCCCTTTTACTTCTGCCAACGTCATCTACCTCAATTATCATGAAATCACAACCATCACAGCAACTTCTTTAGGATATTCTGCTTTTTCTCAACACTCAGAACATTGAGCATTACAGCTAGAAAGTTAGAAAAGAATGGATCAGGTTCTAATGTCTACCTTAGACCAAAGGAAATGATTCTGACAGTGATACATTTGGGAACTGAAAACATGAACAAGGAACGAAATGCAAACCCAAACTTTGTGAAATTTAGGATCTGCATTCAACATGTCACAGCACATCACCCCACACCCTTCTTTAATGTGTGAGCCCATAGAAAAGAAACATTTTTTTCATCCCAGAGCTGTTCTCATAAGGTTTCCTAGGACTACCATACCTCTAGCGATAGCCCTAGTAATGTCTATTTTACCCCATAGCTTTTTAGATAGGCAGATCTTTCAATGTGATAGGGCAAACAGTGGCAGTTCAGCTGCCAAGTCTTAATTCCCAGGCCAAGGCTCAAGTCAGTAATTTATCTCTATCTCTCTCTCGCTATGTCTTTATCTCTGTCTATCAGTATCTTAAGATTATAGAATAAATTGGGAGGGAGCATTTGAATAATGATAACTATTTTTAATCAGAATAAATCAGTTTGTTAGTCATCACAGAATGCTTCTAGGACAAAGGAAGGGAGGGAAAGAGGAAACAGAATTAGATGACGATGACATTGTGGATGTTGACTTTTATTCCAAGTTTGGGTTAAATCCTCCTGAGACCAGTGATCCTGGAAGTGTGGCATGAATTTCCTTGGTTCCCAAAGCAGATGAGCTGTTTCTTTCAAGTATCTGCAGGTCCTCTCTGCCTTCAGCCTGCCTGATGTAGAGCAGGCGGGGGATCATGTGTTTATCTCAGAAGGCCTAGGGTATGTCTGCTTCAGGACACAGAGGCAGTGAGACCTCTAGGATGAGAAGATCAGCACAAGACCTGGACTGGCCAGCAGAGGCAAAACTTGTGTGGTACAGAGGAGGCCCTGAGAACTGCTGAAATTCTTGCTTTTACTTTAACAAGTAGAAAGGGAGTCTTAATAACACTCATGATTTCCCCCTTTACTGTGTAACAGTGGGCTCTGTTAGCAACCTGGAGAACATTGGCAAATTCATGAATCAGCTTACACGGCTATCATGAAGGGGAATCATTTGTTAGCCTAAGTAAAACCTGGATTAATTGCAACTGTCTGTTTGTGGAAATATTGACTAAGGAGGGCTTTAGGATACATTGTAAAAAGGTGAAAAACCTCAGATTCATGGAATGTAAGCCTTTTTTTGTTCATTAGTAGTAGTTGAGGCAGTAAAAAACACAGAAGCTTTGGTTCAACTGAATGATGGTGATGTAGGAAAAAATAATTAGAGTGCTTTTGGAAAGATTTTTTTTTTTTTCTGAGTTTATCTCTGATTTTTTTTTTTTTCTGTGTAGAAGGGTAGATGAGCAAGACTAGAAAATGCCTCTAAATGTGGCTTTCCTGTGAAGTCGTTATTGCAGTTTTTTTCCCCCTTTTTTGTGACTTTGGAAGAAACAGTCCTAGAAAACCTTATGAGAACAGTCTTGGGAAGATAAAAAACAAGTGCTTATTTTCTGTGGGCTGACATATTAGAGCGTGGTGGTTTGGGTGATGTGCTGTGGCATGTTTAATGCTGATCCTAAGTTTACCAAAGTTTTTTGGGTTTGTGTTTGGTTCCTTGTCCATGTTTTCAGCTCTCAAATGTATTACTGTCAGAATCATTTCCTTTGGTTTAAAATCATATGCATGATGTCAGTTATTGACTTAGAAAGCATGCCTTGATCAAAGTGTTCATTGATACTAGCACATGCAGAAGAATCTTTGTGGAAGAAACAGTACTATCTCTTCCTTAAAGGTCTGAAAGTGGAACCAGTCAAGGCTCCCATTGTGGGCCAGAGCATCTTGAGCTGTGTAGAACAATATTCCCAGGCTACATTTTCAGGGACCCTCCTGCAAACAAAGGGGGATTTCCTTTCCCCTTCTACAGCCTGGTTCTTAAAACCAAGAGGAATCTGCCACATAATTGTTTCCATAAGGAGAGGCTTCATTCTGTGTCTGAATCCTTTATGCCCTTGTGTCCCTGAGCACGCCTTTCTAAACAGCAGTGTGCAGAAAGTCAGTGGAATGGGCGCCACAGTCCGGGACCCCCTACAAAGGACAGAAAAAAATGAGGTCCCAATGCTAGTGCTTAGATCAAAAGAGAAGCAAACAGGATAGTTATACTTAGAAGGCCTCTATAGGTCTGGTTATTTATTACCATCATCAGGCAATATTGATGTATGTATTCTTTAATAAAAGCTGACCACCCACAGAATCTGAGGGAGAAATCTTGAATTTAGCTCAGGTTTTCAGGGTGAAATTGTTGCTGTTATAGTAAATAGAATTACTTAATGTTTACTTTCTTCCTGTGTTAGTGTCCTCTATACCCATGTTTAAAGCCTAAGTACACACATATGCCTACACGTGTACACATACACACACATACATATACAGAAAACATATGTATGCCTAAAAGTATGTATGCAACTTAAAATATGAAAAATGTCCAGGCCTTCCACCATGGCCCACAGATGTTTATACTTCTAGTGTCTTTTATGTCTGTAGTGTGGCATTTTTTCTTAAAACATTAACTTTTCATATTCTGAAAGTTGTATGTGTTGATTACAGAACATTTGGAAAGTGTAAGAAAATACAAAGGGAAAAATAAAAGTCATACAAAAATCACATACCATCATCAGGCAAAGAGAACTACTACTCATGTTTTGGTGCTGTTGTTTTTATGTAGCTTACTTTTAAATTTTGGTTGTCTCCAACCTGTTATTCTCTGTGAGGAAAGTCACATACCTTTAGGTGAAACAAATGGTGGCATAATTAGTCTATTCGTTTTGCTATTTTAAGACAATGCACATTATCTTTAACAGTCTCCTGTGAAGTACATGACCGTTTTCCATCTATCATCCATTCATCATTCATCATTCATCATCCATCTCTTCATCCATCCATTTGCCATCCATCCATTCATCTGTCTCTCCCATGGGTCCTTACTCATTTTCAAGTAATGTCTCCAATTTCCTTTAGGATTCTGTTCCATTTAGGTCTTCCTGTCTAACCAGGCTCCTTCTATTTTCTTTCCTTCTTTTTTTTTTTTTTTTTTTTTGAGATGGAGTCTTGCTCTGTCACCAGGCTGGACTGCAGTGGTGAGATCTCTGCTCACTGGAACCTCTGCCTCCCAGGTTTAGGTGATTCTCCTGCCTCAGCCTCCCAAGTAGCTGGGACTACCAGCACGTGCCACTACACCCAGCTGATTTTTGTATTTTTTTTTTTTTTTTAGTAGAGGCGGGGTTTCACCATGTTGACCAGGATGGTCTCGGTCTCTTGACCTCATGATTCACCTGCCTCAGCCTCCCGAAGTGCTGGGATTATAGGTGTAAGCCACCATGCTCGGCCTCTCCTTCTATTTTCTGAGGAATATCCAAACCCCAGTTTGATAATATACCAACATCTTAGCGATGTTTCCTTTGTGTTCTTTTTTTTCGTTATCGCTCACCTTCAGCCCTTTAGCAACTCAACCGTGTGGCTTAGATTATGATGTTACTATTTAATCCCTTTAACCTATAACTCTGAACTTTTTCTTCCCAGGTATCATCTATAGTTCATCCCTCCCGTGCCTTCATGTCAGTTCACCTCCATCAAGATCTTTGTACCCCTCCTTATCTTCCGCTTTATAACCACGGTGTCTCATTTGACCTGGACACAGCAGTCAATCATTTCAACTACATACTATCTCACACCTTCAGCTTATTATCGACTTTATTCCCTTCCAAGTCTGGGTCAGCCCAAATAGGTTTCTACCCTTTTTGCCACTGCTGAAGAAAATTTTGTGACTTCAGTGATTGATTCAAATGTATGATTTCCAACCTCAGCTGAACTTTTAAAGCTGCTGAAAATGCTTTTTTAATGGCAAGTTAACCCATTTTTATTCCTTTCTAATATATTATCACTTGCTAAAAACTACCAACTTGGTCTTAGTCTCCTTTCTTTTAGTGGACAACCTGCCACCCTACTTGTATAAAGAGAAGTAAGGTCATGAATGATGGGCTCATAGATGCTGGACTTTGCTAAGTTAGAACTTTGGCCCTACCACTTACCGTCTGCATGACCTTGGCTAGTTTACTTAATCTTTCTAAATGTTTTTTCCCTTGTTTTGAAAACCTTCCTTACTTCATAGGATTGTTGATAAAATCCAATTACATGATGTGTTCAAAGAGCTTAGAACACAATAGATACTTAATTGTATCTATTATTGTGTTTATTAGGTAGCAGTGCTCTTAACTTCCTTTTCTATTTAATTCCAAGCTTATTTATATTTTGTCCTTTTTCACCTCCTTTCCTATTGGTTTGGAAAAAGAAATAGCAACTCCCTTTAAGAATAATTCCTGGAGACTGCGTCCCACATCTGAGACCATTGCTCTCTTAGATATTCTCTCTTTCTTGGTTCTCCATTTCCGGTGCTATACATCTTCTTCCAGTGAACACCCAATCTTTTCCAATCCCTTCCTTCTCAGCAATTCTTTTTCTTTTCACTCTTCAGTTCCTTGCATCATGGCATCCCTTTAAACTTTTACTACAATTGCTTGTAAAAGGTCCCAATGACTGCTGTTGGCAACTTCTCTTAGAGCTGGGCCTCTGTTCAGCCCAGCTCTAATACCTCATCCCTAGGAAGCATGAGGAGAAAGTTGCCTTTACTGTGCTTTCATCAAACTTTTTTCTACTAATGCCATCTATGATATTATGACACTTATCACACTGTATTGTTATTGGGTTTCTGTCTGTCTGATTCACCCGTTAAATGATGAATGTTTTGCAGAGAGGGACTGGGCTTTATTCCTAAAGGCTAACCTGAAGGATACACACACACACACACACACACCCCCTTGTTGATTCCAAAGACTATTGTCCCAAAGAAGAAACTTGACATAAAACATTTGTTGTTATGTATACCTTGAGGTTCCTAAATGCTAATAATGGACATCTTTTCATGTTTAGCGAGTGTTACTAAGACTTTTCTGATATTGCCGTCAACCAGTCAGCAAATATTTATTGCCTGTTGTGTGCTAGGTGCTGTCATGAGTAATGGTGATTCAGTTGTGACTAAGATTTAAGGTCAACACAGGCCCTGCCTTATGGGACTGGCTGAAGATCTGGGGACTTGTGAATTCTGTATATCTATCCTTCCACATATGGCATATTAAACACTTACATTTTACAGCTTGGCAATTAGAACTCTGTGCAGGAGAGAGCTCTACTAGAAATTTCTATAATTTTTCACTTGGGTAGAAAATATATTTTTTTCCATACTCATCTGAAGCTAGAGATTTATTCAATGAATTCAGTTTAAATTTCAATAAGTATTTTGACTTCCACATAAAAATCATTGAATAATATGGGAATATGTATACTTATTATTTAAATACTGAGTGCCTGTGGGCTTAGTCAAGCCTCTGCATGAAAGTTCTGTGCAGATGACATAGATCAAGAAAGGAGTAATAAGCACTGGGGAAAAAATACAGGTTGGAAAGTTTTACTTGTATAAGGTTATCTGTTGGTAAAGAATTATGGAAAAATCTCCACTTTGAAAGGGTAAGTGTTAAAAATAGTCTATAGAAATATATGTATAAACAGAAGTAGTCTATCATTGCTTCAAATCTCAATATGTGATTTTTCCATTCTGAGGTTTTTATTCTGAGATTCCTGGAGATATAGATATATATATATAAAATATATATATATATCTTAACTCGGTAGACTGCTATTTATTGAACAAGAGATACATATGAATTATCCTTATCAAGATCATTATGTAACTTCTGAAAAACTGGGTACCCTACTTTGAAAATATTTAAGATGATGTAATGCATTATCAGTACGAGGTGATAGTGCACAGTTTGTTTTGAAACTCGTGTCGTTGCTGGAGTACAAAACATTAGTCATTGCCACCAGGGCTTTTAATGAATATAATAAGAAAAGAAATATGATATGCTCACCCCAACCAAGGTCCTGGAAGAACCATAGCTACCTGTTAGTGTCTTCCAGTTGATAACTTCGAATGTATGTCAGTGTTACCAGGTCTTTGTGTACTTGAGCTAAACTGTGACTCTCACTATCTTTTTTATGTTGCTGATATTTTCTTTCTCTCTTGTTCTCCTTGTGCTTTTTGACTCTGTCTTTTCAACAACTTGAGAAGAGCAAAATTGTATGAGACTTTGGCCCCTAGGAACCTGGGGATGATAACAAAGGGAACTATCTTTCCACTTCTGATTTCACAGCAGCTCAAACAGCATTTGGCACCTTGTAAATGCGCTACAGATATTCATCGTGGGCCTGAATGAAGAGGTATGATTGTTTTGCAAGTCTATATGATCCCCATGCTCTGAAACCGTGGTGATTTCCCATGTGAAGTGTACGTTCTCATTCTCCTGCTTCCATCCTCAGCAGAAGACAACTCTTCCATGATTTCATAGAGAATGTTTGCAGCTCTGAGAGATGACCCTTAGAGAAGTTATGGATTTGATGAAGTTTGTTCTCAGTCTGCTTAGACTAACTCCCATCCAATTGTCTCCCCATGACTTCCTGGGCTTTCTGTTTCTTTATTCACTCCCATGTTAAGATGACTTTTCAGGAGAATTTGCATTTTAATAGCAGCCAATGCTTTAAACCAAAAGAATAGCTCTCTAACTCATATCATTTCAGGTATTAGTAATCAGATAGGAGAAGAAGGTGTTTGGGGCCAATAGAGATTTCCTAAAACCTCTTGAAATCAGTTGAGTTATGCGGCCACATCCTCTGCCAACAACAGATAAGGCAAGCCCTAAAACTGGGTCTTATTTGATGTTGGATAAGGAAAATTCCTCACGGACATAAATTGATATTTCCCTTATTTATGAAACTTTAAAAAATTCCTATCACAAAGAATTTTGAATTATTTGGATTAAAGTTCATTTTTCTTTCTGCCTCACACTGCTCCCCCACCCCAGCATATCCCGCCACCACACACACACGTGCTCACACAGGCATACACTGCTTTTATAGGTCACATGCCCATTCTTCCTCTGTCTCCTTGTTAAGCCTATTCAGCATTTAGGCAAAGGCCCAGGTTGAAAATATACCTCCTACCCACACACCCACAGTTTTTTAAAATCTGCACGGCGTTCATCAGGATTTGAACTGTATCACATTTGTCTTTCCTTGGATGGGACCAGGGACTGTCTCTGATAGCAAATGCCAGCGATCAGGTCTGTCGCAAACCTAGAAAAAGCTGGGAACTATCTCCTTTACATAACTCTTTTATAGGACATAATTGTCTCCAGACATTTTCCTCTTTGAAAGCATATAGATTTATTAGCTTGATTTCTTAATCAGGGTGAACTTTTGTTAATGTTTCATGGCTCAGATATATACAGTCATGCCATGGACCCAGTGGTGATATTAGTAATAAAGACAATATTATTAATATCACTACATCAATATAAAAAGAGTTATAGAGTTAACATTTGTGAGGCAAAAAAAAAAAAAAAAAAAATCTCAGGTTAACTGTTGCCTTCTCTGCCATTAACTCACTCATTGGCAATATTTTAGGTACTTCTACAGTTTATATACCAGAACCAGTATTTGGCAACAGTAATCAAAGACACACAGAAACAACTAGTTGCTTCTCTTTTTTTCCTTTTTCTTACTTTTCATTTTCCCCTCCTCCTCCTTGTGATGAAATTTTATTATTACTTTGAAACTCTGAGTCAGACTCCAGTGGAGGGCTGTGGCCTTTTAGAGCCAAAGTGCAGTATTTGAACTTTGCTATCACATAACACTTTCTGAGGCTGCTTGTCTGACATGACTTAATTTGCACTGCAGGACCAGCCCTGAACCCACAAATACTCCAAAAAGCCACAGTGAGCCAGGGCAGCAGACCTATTACTAATTTTTTATTAGAATCCCTGAGGCACACAACACAGGGCCCCAAAGCAGCTTTAATAATAGACAACATACAGCACATTTTTCTTGTATTGCCATGTAATCAAATCTGAGGCTGCTGTTCACTTTCTTTGTTCTACCTAGAGGACCAGCTTCCAATTTAGTTGTGGCCTACTCTAAACTGATTTTTCATTGTAATTAATGCCTACTTTGGCCTCAGCCACTTATACAACTTTCCATTAGAGGTTTGCAGCCATCCACAGAGTATTTTACTAAGTTACCCTCACAGACCTGCTATAGCTGCAATTTTGTTAAAGTCTTGCTTTTTATTATTTTTTTGCAAAGAATTTTTGAATTGCTTAAATTGTTCCTTTAAAATATTTGTTTCTTTTTTCTCTTCTCTGTGTTGTACCTATTAAAATATCTGGGCCAGAGCCCAAATTGGGGAAACACACAAACACACACACACACACACACACACACACACACAAATACACACACCATGCACCCCTCCACTCCCCCAATCCCCAGCCATTAAGTGATTTCAGAAAGGCTAGTGGAACTTATTTAGGTCCAGGGTCTGCTGTGGTTAATTTTCTGTCTGTTTTGCACTGTCCATTTCCTCTGAAATAGTACCTGAGGTTTAAGGTTCCTCAGCAGAGGATGTTAGGAGACCTCTACAAACATTCAGGTGGCAAACTTCCCACCACTAACCTTAAAAAAGATTATGGCAGTGGGCCTAGGGTCAGATTGAATAGATGAGAAAGTATATGCCATGTCTTAGCTGCTCTCTGAACCTTTCTCTGTTGACTGGACTGACATTTTCAGTGACTTTTCTTAGAGCCTTGTTTAGACTTTCTTCCTAGAAAATTCTAGATCTCTTCCTACCCTCCCTTCTTTAATCCCTCCCTTGGCATTATTAAATCACAAAGAATACAACTATCAGAAATTAAAGCCCTCTCTCTCTTCAGATGGTCCCCTTTCAACCTGAACATGTGTTTTTTAAGAGGACCCAATGAATTAATGAGGTCTGTCTTCACATCATTGATAAAATGTAGCTTCTGCAGAAAGGAGCTTGGTGGGGGCAATTCCTTTAAAGGACTTGATTAAGAATATTCCAAATAGAAACTATGAGATCTTTGTGTAATTTTTAACTCTTGCATTTTAAACAGCAGTTTACCATATAGGACTGATGGAGGAAAATGTACTTTCTGGTAATGACCAATAGATACTCTAATCTTAGCTGATACAGGTTACAAAAATTCTGCTAGCCCTCGAATATACTATTATAATTCCCTTTCTAGTACTTAGTAATCATTTTTCCTTGGCTAACATTTTGCACCATTGTATAATGTAGTTAGCCTTTAAAATAGCATTTACAGACTCTTTTGATCACATCTACAATGTGTGTTGAAATAGGAAAGTAGACAGAGTCTTAATGGAACCCTGTACCTGTGTACTGGCTAACTGTCAACAACAGGGTAATGTTTGATAAAGGAGACCACATTTGTAGGTTGGGGAAAGTGAAGGTCCAGGCCTATTTCCCAACCCCATTGCTTATTTATTGAACAAATAACGCTGGCTGGTCCTCATTGGGTGGTGTGGCCTCATCAAATTTACAACACGTTTCTTCTTTTTCCCAGCATGGATTTTTGGGCATCAGTGTATAAACAGAAGCACCTAAATGAAGTGCTTGATAATTCATATTTTTTTAAAACATGGAAACGTGATACCGTCAGTTATCTTTCACATAAAAAGTGAGACCTAAAGTAAGGAGACTGATTTGTGTGTGAGGCTTAAGAAATCAGGTAGTCTGCTTATATGCACACCTCATGCATCTTATATTTGCATTCATACATATAAATCATCTAAACTCATTTAAATATAGAGTGACACTGAAAGGGGAGTGTATTTGTAATTCATCAGCTGATATGTTTTCCTTCTAAATTGAAGGGATCGTATATGCCAAGGATAGATGTGTTGTAAGTACTGGGGACTAAAAAAGAATCTCAACCAACATTGAGAAGCAAATTTCTAGAAGTTTAGTTAAGAAAAACTTTAACATAGTGGTAAATTTTACTCTTCTATTTTTCAATCCCTTCCTTTTGGCATATGTAACTAAAATGATCTATCTTGCCTGCTTTCCAAATGTGATCAGCCAGTCATACCTTTGCTTATTCACCAGCTTTGCCTCCTATCTACCGCTAGCCACCCCCATCATACACCAACTGGCTCCTGTTTTAAATAACTGCCTACAGTGAACAACAGGGACTGCTTAGTGCCAGTTCTGGCAAATAAAGATAGCCCTTCCCTTTCCTTTAGAAACACCAGGATGATATTATTCCACCTTTATTTTCAAGTTAAGACATGAAGCTTGACTCTCTGGCTTGAGAGTTCCTTAAAGGAACAAGTGTGGATTCTCTTTAGTAGATTTCCCCAAAGTGTGTGTGTGTGCGTGTGTGTGTGGTGTGTAAAGATGAAAGGCAGAGGAACATTCTATTTGGGACATTGACAGATGTTGGAATTTTATAACAAACAAAACAATTGAGTATCCTATAAGGTGCCCAACCAAAACATCCCTTACTGGCATCTAAGTGGAATCAGATGGACTCAACACAAATGCATTTTGTTTTTCAAAGTGAATGGGATATGTTCTTGATTTTTTTACACAAGGCAAACCATTTGGCATTAGGCAGGGGTTAGATGACTGTGTTTGGGCTGGACCAAATGTCAGAAGTGCTGGGCTGTTCGGAGCCCCTTTCACAATCTTGAATACAACTGCAAGGGCTCTTTTGAATAATTGGAATGACTTGGCACCCAAAATTTCTAGGGCAAAGGGACTGTAGACATTATCTAACTCAATACCCTCCCTTTGCAGATAAGGTAAATGATACCCTGAACTGTTACTCAAGTTTTCTAAGGTTCCATGGTCAATGACTCCACCATGCATACACCCAGCTCCTTGTAGAATGTTCTCTCTCTCCGCCTGAACTAATACATCTGAGGCTTCCCATCAAGGCCCAGGCCCACATAAGAGACAGAAATACTGATTTTTGGAAAAGCAGTTTGAGGTATCATTTAATCTGCATCTACAACACCTACAATTAAAGCCCAGTATGAATCTCCAAACAACTTTCCTGCTGGAGCAGTCATTTGAAATAGACCATTGGAAACCTGCTCGTTGGTGTCAATGGAGAGCAGGGCATCAGGAGTTGGGGGCATCTGTTCCACCCCTGTTCCAGGGGTTTTGGAACTCCCTGTTCTGGAGTTTTGAAACATGAATGTACATGGAAGCCATCTAGAGAACTATTTATAGTGCAGATCCCAGACCCTTGCTCCTCTAGATAGAAGCTCCATGGGTCTGAGGTAGTGCTTAGTGGCATTTTCTTGGATAATAGATATAGAGTATTACTTCATGCTTCATGTTCTCAGTGCTAGAACTATCTCTGTTTTATGAGACAATTTACTGCCTTCATGAAGCTTTGAGTCAAGCATGTGAGTGTGTGTGTGTGTGTGTGTGTGTGTGTGTGTGTTTGTGGGGGCAGGGGAATAGCCAATAAATGCATCATAAATAAGTGAAATGTAGAGTCTAATAAATAGTGTACATTTAAGATATAATAAATTGATATATGGTTGTGTGGAGCTGTACTTGCTAGTATGGACAGGGATGGCTTTTCTGAGACTTGAGTAGGGAGGAAAGACTTCGTGTGAATGGGGGCCGCAAAGAAGGGTGGAGTTGTCAGGGAGAGTGGGGGAGGGAAGCAGAGCAACCTACAAGGTCCCAGAGTAGCCAGGGGCATGTCCTGTGCTCTGTAGTGAGGAGTGTAAAACTTGGGCATGATTTCCTTCGAATTGCAATGGGCAGCTGTGGAGTGGTTTTTAGCAGAGGAATGATACGATCCAATTTATGCTGTCAAGGGATGCGTTCTAACAATTGCCCCAGGTGCTTCTGCGTCAGACCCACACTTTGAAACTCTCATTAACGTGTGGTCTTGAATAGTGAATCATCTTTCTGAGTTTCAGTTTTCTTATTTTTAAAGTTTAATTCCTGGCTATTCCTATATCATAGGATTATAAAAATCAAGCATTTCCTTGGGAATAATGTTGAAAGGTATTTTTTTAAAAAGAGTTATTTATTTATTTTTACTTTTGTCTCTGTGGCAAATGGGGAGACAGCTGTCTGGGACGTAATTCAGGGTTTGACCACTGGGTTTGAAAAGTCATATACTTTAGAAAACCCACTTGTATCCAACTTATTTCTCTTCTTTCCTGTATTCATTGTAAGTGGATTTCCCTTTTGTGTATGTATGTGTTTGAGACAGATGGCAACTTTACAGCATGATGTTAGAAGAAAAAGTGTTTGGAAAGGGAAGAAGGAAGGCAAACAAGAAAAGCAAGCCTTGAATAAGCAATTTTTCATAAAAGGAATACATTCTGGGACAGTTTATTTTTGTGATCTGCCTGGAATTTGGGGACAATGTGCTAGAATTTCTTTTTGCCTTCAACTGGCAGGCTGCCTAAAAAAGGTGGGACTTGGAAGAGAGACACAATGTTTCTATTAAAATAAGGCTTTATTGAAAGCAGGGCCAGTGGCTAAAGTTAGTCCTTAGCTTTTTTAAGGCACTATGGCTGGGTCTATGTGCATATTGAAGTAGAGAATGGAAACTATTATCCAGCTTGGGCACCAGGGCTCAAATATCTAAGCACCATATTCAAATGATCACAGACCAAGTAGTGGGCTGTTTTTGAAAGAGACTTTGAATTTTTTGGACAATTTCTCACTTTGTTTACAGAGTAAACACAGTCTATATTTGAGGTAAGGGTGACTTTAATGTTTTCTCTATTTCCAGAAATACTTCTATGTGTTTCTTCCATGTGGCTTAGGCCTGTTACTATTAATGCTCATAGGAAAAAGCTTCCCATGGCTTGGGGACCATCATGGGCTCTGGTCACATCAAACTCTTTGCCATCATTACATTCATTCTCCAGGTGTGGAGGGCTTACTTCTAAGCCAAGTTCTGGTGCCTACAAAATCTGAAAACACTGGTTACTTTTCAGTCATAATCAATAGTTGTTATTTTAAGATTTTGCATTTGAATCAGCCTTACCACTTTGGAGTCACGATCGGTTCTTCATTTTCTCTTGCTTCCGTCTCTGATTGCATATTCTGTTACTTTTTCCTTTGACGTGCCATCCAGATAAGGATGGTATTCATTAATGTTTATTGGGCTTTAATATATGTAAGTTGCTGTGCTAAGTTTATTAACTAATCTCAATGAATTCTCATAATTTTATTAAGTCGATGCAATATTTGCATTATTTTACAGTTGAAGAAACTGAGATTATGAGATGTTAAGGCACTCGTTCAAGATCACAGAGCTGATAAATGGTAGAGTAAGGGCTTGAACCTACAAATTAATTACTTCAGTCAATAATAAATTATTGTGTGAGTTGATGGGTTAGGAATTGGCTAGACATTGGAAATAAAAAATAGAACAGGGTAAAAGGGGAAACTATATGAATTAACCCATAAAACTTTCCTGAGAGTCATTAGATAATTAATGTGAAGATATAACTTGTTCATGAATGGGAAGGCTAATTATTATATATATACTAACATTCCTAAATTATTTTTATAAATTTAGTGGTTTCAAAAATATGATTATTTTATTTATTATATCAAAATGACTGCAACATTTCTTTGAGAAAAAAACACACCTATAGTTCAAAATCTACAATATATTTTTTAAAGGAAGTGTAAAGCCATGGGAATTCTCTATTTGACAGTCCAAACTACCCACCAAACTAACACAAGCAAAACAATGTAGCAGATGCATACATGATATGAAGTAGATAGCAGGAAGCCAGACTCATGTCTTTGGGAACTTAGAATGTGATACAGGTAATATCACAGATTTCCAGGGAAGAAAATGGTTAATCAATAAATGGTCTTGGGAAAATTGCTTTGCAATTTGAAAATATAAACTTAAAACATTACCTTGTCATTTACACTAAAATAAATTGTTAATAGCTTAAAGAGATAAATTTAAAAATATAAACCCATTAAAGGACATGTAAATATATATGTACCATATCTCTAATGGGAAAAGACTTTATGAGTATAAAAAATGTGTAGAAGCAAAAAAGAGGTAATAAGAATAGACTACATAAAATGCATATGTTGATATCAACAATGGAATCAGAATTGAAGACAAATGATAATTTGAGGTAAAATTTTTGCAAAAATAATGCAAGACAAAAGACACACATACTATATGATAAGCTCCTATGGATGGATGAGGAAAGAAACTAAATGCCTTGCAAAATATACACAAATATAAATATAAATATGTATGTTTACTACATTTGTATATCAAATTTATTTAACTTCATAACCTATAAAAATATGCAAAAATGAAGAAATCCCACCTTTTATTATCAAGTTAGCATAGACTTAAGCGATGGTGTTCTGTTACTCACCATGGTCATGGGTATGTGCAAAAGGGCTTGCTTATCCAGTGATGGGGAAGTGAACTGTTAGAATCTTTCCACAGGGCAGTTCTGTAACATGAACGGAGAGCTTTAAAATGTTTACACCTATTACTTGAGAGTAGCCTTTTAAGATTTTACCCTAAGGAAATAATCAGCAATATATTCAAAGAATTACATACAGACATGTTTGATGTACTACTTTTTGTAAAAAAAGAAATTAGAAATGTCATGAATGACCAACGTAAGGAAACAGTTAAATTTAAATACCACTCTATTATAAAATGTGAAACTATTTAAAATCATGCTTTGAATGAATAATTTATGTTTTAGGGGAAAATTCATAGTAATAGATGAAACAAGAAAGATCCAACTATATATATTTCATCCTCCAAAAAAATCTCTCTTTATATATATATATATATATATATATATATATATTTATACAAACACATAGGCACATATATACATACTCATATATATGAGTATATTTCTCTTTCCCTGAAAAGACATGACAAGACATTAAAAATGGTAAATGGGTGCTTTGCATCATATATTTCTGTATTTTTTGTTTCTTAAGGTACATGTGTTAGTTTTGTAATTAAAAAACATTTTTTAAATTAAAAAACAACCGATAAAGATAACTTCCTAGGCTTGCGGTGAGAGCTCCTCTTGGATTCTGCTTGACTTGAGAGCAACCAAGTCTCTCTTAGTCTCTCTAGGCAATTCCTATTTCATCAGTGAAACCCTGTTTTTTTTTTTTTTTTTTAAATCAAGAAAACTTGAGTTCTCTACATACCTAAAGGAATGTTTGGCTCACATTGTCATTCAAATTGGTTTAATTTCATTGAATTTTGTTTTATCTTTAGTAAAACATTTTGAAATGGTCCTATGAAAGACCCTCTACAACCAAGCTATTGGCTGATCAATTTGATTAGCAGTTAGGAATTATAAATGGAAGATAAAACAGGTCTTTTCTTGTTATGCAGCCCTGGTAATAAATGGCAAGTACATATTTTTCAGAGCCTTTTATTCTTAGAAAGAAAGCAAAAGGATATAATAGGTTTTTAAAATACATGCCACATAATTTATTCTGACAAACAGATGTATTTTGTTGTTGCTATTATCATTTGATGAAATACTTTAAAACTAGTCCAAGGTGGTCCATTTTCAGATATAATACATAGAGTGCATCTAGCAGTTAACAAAATTTGGATGTGTAGCATAGAATGGTCATTATTTTTACTGAAAAAAAAATAAAGGCACTAATTACTTACAGACAAGATACTTAGCACAAACAGATAAGCTTCAAAATGAAAAATTCTCAGTTTATGATAATTATGTTCTCTGCTTTGTTTTCAGAGACTGATAATTTGAGGCTTTAAAATCACCAGGAAGCCATTAATTGGAATTCTTCAATAAAAAATAAATTACATAGAAGTTCATGATGAGTTGTAAAAGCAGAGAGACGGTATTATACAGTGAGCGACACTGCTTCACTATTTATAGCCGCACACAGATATGTCTAACGGAAAACTGTAAGGAATTTGAGATGTGCAGATAGCAATTATTCACAGATCCAAACTATCTGCAGATATTTCAAATAACAGCTTTTAGCAGATCTCTTCACCAATAAAGGCAGGGCTTTAATTTGAAGCAGGGTTTTGCTAACATGTTGCTTTTTGTTTTTGACATTTTCCGTTGCTTCCTAAGGATATATCAGATCATAGCTGCAGGTCAGGCAAATCTTCACATCACATGGCACAATATAGCCCCGTGTAAGAATACTATAGCCTGACATAAAAGTAGGTACATTTCGGACATGATACCTGTCACAGGAGGTCTGGACTGCATTATCTATACAGGTTAGCGGTAGCAGTCTCAGCTTTAGAATATCACTGCCTTAATCTCTCTAAAGAGAATCAAGTAACTGTAAATGCTAATCTATCATGCTTTGGGCTGGAAGCAATGGTTAGGGAAGAGAAGAAGATGCCAGGATAGCCTCACCTCTGGGATGTTCCAAGAGAAAAGCAAATATAATCTGGGTAAGGGAAGCAAACAGGTGATAATGCTTACCCTCTGACTCTCAGGAGCTGTGTGGGTGAAGGTCAAGCGGTGGTTTGGTAGTGAGTGTGACTCTGATACTGAAGTCTGAATGCTTTCAATTTCTCTCCCATTTGATGTCAGTACAGGAACAATGATCTCATTAATGTCCACTGCACAGGGAAAGAGAAGGATTTCTATGACGGTTGCAAACAAAGACTGTCATGTAGAAAGAGCGAATGGTGTGGGGAGGGGTGCATGAAGGCATAAGAAGGAAGTTGGGATTCACTTTTAACTTTTTATATAATAACCACCTCAACTATTCAGCCAATGATTCCATAGTATGCAGCAGAGTCTGTTCAGAATTCTAGAGAATTCAGGTAAAAATGACTAAAAATTACTAGGAATATATTGGGAGTCTAGCGAGAGTGGTCAAATGCACACAGAGGCAATGTCTTGGTTCTGTGGAATGAGTATAGATTTCATAATCAGTATTTGTCAGGATAGGCTGGGTTGGGTTTTGGTAACAAACGGTGCACAAATACCAGTGACTTGACATGCAGAGGTTGACATCTTGTTCTTGCCATATATTCAGTATAGGTTTCCAGGGATTTCTGTTCATCATAGTTCGCTCAGGACCCAAGGCTGATAGAAACTCCCTCTTGACACATACTTCTGTGATCACCAGAGCAATGAGGAGGGAATGTGATAAACTGTACGCTGACTCTCAAAACTGCCACTCAGAGCTAACACATGTCATTTCTTACCTTTTATCAGCCAGAGAAAGTCACATGGTCACTACTAACTTCAAAGCAAGGTAGAGAAGTACAACCTTTCTGTGGGCTTGGGAAGAGAACTAGAATATTTGTGGACAGTCCTAATTAGTGTTTACATTCATTTCTGATGACTGTGATAACACATTTCCACAAACTTGGTGGCTTAAAACAACACACATTTATTTTCTTGTATTTCTGGAGGTTAGAAATTCAAAATCAGTTTCTCTGGTTCAAAATCAAGGCATAGGCATGGCCATGCTCTCTGTAGGCTTCAAGGGAGAATCTGTTTCCTTGCCTTTTCCAGTGACTGGAGATGCATTTCTTCCATTCCTTGTGTTGTGGTCTCTTTCTCCGTCTTCAAAGCCAGCTGTGTAGCATCTTGCTTCAGTCATCACATTGCTGCCTTTTTCTCTACAGTCAATTTTCTTTCTACCTCCCTTTTAGGATACATGTGATTACAGGTAGGATGTACTTGGCTAATCTCAGATAGTCTCCCCATCTTGCAATCCTTAACTTAATCACATCTGCAATGTTCATTTTGCCATATAAGGTAACATTCTAAGGTTCCACAGATTAGAACCTCAATATTTTAGGTGGTCATTATTCAGACTATCAGTGTGCCATACTAGATGTGGTTCCCACATCCATCACTTAATGGCTCTGTAACCCTAATCAACTATAATTCTCTAATGCTCAGTTTTCTCATTTATAAAATGAAAGTTAGAAATGCCTCATGATAGTTATAAGGATTAAATACATTGTCCATGCATATGTCTTCTACAATGACTTTCAAGATTTTAAGATTTTGTTGTGATGGTAATCTGAAAGAATTTGTGTGTATGTGTGTGTGTGTGTGTGTATTCACATTTTGGATCATTTGAATAGCTACCTAGTATTATTCATGGATTCAGTGTCTGGGTTTGCATGTTTTAGGGATCACATAAGCACCCATAATGACCTGTTACTTAGCCATTAATACTGCGCTTCTCAGACTTTATTGTGCACCAGGGAAAGCTGTAATCTTGGTAAGTAATGCAGATTCCAAGGCCCTATATTCAGAGATTCTGATGGAGAAAGTCTTGGGTCAAATGTTCGTTCTTATCACCACTAAGGCTGATTTTCATGTGGGTGCTCCATAGATCTCCTTTGGAAAAACAGTGGTGGTAAATTTGTCTGAACTTTGTCAGACAAATTACTCACTTGAATCAAATTGAGAGTTGAGCTTTTTCTACAACTGCCCTCATACACTCTGCACCCACACCTGCTGCTTCCACACAACAGAGAGAACTATTAAGTTTATAAAATTGTACAACATAAAGGAAAACAATGCCATTTACTTATATGAATCAATGTGGTCCCTGAAAATCAAGAATCTCCAACTGGGCCAGGAGTGGTGGCTCACGCCTGTAATCCCACTACTTTGGAAGGCTAAGGCAGGCGGATCACTTAAGCTCAGGAGTTCGAGACCAGCTTGGACAACATTACAAAACCCTGTCTCTATAAAAAAAAAATACAAAAATTAGGTGGGCATGGTTGTGTGTGCTTGTAGTCCCAGCTACTTGGGAGGCTGAGGTGGGAGGATGACTTCGGTCTGGGAAGTAGAGGTTGCAGGAGCAAAGATTGTGCCACTGCACTCCAGCCTGGGCAACAGAGTCAGAGAATGGAACAGAAGACAGTGTTAAATGTACTAATTAATACTTTCAGGTTTATTTGAGAGGACATTGCATTTGTAATGTAAAATAGGCTATAATAAAAAATAATCAACCAGAGAACGTGAAATCATTCTTAGAAATTAAAAAGGACAAAACAGAAAGGCTGAATGAATGACTGGAGACAACTGAATTAATGATCTGGAAGAGGAAGTTGCATACATCTTCTAGGACAAGAAGTAAAAAGATAAAGGGAGTGAAAATATGAAACAAAAGTAAAAAGAATAGAGAATAAATTCAAGAATTTTAACATATAATCCTAGCAGTTATAAAAGGAGAAATCAGGGAAAAATTTAAAATCAAATTTTTCTGAGCTGAAGGAAGAATTTTTTTTCATTTTGAAGGGATTCAAGTACAAAACACAGGTAATTAATTAAGATTGACATCTAGACAGAACCTAGAAATATATTTTTAACATTCTAACAGTATAGATGTAAAATTTCCAAAAGCTTCTGGGCAGGCAAGGGGGAGACAAGAAGGAACCTATATACAAAAGATTGAGAAGCAGGTTGTCGTCAGTCCTCTCATCTGCCATACTGATTATAAAGAAAAATGGGACATCATCTTAAAGGTTTTAAGGGTATTGAGTCAAAGCAATGTTCAAATGGGATGGAAAAACATAGACTTTACATATCACCTACAGATATATTTTGGAACACAAACTCAAATATGTAATTAACAAAGTGAAACAATATATAGAGAAAAGAGGTATATGAGAAATAATATTTAGAAAAAAAACTAGCACAGCGTACATTTAAGTCTAAGTAATTGTTGACCCATATACTCACAAATAGATAAGATCACATGTTTGGCCACGATGAATAGGGGAGTAAGGGGGTGATGATCTCCGAAAATAATACAAAGAACATAAAATCATGCTAAGATTTTGTCTTGGTGGGTTGGATAATATTCATGGTGATTATTAACTCTAAATATTGGTAGAAAAATACAAGTTTCAAAATGTAGCTTAAATGTTTGATAGTAATCATTACAAATTAGTATTTATAACTTAAAAATCATTAGGGTAAATAAAAAATAGAGCAAGAAAATGTTCATTTCAACAAAAGGAGAAACAAAATAAAACAAAAATTACAAAACAAAGAACAAACAGAAACAAAATGCCTACATGATTCATTGAAATATAAATATATTGGAAAGATTTTTATCTCAAAGTATCAGTAATTGCATTACAGATAAATGGGTAGATTTACCTTTTAAAGTATATGTTTCCTAGTTGGATGAGCATGAGGATGATGATGATGATGATAGACAACACTAAAAATAATAACTAGATGTTATTTAAAATAAACATATCTAAAACCAAATAACACAGAAGCATAAGTATAAAGGGATGCAAAAAAATATACCAGACAAATGGCAATTATAAAAGAAATATTTCAATATTAGTATAAGACAAAATCAAATTAAAAACAAATTGATTAGATGCAATAAGGAAGACTATTATACATGCATTAAAGATATAATTCACCAAGGAGATCCAATAATCATAAATGTTAGTACATCTACAAATATTATCTTAAGCAAAACCTTTTGGAAATGCATTGAGAAGGTGGCAAAATCTCTAATCAGGGATGAAAACTTTAACATACTTTTCTAATAAACCAGGGTGAGCAAAAATTAAGTAAAGCTAGGAGAATTAAATAACATAATTATAAATTTGATTATAAATTTTTATATAAATGTATAATTACGCTCCTATTAGGTTATATATAGGATATATATAATGATACCCAATAAATATAAAATATATATACTTTTCAGATTCCAATGAAATATTTAAAAAATTGAATAATGTATTAATATAAAGGAAAATTTCAATAAATTCTAAATCATGGCAATCACCAGTTCAAATTCTCTGACCACAGAAAAATAAAATTAGAACTTAACCAAAAAATGAATTGCTAAAAATTCTCTACTTAGAAACTAAAAACTAAAAAAAGTAAATTTTCTCATTTACTTCATGAGCAATAAATTGACAATATGTAATAAAGAAACATGGATGAACCTGGAGGATATTATATTAAGTGATATAGCCAGTCACAGGAAAACAAATGTTGCAGGATTCTACTTATATGAGGAATCAGAAATAGTCGAATTCATACAATCGAAGAGTGGAAAAGTGGTTGCTGGGGGCTGAGAGGAAAAGGAAATGGGGAGTAACTAATCAATGAGCATGAAGTGTCAGTCAAGCAAGATGAAGAAGTTATAGAGATCTGCTGTTCAACACTGGACTTACAGTCAACAATAATGTATTATTGTATACTTGAACATTTATTAAGAGTGTAGATCTCAGGTTGTGTCCTTACCACAATAAAATAAAAAAAAAATTAAAAAAAGAAACTGTGGAAGAATATATGCATAATATTGTTTCTATAAATTTGGAAATTTAGATTAAATAGATTATTTTCTAGGGCTGACCAAATAACATTGATGAAGTAAAAATTAGAAAATTGTAACAGATCGATAATAATAAAAATAGCTGAAAATATGTCAGAGTTCTGGCACTATAAAAAGCATTAAACTCAGAGACTTTAAAAGTATACTCTTACCAAAAATGGAAGGAACAGATCATTTGCTATGTCTTATAAACTTTTAGGACTTTAAAAATAATGGAAAGCTACCTAAATGATTTTACCAAGCTTACAAGGATGGCACACATAAATAAAATGATAGGCCAATGTTGCATTCTAACATAGATATAAAAAGCCTACCTGAAATAAAGCAAAATAAAATTATTTAAACTCAGTGGTACTTCAAAAGAATAGTATATTATCACCTAGTATAGTTATTCTGAGAATTCAAGAATATACAATATTTGGGAATATATAAAACATAATGTATTAACATATTAAAAGGGAAAAATAATGTAATCATCTAGGTATTCTGGGAGAGAGTTTAATACAATTAGCCCCTATTAAATTGAGATGAACTTCTGTTATGATCATCTGGTGATAGCTATTAAAATGTAATATATGTGTACCTTTTATCTCAGCAATTCTACTTTTAAATTTATGTTTAAGGAAAAAAACAAAAAACAAAAAACAAAAAATGCTTGTTCATGTGTACAAAGAAACAAGGACAAGAATATTCATTTCTGTATTGTAAGTTCTAAGAAGTAAAACCACCCAAATGGCTACCAGTGGGAAATATGAGAAGACATGGAAAGTTCACCAAAGCATTTTGTTTTGTTAAACAAAAATCAGAATAATCCAGAGAGTATGAGTCTTATTTATGTTAAAACAAAACAAAAAGTATGGCTATGCATACAAAGACATGGGGAAAAGACTTGAAGGATACAGGCCAAACTGCTAATTGTTCTTACCTTTGGAAAGGGAAAAGAGATTGTAGTGTGGAGGCAGGAATATTACCCTATATACATTATGTTTGCTTAATAATCATAACTAAAACTATACGTGCTTTTTTTAAAAAAAAACAGAATTTATTCAAATTTTGTATACATAAAAATAATTTTAAGGAAACATCAAAGGGAAACATCAAAGGAACAGAGGCTTCACTTATAAATTACCTCATTGATTCACCTATATTATGCAGAAATATATACTTCCACTGTGGAAGAAGGCAATCCACCAGTTCTCCAGAGTGTAGGAGAACTATCCCTTGCACACATGCAATGCCATGACCTGATTCTGTGTCCAGCAGCATCCTTGTGATGTGACCTATCCTAGAGTTTCTTTAATGACTCTTTCTACCAGAAGGGAATGCTCTCATTAATTGCTTGGTTCTTATATCTCTCTTCTAAAATGATCAAACTAAGTTACTGGCTGGTTTAAATACTAATTCTGTGCATACCAATGCCACAGTCCCTGGAATTCTGAGCTCTTGACTCCTGGTTTCCACCTCTTCCAAATGCCTAGGTTTTCAGAACATATTCAGAAGCTTTTCATAATGTTTTATATGTGATGCTAATTCTTCTGTTATTTAATGTGACAAATTCACATCTTTTCCCCACCTAATGACACATTCAGTGTGAGTCTATGGAGACAGGATAACAGTGTCAAGATAAAATGAAGCAACATTGGCCAATTCTGTTGAGAACATGTTTTAACACTAAGATGGAGTGGGGCAAAGTCAAGGACAATACAACACAATAAAAATATTAGGTCTATGCAGCATGGAAATGGCTTACGATTCTTGTTGAATAAAACTCACAGTAAATCACATGGAATCAATGTATAAGAGATCCCGTGCAGATTAAAAATGATCCCCTCCCTTTCATTAATAAGGTGGCTGCAGTCCATGATTGATTGTTGATGCCGCTAACTTTGATAATTGCTTTCATACTCACTGAAAAGAAACTTTCCATAATGAGACATTATCTTCTATTCCTTTTATTAACTTCATATTTTTGTGGTTCTATTGAGGAGGGAGAAGGGGAGAGAATTTTATTGAACTGAGAGCTCTGGCTGCTTGACATCTAACTATCCACAGTATTTCTGCATTTTTTAAAAACAATTCCATAGTCAGGGAACTAACACTTTTTTAAAGCCCATCCAACCGTGTGTTCTAAGATGCCAGCAACTCTGGAGTAGGGACAGCAAATATACCCTGAAGTTTTGAATTCTGTTGCAGATGAGGTGTTTGTTTGTTTGTTTGTTTGTTTTGGAGGTAGACTCTGAGATGGAGATTAGCAAGAAAGAAGCTGACTGGAAAATGCTCTCAGGAGCAAGACCTGTGTGGGCTGCAGAGAGCAAGCCTGGGCCAAAAGGGCGGCAGTACAGCAATGCAATCAGAAGAAAGGCCTGGAACCTTTGCTGGGGTGCCCTGCAGAATTGCCTTCCATTTGGTGTAAAGGACAGGTTCTTACCTAGTCCACACGGGATGTATAGGCTGCTTCAGGATAGAGACTTGATCTGGGTGAAGTGATTGTTGTCCCTCAAGGACTCTCAGAAGGGATTCTCACCTGTCACTCACCACACACCCAACATCTGGGGAACTGAGTGCCTCAGTATTGGAGGGTGGGACCTGGACTCCACAGAGTCTGCTCACTATCTAATGTTAGTTTATGCTCCTGCTAATTGGGTAATAACCTGAATATTTACTGGGCTATCACTGTACTATTATGCATCTCAGTTAAGTCCCTCCTCTACCTAAAATGAACAGATTGAACTCATGACCAGCTTACTTTTATCCCTGCATTCTGTGTACTAAGGATTTTCTTGCTAGAATGTTTTAAGCATTGGCATTTAAAATAGAAGTGCAACAATTGATATAGTTTCTCAAGTCTTTAGTCGACGAGTCCCCTTCTTTCCTTTTTACATGCTTTTGTTTAAACCTCTCTTGAGTGGCTCGGGTGAAAGGAGGTCACATGCATCTTTGACAGTCTGAAATTTTCAGGAACAGTTCCAAAATTTAATTAAGTACTGATTGTCTTCTATGCACATGAGAGAGAAGAAGAAAATCTTCAGAAATAACAGAATTAAGCATGCTCTATTTTGTAGCCTTGTAATGACCTCCAGCAAATGCCTGACCTAGTTCTGAGGGCTTGGAGTCCACTTGCATGAACATGATGCCTTAAAAAGCTGACTCGGAAATCAAAGTCAAAAACTGGCACCATCCATGGTAATGGAGCAGGGAGGGATGCCCTGTGCTATTGGTAGAAAAGACAAAATTTGAAATAGAATGAAAATTGCCTCCAGTCACTTAATTTGGAGGCAGCACAGGAGCTGTGCAGCATTTCAGTTGGATGGTACCTTGAATGAAAAGAGCTAATCTGCAATGGGTTTTCTTGTTACCCTGATGATGTTGGGAACAGATATTTCCCTAGCTGCATTAATGCTTAGGGGCAGTAACTCCTGCCTGCCCCCAAGAGGTTAACTAGCAAGCAGTGCTCTGTGAAGGCCCCAAAGTGTTATGTAAGTCAGAATCTCATTCCTGTGTTCCTACTGAAGCCCTTGTCGGTCAGCAGATACGATGCTTTTGTTGTTTTATGTAGAAAGCAAAGTTCACATCAAGAGGCAAAGAAGAGTTTGTGTCAGAGAGGTCTTGGACTCAGAGTTGATTCAAAAGTTGACTCCTCTGCATCACAGGAGAAGGCTCACAGCAAATGACTTTTCTACCTTGTCAGTGCTAGATATAAGTCACCTAACAAGTAATGGCGGCATTCCCCACAATGTGGCTTATTGAATACTAGTCTTGCAAAGTACTCATTACCCAAAACAAGACCCAAACAAACAAAAAAACAAACAAACAAGAAAACCCTTTGATCATATACATTTGGGAAATAAGATTTTCCATACCCCTGTCTTACAGATTAATAATGAACATTAACACGTTAAAAGATCATGATCATCCTGCCTTAAAAAATCTGGCTAATCCAGGTTTTTCCACTCTTATTTGCTTTACACTTTTCCTCTCCTTCCCTCTTTTTGATAACACCTTTGTAATTCCCATAAAATGTGCAGCAGACCACAGCTTGGGAACTGCTGCAGGAACCGAACTGTCAGACTGCCGAACTGTCAGGCAAGGCCACACACAGGCCACTTCTGGGTGCTTCTTGCAGGTCTAACCTCTCTGTTTCCTCCAGGAATTCTCTGGTCACCCTGTTAAGGTGAACCTCAAGTTAAGTGATTGCTCATGATTAATAGCTAAATCTCTTCCTCCCTCCCCTGCCCTCTTTTGCTGTCTCCTCCCTCTCTCTTTTCTTTAAGCCAATGTAGCACTTTTAGTCTTCTTTGTAACTTCTTTTTCATAGCATAGGATTACCCCAGTTTGCTTATAAACTGTCCATATGTTACAGGTATCTTTAGGTCTCTACTGTGCTTGGTTCATAGTAAAGCCTCCATAAATATTGAGGTGTAATTGAAGAATGCAACATTGTAGACTAGATGACTCTGACTGAATCCATCCCTAAGAATATGAAGGATTAAGAAGGTAGCTAACTCAGAGACAAGGGAGTTCTGGGGATAGGCAGGAGTTTTCGGAAATGTCTTCATGTCTAGCCTGGGCGTGGTGGCTCACGCCTGTAATCCCAGCACTTTGGGAGGCTGAGGCAGGTGGATCACTTGAGGTCAGGAGGTCAAAACCAGCCTGGCCAACATGGTGAAACCCCATCTCCACTAAAAGATACAAAAATTAGCCAGGCATGATGGTGTGTGCCTGTAATCCCAGCTACTCGGGAGGCTGACGCAAGAGAATCACTTGAGCCTGGGAGACAGAGGTTGCAGTGAGCCGAGATCACACCACTGTCTTCCAGCCTGGGTGACAGAGTGAGATGTGTCTCAAAAAGAAAATAAAAAGAAAAAAGAAAACATCTTCATGTCTGGAAATCAGTCTTGAAAGTATGGGATTCAGAACAGAATGACGGGAATCCAGAGATACATCAGATCTCAGTAAATATGTCTGGGTAACCATGTATTCCCTGGAAGCAAAACATAGTCCATTTGACTACCTTTATTCTTTTAGTCTAAAAGGTACAAGAAAATCAAATCTCATTACTATCATCCCACATCTAGTTCTGTACCCCCTAAGGATATTATTCAATTCTGAAAGCCCTTGAGAAGCTCCCCAAGGTATACGGTTTCTTGCTTTCACCACTTCCTCCGCTTATAAAGTTTTCTTATTTCGGTTCCTTGAAAAACACCATAACAACCTTTTACTGTAAATAGTGGCTACTACCCTCAAATTTACCTATCCCAAAAGAAAAAACACAAAAGCAACTCCAGCATGAAGTATAAGGAAGAGGTGGTAGCTATTACACCACTAGGATTCATATGGTATTATACATTTCTATGAAAATGGGAATTACACAGAATCTGCTTTGCTTTCTGGCAACCTGGTTACCTTAAAGAATGTTGGGTTTCTGGTCCTTACTGCAGAGGATGGGTGGGTAGTATTTCCAGCCGTGAATTTACTAGATCTCTCTCTCTCTCTCTCTCTCTCTCTCTCTCTCTCTCTCTCTCTCTGTCTCGGTAGGTAGGTAGGTAGGTAGGTAAGTAGCTATGTAGGTAGATAGATAGATAGATAGATAGATAGATAGATAGATAGATAGAGTTTTATATACTCTGGGATTATCATAACAACTTTTACTTTCTTAAGTGAAAATAACGTTTTCTATACAAACTATGTTTAATCTGTTAAAAAATGTATTGAGCCCATGACAACGTCCACAGATAGACACATGAATACATAAACTGTTCAGAGCTCTCAATATAACATTTCACCAAATTTTTACAAAATAGTTTGTGAGAAATTTTATTTTGTACTGCTCATCATGGAAGTGAAATTTAATAAAGAAGATACAAAATTATGAAATTTAATTCTGGACTCCAAGTGACATAGAAGGCCCAGCATAAACATCTAATTTATTCATTCCTAGCATTTCATCCAACCAGTGACACATGTTGCCTACCAGTCATTCAGTGCAGTCTCTCTGTGCCCAGGGAATGCTTCAGGCTCTCAGATTTACTGCTAATAAGATGAAGATATGGGTTAGGGTCATTAGGGAGGGCTTCCTGGTGGAAGAAGCATTCGGACCTTAAAGGGTGCTTAACATTTGGACAGTAACTAGATAAGAATGGAGATGGGGTGTTTCTGGGCTTTGGGAATTGCATTATCAGCGGTACAGAGATGATGAAAGCACTCACCTTGTTGAGGCAGTGCTCTGATCATGGGATGGAAATACAACCACCGAACAAAAAGTAATGGAAAATGACACTGGACATGTTCACTTCAGAGAGCCAGTGTTGCCAGGTGACAGTTTCACTTTCCTCCTACTGGCCAGCCACTTTTACCTGTAGTATTGCAACAAGTTGAGCTGTCATAATCACTTGTGAGGTGTGTCGGAGTAATTTGATTCTACGAAAAATAACTACCAGAAATTTTGTTTGACTTATATTTGTTTTATGTAAATTTAAGTTGCTACCTTTATGATCATGTGTGGTAGGGATCACAGTGTACCATGAAGCCTTCTCTTGTCCACTGCTGGGATTTAAGCATGGCTGGGCCATGCCTAAATAATATGCATGGCTGGATAAATAATATGCATAGATTTATATGCATTTATATGACTGGGCCATGCCTAAGTAATATCCAGTGCCATATGCATGGCATCCATCTGCATGGGATGAAGAGCATGGATCCAAGGGAGAATAAGCTGGAAACATAAAGCAATATGAGCCAGGGAAAAAGACTTTATCATCACTCAGCCTACATTTTGGTGGTGGCTTCTCTTGGAATCTGCTCCTAATCCAACCTCCTGATGTACACCTAGGCCCTGAGAAAACAGAAGGCTATATATAAACATCCCCCAACTGGGGCTCAGGGAACATTGCCTTTGGGTTCTTTTAACAGATTGCCACATGGAGTGGAGACTGCTTTGAGGTATACCTCCTCACTAGTCTAGGGCAGCCTGAAGAGAAATAATATGTGTAGGAGAGTAGCCAGAAAGAATGGGGCACTGGGAACAGCTCAAATGTTGTGAGATACTCTGGAGATTTCCAGAAATACTTGAGGCAGAGGCATCAGTAGATGGAGAGGATCTTTATAAGAGATTTGACTTCCTGTTTATGCAAGTAACTGATCCCTTGGGCAAGCAGTATTATTTTCATTCTCTTAAATTCCAATGCAATCATTGAATGGCAAGAAAGAAGGTGGCATTAGAGCTACAAAGCTGACTGTATCTCTTGTGACTGTAGACACAAGAGATCTATTGCCACATGTAGGAATATCACCCATCAGATGTACAGCAGCAGGGGAATGTACCTGAGAATCTCAGCTGTAAATAGCTGGTCCTGGAGCCACTGACATTTCAAATGGGCGATAGCTTGAGGAAAATGGTTTTCTATGATAAACCCAGTTGCCAGGTGAAGAAAGAAATAATTAGGGCATATATTTCAGGACAGGAGGCCAATTTAGAAAGGTGGAGTTTAATGTAGTCAGCATTGCAGCTGGAATTAGAAAACACACATTCATGTTCTGGCTCTCCCACTTAGTTGGTCTGGGCCTACTGGCAAGCTTCTTTGTATTCTGAGCCATTTTCTCAGATACTAAGTGGTCTATGAGATGAGTGCCCTGGTTCATCTCTCCTCCCCTTCTTCCTTGCCATCATTGGTTCTGCTCTCCAGGATACTCTTTCTCCTTGTCCAGGGCATATAGGAGGCACTTACCTGGATTTTTTTCTGTCTTCATACATGCCTCTGAAAGCATGAAAACCCTCAAGTATGTTATAAGGCTTCCCCCACCCCACCCCAGCTACTACCACAGGGAACACACAAGGAAGAAAATAACAAACATGTGAGAGTTTACCAAGCAATATTTTGTAAAAGTCTTTTCAGTTATTATTCTTTCTTATCTTTGAATTTAACTTTCCTGGCTCCCTTTGGGTTCCCTGGGGAACCATCTGTTAGTATTTCTCCTGGAAATTGGCTCTGCCCAACCCTGCTCTCTCTGACACTAGTACTCATAGAGCTTCTCCTTTTCATGTGGGCCCTCTTTCTTTTCTTGCAGTGGCCCCCAGGGGAGCAGGGTAGTGAGTACGCAAAAGGTTGTTGTGATTCACAGAGGCCCAGGGAGAAAGGACATGACCTCCACAGGGAGCTTCAGGCCAAGAAGCTTCCCAGTCTTTATGTCTTCGGGCTTCATGGAAGAAACATGGAGTCCCACACAAGACAATTACTAGAGACATGAGGGGACAGTTGAAAGAACATGGGTTTTCATCTATCCCTCTCATGGTAGTATGCTAAACTGAAATCAACTGAGTGTAAGCTAGGATAAGGTACAAAGAGATAAGAACAGAAAAATGCGCATTTGTATCTGTGCGTCTTCATGATATAAACATATCTGTTAGAACAATTCAGAAAATGTATGTTGTGAGAGAGAAGTCATTCTAGACCCATATTTTCACTCTTGGATTAAATAAGACAATCAACTGGGCCTAGAATATAGTAGGGAGCTAAAGAATGTTGGTTCATTTCCTGGTGAAATTAACTCATGTGCAAACATGTCATATATACGTTTCATTATATATACAAAGTGATCCCGGCTGGGCACGATGGCTCATGCCTATAATCCCAGCACTTTGGGAGGTTGAGGCAGGCAGATTGCCTGAGGTTACAAGTTCAAGACTAGCCTGGCCAATATGATAAAACCCTGTCTCTACTAAAACTACAAAAAATTAGCTGGGCATAATGGCACATGCCTGTAATCCCAACTACTTGGGAGGCTGAGGCATGAGAATCACTGGCATCTGGGAGCCAGAGGTTGTGGGGAGCCAAGATCATGCCACTGCACTCCAGCCTGGGTGACAGAGTGAGGCTCTGAAAGAAAGAGAGAGAGAAAGGGAGAGAGAGAGAGAGAAAGGAAGGAAGGAAGGAAGGAAGGAAGGAAGGAAGGAAGGAAGGAAGGAAGGGAGGGAGGGAGGGAGGGAGGGAGGGAGGGAGGGAGGAGAAAGAAAGAAGGAAGGAAGGAAGGAAGGAAGGAAACTCCAATTACTTATATATTGAAATACATAACACAAATCTTAGATAAAAATTTTGAAAAGTTATTTTCAGTTCAGTTCTTCCCTCCTTTCTCTTTCTTTTATTTTGTGTTAGGCTGGAGCTGATGTTCTTCTTGAACATAGATCATGTTCTTTCTTTTCCCTATTTTTAATGGATTCCCATTTCTGTGAAGTCTGATGTGCTTCTGTATGTTGGTTAGGTTGCTGAGGACATGGACTTCATGGCTGCGTGAATTTTCTGCAGAAAGTTATTTTCCTCTCCCGGTTTAACTTGGTAGTGGAGGGTGCTTGGTGAAGGAATGTGAGCGCTCATTAGAGTTTATTGTATGGTGCAGCAGGGGAAGTGAAATTATAGAAGCCAAGGGGCATGGAGGGAGAGGCAATTGTTAGACCAGTGCTGACACCAATAACTTTTTATGAGGGTAAGTCAAAGCATCAGGGAGGCTGGAACCAAGTTTTCACCCTCTTGAACCTATTACTATATATCATGATAGAGGATGGAGAGAAGGCAAGCCTCACTCTCACGCTGAGAGGGGAGAAAGACTGAAGTTCTAGAGACAGATGACAATGGGGAGGTGTTTGGACTCAGCTTTGGCTAGGGTGGGCAGGAGTATTAGGAGAAACCATTAATGTAGCAAATACAATGAGAATCAATACCTGATTACCCAGAATAATGAAGAAGCACATCCCAGTGGGGGAAAAAATAGCTTAGTGGGTGATAGGTGATTCCACTGATACCTGAGGTCATAACTTCCATTCTCATCTCCTTGTGAGAACTAGGAATTAGTATACTGCTCAGCATGCCAGAGACATATGATAAATCTTGGACACATAAGGTCTGAAACTAGTGCCTTTGATGTCCAATCTTACCAACTCTTTGGCCTGATAGTTGACACACAGGGTGGCATGAACTGACCAAGCTGGGATCCACATTGCTGGCAGGACCATCCAACCAATTGCTCATGTCAGTTCCCATTTGACACGTTTCTTTAGTCATAGGAGACGCCACAGTTAGGAAAAGCATGAGGGAGCCCAAACTGGACTCTTCTCTGTGGCAGTGGTAACTAGATTTTGCATTTCCTAGAGATATCATTGTCCTAGAATGTTTCCAACCCCTCAGGTGGCTTCAGCTGTGCCAAGCTTAAAAAAAAAAAAAAAAAAAAAAAAAAAAAAAGAACCATTTCCTTCAACCAAGCAGGAATAGAACTAAATTAGTAAGAATTTGCCCAAGGCCGCAGCTTCTAATTTATGTCTTTATACTTTCATCTCCTGTGGTGTCAGTACTCTATGCATTCTCCTAGTTAGTTACTTTTTTTTTTTTTTTTGCTTTTTTCTTTTTATCATTGATAAACATATCTGTCTCGGGATTTTATTAGCAGAAGATTCAGAATTCTTTCGGCGAGACCCTCAAACCATCCACGTCCACCCATTATTAAAAAAAAAAAAAATTCAAACTGCAGCCACAGCAAACTAGGCAGCATGTCTGTGACACAGAAGGTGTCCAATTGTTAGCATTTACCCTCCTCCGCTCCCAACTTTGCATGACTTGTGCGCAAATGCTCTAGCGGTAGTGGTTGGCTTCACTTGTGGCAGGTAGAACCTGGCGAGGGGTGGGTCATGTGAGAAGAGAAGGGCTGTCTCTGAAATTTCTTGAAGCAGCATCCCAACCTGTATTAAAGAATGCTTCACTGTCTGGGAGCACAAAGTGAAGTTACAGTCACGCTTTGGACGGGATGGCAGGCCTCTGTGCAGGTCATCGTGCTTGCTCTGTGTGTGGTCACTGTGGAGCCTGCTCCATTAGGATTCCTGGAGAGTGAGAACTTCTTGGATGGTACTCAATGGTCTTTTGTGCAGACCTGGAAACCAGCCTCAGTGGGTTTTTGATGCATGTGAAGAAGCAGCTCTATGTAAAGCGAACAGGGAGATGAAGCTGATTTCAAGGCCCTAGGGTCTAGATCTTTTGTCTTTAGCTTACACTGAGTTTGGCATTCAGGAGTCTCCTGTGATACCTGTCTTGGAAGCAGGCAAATTGGCCTCCTCTGCTGACTTTAGGGTGACTGTTCACACCCTCAGCAGTGTTCTCTCCTGGGCTGGGGGGTGGGGAAGTGATGCTTCTCTACTCGGCGGCATCTTGTCCTTTCAACACCAGACCCCACTTTGTTTTTGCTGAGGGCTTGAGACCTTAGCTTTGTGCATATGCCCGGATGAGAGGTCTTTCCCTGGTGATTTCCATGAACAGAAATGGCGGTGGGAGAGCGCCCCCTAGGAAAAGTGCCTGCTGCCTATTTGTCCTAGGCTGTCTCCTCTTCCTGGCTAGTTTTCCTGAAGAGGAGCATCGTACGAGGAGAAGATCCATCCTTCTTTTTCTAGGCTCTCTCTGACCTTTATTTTAAGTATCCTGTGACATGTGTACATGTGTTTTTATTGCAGACTGCCTCAAATCCATTTGGATATGGATGCTATACAAATTATAAATAAATAAATACATGATAAAGAGAAGATCTCTTCCCTGCCAGCTTGTTGCTTAAAAGGCAGCCAGTTTGCACTTGCGCGACTCGGCTGCTGCTGTTGCTTTCGCTGGGTCCTATGCCGGCAGCCAACAGGAGTGAAAACAAAATCTGTCCCTTTCAGCACCACACGTTCTTCTCCTGAGCCGAGGGGAAGAGGTGGCAAGTATCATTTGCCAATCAGGAGCCAGATAGCCTTTCCTTTATGGAATCACACATCTTTAATGACATTCTGCTGAGTTTTGTAGAGTCAGGCTGGTAAATAAGATAACCACTGTTTTTTTTCTACCAGGTACAGAACATCTATATTTCATTCCATTCCCACAGTGCCGCACAGACCCTGCCTTATTCTCCTGTTCTTCCCCTCTGCTTATCCCTTGGGAACTTTCTCGTGAGAAAATGCTCTACCATCCTCCATGTATTCCTTATGTAAACTTCTCAGCACTTGCCTTAAAGAAATCTAGGCTTTCCTTAACCCCATTATTTCCAAGGAGGGCATCTGCTTATTGTTTTGCTGGTTCCTTAATATAACTCTTGCTTGCTCCTTATCTGGGTTACTCTCTCTTTCAAAGCGTTTTTCTGCCTTCAAATTCCTGGAGCTTGAAACAATGACACATAGATAACTTTCTTCATTGCTCCTCTTACCTCTGTATCTATACGTTGACTGTGAAAAGAAATTATTTATGTATTCCTAAAGGTAGTCGTGTTGTGTTGAGTGATATAACCTTATTTAGCTTACGTTAGATGTTACAGTAAAGTGATAGTCGTTTTAAGTCAGGTAGTTCTGTGATGACCTGTTTGCTTAGAAAGGATAGGGGTAATCTGGAGTAGCTTGGGGTAGGCAAAGATCAGACTGGGCTGAACACAAGGAGAAGCCCAGAAAAAGAGAATGCTCACAGAAGACAGTTGGAAGCAGGAGCCATTTGCAGAAGTTGTAGGCTTCAAATAAGACAAGAGAGTCTTAATGGAGTATGCTGAAGCATTGCTTCTAAGCAACAAAGTAGTGTTGATGTCATATTTAACATTTTAGCTCTATAGCAGAGAATAAACAAGGAGAGGAGAAAAAAAATTCATGAAAAGATTATCGACAACATGTGGTGCAGAGCAGGACAACCCACGCAAAATTGTAGTAACGGAGGCTTTATTGCAGCAAAAACATCGTATGCCCTTTGCTCTATATGTTTATATGTAGTGTTTATATTTATAACTTAATTTTATTCATTCCAATGTTGTTTTATGGATAAATAATTGTATTTCTGAATGTAAAAGAGTGGACCATTATATATATCCCTTGGCTTCTTTTTCCATTGCTTTTCTTGTGCTAGCTAAAGAAAAACTTTGCTAGATTTTAGAATATGCTAAAGAGGCCCCATTGACCTTCCAGTGGAACAAAATAGAAATAAAGAAGTATTAAGAAATATCAAATAGCCTCCTTAGATAACATCCTAATTTAAAAAAATTATTATGGTAAGTTATGTATAACATACAATTAGCCATTTAAACCACTTTTAAGTATATAATTCATTGGCATTAAGTAGATTTACAATATTGTGTAATCATAACCACTATTTCCACCTTTTTTCATCAATCCAACAGAAACTACAGAATGATTAAGCAACAACTCCCCATTCTCCCCTCTCCAACAACCCCTGGTAACATATGATGCTGTATCTGGTGGTTTACAACCCTTCTCCCGAGAAAACCAAGGGGTTCCATGGAATATCCCTATGCTCATCTCAGTCTTTGAGGCTCTTTTCCATCCCTCTTCCTCATCTGCACCTAGAAACATTTAGAATTTGTCACCTTATTTTAATTTTGTAGATAGTAAGATTTTAATTGAATCAAGAGTTTGTGGCTTAGAAATTTTTAGAAACTGTTAGTTCATATCAAGTGCTTAGTTGAGAGCTAGGCAAGGAAGGCTAAGGTTCCTCATGCGAAGTCAGCCAGTTGCCAGCTACTCAGCTAGGCGCCTGGACTGAGACACATCTGCACGCTTGGCAGGATATTCACTTGGTGTCTTTGTTCAACACGTAACTAAATTAAAGGAACTGTGCTGTATAAGGGAAGGCAAGAGAAGAAGATTATTGTGACAATTCTCAATCCTTTTCTGTCATCCAGAACAATACAGTTCTGGTCAAAAAATTGCATCTTTTTTTAGCACAGTTGGCTCTTATAGTTGACCATATTGAATTATCTTAGAAGGCAACTTGTCAACTGTGTGTTGTTACTATAGAATGCCTGTTGCAGGGTTCTCTTCTCCTTCCACCATCGTCCCAGTGATTAACAAGTTATTTTTTCTTATCACATATCGTTCTCCCCCCTTAGAAGAGATCTATAAAATACAGCTTTCTCAATTTTGGTACATTTTCAGCTCCACTTACATATGGCTACCAGTTCTGTATACACAGTAATATTATATAGTGACAGTGAACCTCTTTTACATTTTCTTACTTTTGAGCAACAGAAAGGAGCTTAAGTGATTATTGAACAAGACATTGTTACCTAGAAAGGACATTGGACACTACACATGCTATAAAGGTAGACCTAAAGAGAAGTGTTCTGGGGCCGGGCGCAGTGACTCACACCTGTAATCCCAGCACTTTGGGAGGCCGAGGCAGGCAGATCACTTGAGGTCAGGAGTTCAAGACCAGCCTGGCCAACATGGCAAAACCCTGTGTCTACGAAAATTAGCTGAGCATGGTGGTGCATGTCTGTAATCCCAGCTACTCGAGAGGCTGAGGTGGGAAAACTGCTTGAACCTGGGAGGCTGAGGTTGGAGTGAGCCGAGTTTGTGCAACTGCACTCCAGCCTGGGTGATAGAACCAGACTCCATCTCAAAAAAATAAAATAAAATAAATAAATAAATGCAAGGGTTCTAAGGTGGGAGAATTTTCTGCTGAGAGAAAACAGCAGTCTTCATTGGATGAATTTCACTGCAGTTCTTGAAAAGAGTTAGGTGGTCTGATCTAGTTAATCTGTCACAGTTTCCTGGAGCCCCAAGATTCCATCTTTCATGGTAATTAAATGATTGCTGGTTATGCATATGTTCTATGGCTATAAATTTTATTTTCTTTGGAACAATTATATACATACATATACATCTATATGTGTGTATAGATATACACACATATTTTATTAGTTGATTGTACAAAAGTATAAAAAAACATGGTAATGGCACTCAGAAGTTTGTAGAAGCAGTAATTTTCAATCCATTTGATATTATATCTAAATAGAAAACAATCAGCTTGGAGGTTTTCTTGCTGACTGGTATATTGACATGATTGTGATACCTCCAGCTGGCTTTTTCACACTGAATGACAATTACACGCATGCCCCATGATACTTGATGCTCACAGAGCATAAAGAGAAAAGAAAACAGTGATCTTAGGTCCATGAGGGAAGGCTATAACCACGGACAAAGTAAGCAAATAGAAACCCAGCTAATTGAAAGGGAGGATAGTTAAAATTTAGCAATGTTGAATTGGGAATAGCATCAATGTCAAAGGGAACTTGAATTTTGCTGGGTGATTGAAAAATAACATGGCAAAATTGTTTTTTTTTCCTCCAAATTTATGGCACCAATATAAAGCAACTTTTTTTCCCCCATGTGTCTTAAAAGGGAGCCATTGAATAGACAGGTTTATAATGAGTTGGGATAAAAGCCATTGTTTTCTAAAGTCAAAAATAGATTTTGCCTTTTTGCATGTTTTTACTGTGACATTGTAGGTGTGTGACTTTGTGTGAATACAGACTTTGGTGGCTTCTGTTTGATAGCTCTCGGCATCTGAGTCTCTTTACCATCATGTACCCTCCCACCCTACCCCCAGTAATAATACTTCTGATTTTTAAGGTAAGGAATTATATGTGCCTATTTAGTTAATAATAAATAACAAACAGCAACATATGAAGAGAAAACATTAAAAATTCTATTTTGTATGTTTCTCACAAGTAGCCGGGGGTACAGTGGAAAGATCTTGGGCTGGAAATTCAGAAATCTTAGGTCCAAGTCTGCATTATGTCACTTACCATGTGGTTGTATAAAGTAACTGTTCTTCTCTTTATCTGTTATTTTCTTCCTTCAGTTTGCACAATGAGGACAGGAAATTTACTTTCAAATTCCTGGGTTATTTTGAAGTGATATGTAGGAAACCGTTTGGGAAGACAGTGATATACAAATGGTGTGGATGGGTGATGCTCCAAACTAGAAATTAGTCTTTTCAAAAAATCATTATGTCTACATGGCATTTCATTTTGTTAAAGACAAAACATGACAAATAACCAGCCATTTTTCAATGAAATAGAAACATTTAATTATCATTTTCACCTAAATGGACAATGGGGGTTAGTAGAAAGGCAGCTAAGTTGGAGTCAGGATCAGCTAACTGTGGAAGCTTGTGTATGTTGCTTTATATCCCTGAGTCTTTCCTTTTTTATCACTCAAGTGTAAATACTCTGTTTCCTAAGTTCCTTTAAAACATTCAGATTTGATAAGCTTTATCCTCGTTTACCCCATTGTGCCCCTACCTTTGGACACACACACACACGCACACACACACACACACACACACACACACACACAGACACACTGCTCTCTACCTCATTTTACTTCTCTTGGCAAACTTTAATAAAGTCTTCATGACTCAGTTCAGTCATCATTTCTTCTTGAAGTGATAAATTGTTCTCTAATTCCTCTTTCCTACCTGAGTCAGGCTTAAGTAGATATCCTCTGTATTCTCTTCATACCTTATGTCTATCTACATAATTGAACTCTGCTGTGTTGTTATAAGGTATTTACGTGTCTTTTACCCCAACTACAGTCTAAGATCCTTAAAGACAGGGATTATGTGCTGTTCATTTTGAGGACTGGTGATTAGTAGATTCTTAATAAATATTATTTACCGAGTAAATAAATGAATGAATATTTAATGTATGAGAAGCTCTTTGAAAAGAATAAAATAAAATGTACAATATGATATTTTTCAAAAATAATAACAGAAAGAAGTAGCATTTGTCTAGTGAACAGCACTGTATTTGGAAATAGGAAATCAGTTATGGAACCACTTCTACTAATTGAATATATAACTCCAGGAAAATCATATAAGTCCTCTGCAGTTCAATTTCCCAACCCAAAATACTCAACATGTCCCATTACCTGACGCATTAAGAATATCACAGAGGCAAAAATTAGAACAATTAATGATGTCTCTATGTTTCTCAAAATAAAGATATATTATGTACTTTTTAAAAGTAAAGATATGCCATACATACTTAGGTGACTTTTTTATGCTGGCTCATAATCAAATTCATATCTCATTTTATATTCAAAATATTCATGAAAAGTTTTCTCTAAATAATTTTAAAGTTAGGTAACTTTTTAAGTGAACTGAAGGGAATTTACATTTAAAGCATACCAGTTATGTAAAATATATAACTTTTTTTGAAGGAGAATAATTATTTCTAATTTATTTTCTAATTTAGAATTTTCTTGTAATACCAATCTCTTAAAACAGTACCCCGCTGTCGCTCTGTCTGCCTCCTCTTTTGTCCAGAAAGCTACTGGCAAACAGCAGTGGAGAAGAACTCTCCCCCAGTGAACCACCTTTATTTTGTTTGGGAAGTTGGACTTTTGTTCAAGAAAAAAATCACTGTCCTGCAAATGATAACTTTCAGAACTATGCACAAGTATTTGTTTCTTTGAAAAATAAGTAAAGAAGTGTTAAGGTAATGCTTTCAGGAACTTTGGGAAATTTTACTTCCAAACTAAGATAAAAGGTAGAGTTCTTAATAATTCCCTAGAGGATTGGGGATTTCCTTTTTCTTTCAAAAATTATGTAGAGTTTTGTTGTTTCTGTTACTATTGGTTTCTCTATTTTAGAAATTGACCCACAATTGACAAACAAGTCCAGAATGAGTTTCTTATGTAATTAAGATGTTACTCACTCTCAAATTATTAGGGACCTTTTTGTCCTTACCTGGACAAGACTGTAATCTGGGTATTGCTTACTCTTCATTAAAAACAAACTAAATAGTGTCTAGATTGTCCTTGATATGATGCTGATATGGAACTGGGTGCCCCCCCTTTTTTTTAAGTGTCTCACTGTCCTTCTGTATGAAATTCTGTCTCATGGGAGAAGGATACCTCTGTCGTGATTGCCTGTTTCAATTTTCAGTAACTTGATCAAAGTGCACTGTATGTACAATAAACTGTACCCATATAAAATCAACATAACTACCACCACAGTTAAGGTACAGGATATTTCCACCACCTCCAAATTTCCCTCATGCCTCTTTGTGATCAATTTTCAGGTCACCCCAGCCTCAGGCAACCACAGACCTGATTAGTTAGCATGACTGTCTTTTCTTGAGCCTACCTTCTTGAGGCTGAGTTCCTTTGTAGGGAGACAAACTATATAGCTGGAATGAAAAAAAGGCAGAGCTGAAGCATTTTTTTAAATGAATGTCTTCAGATTGGCCAAGCACTAAATTTCTGTGAAAGCAAAGTTTACTTGAAGTCATAGGCTAGTCACCATTAGAACATGGTAAACCAAAACTATAAAATTGGAATGATATTCTTTTTTTTATATATATACTTTAAGTTCTAGGGTACATGTGCACAACGTGCAGGTTTGTTACATATGTATACAAGTGCCATGTTGGTGTGCTGCACCCATCAACTCATCAGCACCCATCAACTTGTCATTTACATCAGGTATAACTCCCAATGCCATCCCTCCCCCGCCCCGCCCCAACCCAAATGTCCATCAGTGACAGACTGGATTAAGAAAATGTGGAATGATATTCTTACATCTGAATCACTTGATCCAGAAAAATCCTAGGGGGGGAGATATAGGGTTTGCAGCAGTTGTGGTGAAGTAAGTTTTCCATTTCTTACCTGAACTGGGTCCCATGCATTTAACCATCACTAAGATAAATGTAGCTCTAACATTCATTTTTCACATGCTCACCATTTGGAATTGAGTTGGTGGTTTTCCTTTAACCATGTGAATTTCTGGGACATTAACTCTTATTTTTAAAAGTTCAAATTTTTGTCCTACTTCAAATTTTGAAAGTGGTCAAGGAACAGGGCTGTGATTATTCTTTCCTGTTTGGCTTTTGCACAATGGTTCCGACCACTGGACATTTGACTTTATAAGGCTAAGAATCAAGCGCTGTTAGTGAGATGTTTGCTAAAGGATTGAAATAAAATCGCCTGACTAGTATTTTATGTTTGTGCCACAGTCCAGAAATAAACATTACATTTCTTTCTCTAAATATGTATGTGTCCCGGACTGACAACTATTGTCTTTTTTTGGTTTTCCAGTTAAATAGCAGTTGTTCCTGGATGAAGGAATGGCACTGTTTAAAACTCTTTTACTCTGAAGAGTCTCCTGGGTAAGAAGGAAAATAGATTTCCAGTCTTAAGGATCAAATACCCCTATTTGATGTCAGTCCCATGACTTTCACCCCACATGTTAGAATTGTGGTAAACAGGACTTTAACCTGTATCAAAGTCGGGAAGCTCTTATGTTAGGCCTGTTCTAGACACAGATGCCTTTCTAGCTTATAGAAGTACCTTTTTCTTCATAATGTTTAGTGGAAGAAGTGACTTGTAACTTTTGACTGCCTAGGTTTTCCCTCTTCTCTTTGTGGAGATTTAATTACTCATTTCTCTTTCACTTACTGTTTAGAAATTCGGGGGAACATAATTTACTTGAAGCAGTAATTCAGATTTTTTTTCCTTCTTCCTCTTTTTTTTTTCTTCCATAGTCAAGAACTGTAGTATATGCAGATTATTGAGAAAGGAAAAATAATATCTGAAAAAGGTGGCTTTCTTAAACGGCACCAGTAGCATTAATGTCATGTCTGAAGCACCCATTTGTGTCAACTGTACAGACCTTTCAATGGAAAATTGTGCTGTGCTACCTTTTAAAGTATGAAATGCTAATTTGGGATTTACAGTTTTTGAACTGGAGGGCTGCATTTTGCATGGGATTTTGTTTAATTTCCCAGTGAAAAAAGGCATTTGAAACACAACTGCCTACAGCCAACTGTCAACAAAAATCAACTGTAATAGCACAGAGCCTGTCACTGATGTATGTGGTGATGTGGTAATCTTCTCAATTTAGCTGGATATTTCTTCTTCGTACAAAATAGCTGAAAGTCTTGCTAGGCATTTATGAATATCGGGAGGTGTTATTAGGCTGATAATGGGACCAGATTAAGGAAGTGTACACTGGTTCAAAGTGTCAGTTAAAGAGACACAAAATGGGATGATGCGTGGTCCTTGGTATAAGGGGCTCTTTGGATTTCAGGTTTGCTAAAGATTTGGGCGATAGCATGCTGAGTTCCATCTGCCGTGAAAGTGGCTTTCTGAGAAAAAAAATAAAGTTGTTATGCTATTTTTTCTCCCAGAAATCTGTTTTTGTTTATCAAGAGGGTGAAATAAAAAAATCTCTGAAAATGGAAGTGAAAAGGGCAGGCTAGGGAAATCTCCTGGGGTGAGACTGATCGGTGTTCTTCTCCCTTCAACAATGAGAGCCAGTGGTTGAGGGTGACATCTTTTCCTCCTAAGTCATGATGATCTAAGAACTGAGAGAGAATTCCTTTGGAGTCTCTGTATTTTAGTAGTAGAAACCTCTTTAAATTCTGGGTATTATTCTTAAAATAACTGGATAATGCCAGGTGAAACATAAAGCTGCATACAACCTAGACTTTGGCAAGGCACAAAGTTGACCCTTCACATTAGTTGTCATCAAAACATAGCACTAGTAAAGCTTCTTTTATCAAGAGGGGATTTAGAATCAAACGGCACTTTATATTATCAGTTACTAATTTTTTTGGATATTTAAGTGAGCTATCTTCAAATTCTGGCCCCATCATTTAATAGCTCTGTGGTAGCTAAGCTCTGTGATCAAGTTCCCTTATCTCAAAATTGGATTAATAATTGTACCTACCTCATAAGGATTGTGTGAGAATTAAATTACTTGATAAATGTAAAGAGCTTAGAACAGTGTCTGACATATAATAACCATCATAGAATTAGCTATTTTCTTACTAACAAGCAAAATATTCATTATTGTTCAAGTACTCATGACAAAAGAATGGAAAGAGGAATATACTAGCAGATATTCTGCATAATCTGTTGTGAAAGGTGTACTCGTGTTTCTTAGTCATTATGTTTTTATGTGTCCATGGGAGACAAGAGTGAACTGCATTATCTGAACTACATGGAATATGTTCTAAGACACTTATAAGTTCTGTGAGTGATAGGAACTAAGAAGTGCCTCACCATGTCTTGTGCATTGCCTACCACTGGCCCTTTTCCCAGGGCTCTGCCCATGTGTAGCCCCTGCTTCCCTGTGTGACCTTGATCCATTCTCTTCCCTGCTTGCCATGGCCAGTGATGATAGACCTCTGATGATGGGGGTGGCGGAGGGTGGGGGTGGCAGGGAATAACTTCAGATATGCATGTCAGTGACATGTGTTGGTACATTCCTAAAAGAAGGATTAAGCCAATCCTATTCCTTCCTCCTCAATTTTATAGTTGAGTACAGAGACACAATTGTTAGTTATCAGTAGGTGCATACATTTAAAGACTATAAGAAGAGGAGGGTTAACTGTGGCCTTGATAGTTATGCATAAATCAAAGTTATGAAGAAACCATAGAGCAAAGAAAAAAACACCACCCCCGCGAAAGAGAAGGAATCTCTGAGGCTGCCTGTTTCTCTGTGTTTGCTGAGTTCTCATGACTGGCTCTACAGTATTTTTGGATCCCATGAAACTTCTTTATGTCCCTATAATGAACTTCATTCCCCTTGACTTCCCACTGTTATGAGTGAGTTTCTGTTGCTTGCAACCAGTTATGACACCAAGGGACTAAGGTGCCATGCGAAAATAGGAAGTAAAGTTTTCTAAACACTGAATGTAATCTAGTTAAAAATAAAACTGATAAAAGTATTTAGTGGTGAAAAGTTTCCTTAATGATATTCAAAGTCTTGAGAATGAAAGGGTGGTAGAAATAAGGGAATGGGCAACGATCTCTTTAGGTCCTAGTGGACTTGTGACAAGGTCTTTGCACACATGGTGTTACTTTCTAAAGGTTAGACAAATGGTCAACAAGTAAATACAAATAAACATTGTAACATGGTAATTATACATTGAGAGGGTGTCTATGAAGGAAGTAAACAGGAGTAAACATAGGAGACTGGTTGGAAGTTTGGTAAAGGGTGTTCTTTAGCACTAAATGATTTTGCTGGGAGTGCCAGTGCACTGTTTAAAAATTTCACATATGACCTTGATTCATTCCCTCCCTCCATTTGCCTTGGCCAAAGATGATAGATCAGGGATGGATCTTTTATGAACGAATGTGGCCCAAGGCAGGCACGGATACAAATATAGGTATGTATCAGATTGGCATATGTTTTGTATAGGTTTAGAACACTGCTAACAACCTGACTTTTTATCTTCAAAGATGACACCAAAAACCATCAATAAACTAATGAGGGCTTTTTTCTCTCTTTCTTTCTCTCTTTGGAATGGATTTGGAGGGTGAATAATGGAACAACAATTTAATGAGCCTACCTTCTGCTAGACAACATGCAAGATTAAACTCTCTGATTTATTGAAGAAAGCCACCCACATTCTCACCTTGTGATTAGTGGCATTTATGTGTAAAGTGACTGCCTGGGATTCAGCCTTCTGTCTGGATCTGGGAAAGAGTTGTTCTCTCTGGAGCGAAGGGTGCTCTAATCTGCTGTCTGCTTCTTCTAGCATCAAGTTCTAGCCTACATTCCTTTTAATCAGGAAACCATATAGAAATAATTAGTGTAAAAGAGAAATTAACTATAATTAGCCAACTGATATTTTTCCTTTTAGAAATGATTTGCTATTCCATTTCAAGCTTTCCAACTATTTTGATGGGAATGTATATTCAAGTTGGAGAAATAGTGGGGTTGTTTTTTGTTGTTGTTTTTATTATCTCCTCTTGTTAAGATTGCATAGTTAATTTCTGGAGGTATACAACCTCTTGAGTACTCAAGACAGGAAATAGAGAGATCGCTGTTCAAAGCTTTTAAGATCATTGAATACCCAGAATATACTTTCTACAGGGTACCAGCTCTATAACTATAAAAGCAAAGAGGGATCTAGAGCACTAGAGAGGGAATACACAACACACAAAGTTGCAATTACCAAGCAACAGAATTTACTGAGCATGGAAAATTCTGTCACTAAATAGATGAACGGTCCTCTTGAGTCCTTCCCAGGATGCCAGACAAGTGTTCTCAGCAGGGGCTTTCTCATCTTCAGGGATTTTACTTGGGAAAAAAAAGTTGGACAGATAAAGGCACACTGACAAGTAAGCTTTTGGATGGAGAAATGAGGCTAGGAAGCTTCTTCTCCGGAAGATGAGTGTTGGCCAATTAGGGGATTTCACTAGAGGTACTGACCTTGACATCCTCTTGTAATTTTGTTTTTAGGTCTTCTTTTTTGTGCACTTTTCTTTCAAAGGCACTTAAATATAACAATAAAGAATATGATTACCACTACCTCCGTTGTTCATAACAAATGACATGTCATGAAATAATTATTGTAGGCAAAATGGTGTGCTACCTTCTACCTTACAGTCTGATTTTATTCTAATAAGAAGATCAATATTTCTTTCTCTTTGTCATAGGGATTGGACAAAGTATGAGACCAGTACACATTTTAACAAGATGAGTATTCTCTGTTATTTACCATACATTTATTCAACAAATACTTACCTAGAGCCTACTTTGTGCCAGAAACCATTAGAGAAGCAGTAGTAAACAAGACAGACAAGGTCTTTGCACACATGAGATTACATTCCAGTGAGGAACACACATCATCAAGTAAATATAAATAAGTAAGATAATCAAAGATTGTGATGATTACCAGGAAAGAAATAGTGAATGAGTGGAATTAAGGTTTTCTGAAAGTTTATCCATTTGGATGCTAAGGGTTATCTCTTGTTTACACTAAATCTCCAACATTCCTCCTTAGTCTTTGAAGTGAACTGACACTTTTATTTTTCAGATTTACATATACAGCTATGTAATTACAACTCCAAGCTTTTCTGCCACTTCTAAGCAAATCCTTGTCTCCAAATCTCCCTTATATAGACATTTTAGAATTGCCAATGAGCCTAATATTAAGCAATTTTCTTGGCAGTACAAGTCCTACTCTATAAATTCTGGAAACCAAAAAAGGCCAAGTAGTTTTAGTGTAGCTATTTGCATACAATGTTTGTCTTGCGTGTTAGACTCCGAGCTCCTTGAAGACCAGTGCTAATCTGAATTTTTTTTGTCTTCTATTATGCTTAACACGATGCCATGCACATAGTAGGAACTCAGTATATTGCTCATTGAATTCAACTGAATCAGCAAAAACCACCAGCTCTTGCCAAAGGTATCAGCAAACGCATGTTTGAAGAAAATTAACTAACAATTAAGATAAAAACGTCAGTATTCATGAATTTTGGCTGAGCAGACACATTTCCTTACTGGTGAACATAAGGCTTTTCAGACCAATGAATCTGGTATCCTACAATCCCTTGCCAACATGCATGGTGGGGATGGAGGGGCAGAAGTACGGGCTGAATGCAGACATTGGCAAACGGCTGACACTTGAGTCTCCCTGCCAAGGCCACAGGCTTTTGGTCTGTGTGCCAGGAGGTATGAGAGAGAGAAATTGAGAAGTCCTCAGGTAAGACCTTCCTATGGAGTTGCAGAGGCTATTTCTGTTTTGACTTGAAGTTTATGAGAAGCCTGCACTGTCCTTCCCTACAGAATGATTTCAGGCTCCTATGAGCACTCCCTTCAGGAACACTTCAGTCTCAAATGATTCCACGGTTGAGACCTTACTATGTGCAAACACTATTCTTAGAGCTGGGGATGCAAAGCTGAACAGTTATCTTGCCCCCAAGCAACCATGATTTCATCTCAGTGGCAGGACTTAACATGTAACTAGTAAAGGGAAGACTGTGATATTATCCCTGTCCTAAGAGCTCATCCTTGCTTGTACATAGACACACACAAACACACATACACACACTCATTAGGACTTTGCTAAGTGGGGTAAATCAGAGTAATTGCTTCAGGTGGCACACCGTGGTGGGTTGGTTTCAAGCAACGGCAGGGAGTAGGCTACAGGGCAAGAACCAGGAGAAGCAAATGGCATGGAAAAGGGATGTGGTTTTACTAGCTGGCCTGGGGTATATGTACCTAAGTGTAACCATGAGGTAAAGTCCTGTGAAATGAACAGCAGGAATATACAATTCATTCAGTCACTCATTTGTCCTTTCATTCATTCAAGAAATGATTACTGTCTACTATGTTCTAGGGGCCAGGAATGCCACAGAAAGGAGAAAAAAGAAAGAGATAATCTGTAGGAAAAGCCAACGTTAATCAAATAGTTCCACAAATGTAAAATTGCAGCTGTGACAGGGGCTAAGGTACTTGGTACTGTGAGAGACTGTAATAAAGGCATTTAACCTGTCAGGAAGGCTTTCCTTAACTTACCTGGTTTTACTCACATAATGCTTGTTAGGGGGCTGAGAAGGTACAGGTGGATTTGCCCTCCATTCCATGTTTTCTAAGGTCAGTCTTTGCATCAGTGTGTGAATTGATGCATATGATTTAAATTGACTGGATCTATCTTTTTGGTCCCTTCCCTTTTTCATTTTATTTATTTATATATTTCACACCATTAAAACTGTTTTTAATGGAGCCATGTTTACTCATCATCTTCAGGAGACTGTAGGAATTGAATCACAAATGAAATTTCTTTAATCACTCACCAGACACTGGAGAATGTTTTCAACAATCTGGAAAACAGAGCTGAGTGATGTATCACAAAATTTAGCCTTTACATTGAATGGTCCTAATTCAAATTTGATTATATTAAAATAGAGTGTACTGGAGGGAGCAAGATGTGTGGAAAGAACATAGATTTGGAGTCTAAGAAGCTCCACCACTCATCCACAAGAGGCCTTTGGTAATTTATGTATCTTCCCCAAGCCTCAGTGACTCCATCTGTAACATGGGGGATTATAATAGCCACTTCAGAGGTTTTTATGAGGATTAAAGCAGATGGAATGTTTGAAGGCTCTAGGATAGTGCCTTGCATTAGTAGGGGCTCAATCAATATTTTCTTCTTTCCTTACATTTAGATTCTTGGGCTTTGTTTATCACAGGTCTGCATGCAGAAACCCTGCTAAATTCGAAGAGGGTTTCCTTTACTATGGAAAGGAGGATTGAGAGGAAAATTAGAAAAGGATTCCCATGTAGACCTAGGGAAGGTAAGACCCCCATATCCTAGTTTATAACACGATTTCACAAAAGGAGTGGAAGATGAATGTATATTAAAATGATTCAAAACATGAGCAGACTCTGTGAGTGTTATGCACAGATGAGTTAATTGTTTTGCCTTAAATATATTTCCTGAAGAACAGAAGCCCGATCACAGCACACATCGTTATGTATTTTAGACAAACAGCACTTTGAATCAAATTATAGTACATGCATAAAATATTAAAATAAGACATTTATAACAAATCTTTCTAACTTAGTGCTCAGCTCTAAAATAGATTTATATGTGGATAAGCAATAGGTGCGATAAATGTGGTACAGATACCACAATTTAAATTGCAAATCAACAGAGAATCATGGGAAAAAGGAATGCAGACTTGAAGCACTGGAGGAAAAGATCCAGCTATTCAATATTTTTAGGTCTTTTGCCTGATTTCGATTTGCAATGTCTGTATCTGGACTCCACATTTGATAAATTCCAATGTTTGCTCTTTAACATAGTTTATTTACAACCCCAATTTAAATGAGATAATTAAAACCTTCATTTATTGTTCCTTTTGTTTACTGTTGAACTGTTGCCAATATACAATTCCTGGAGTCTTCAAGCTATTTTAGTTAGTTGGGATATTTCAGAAGAACATTGCTATTTCTCAGTTTACAAAATAGGCAAGTGCAATGGGAAACAATGTCCTTACACATGCTTGAGCACTGCCTACTTTGCCAGATCACCTTGCACCTTGGACTCTTCCTCCTACTCCTGTGTAGTAAATGTGATGACAACTCATCTCCAGGAATAATCCCTGCCCAAGGATATTAAACTTGTTTCATTTATGTTGAAGTACCTTGCTTGGGGCGATTGAGCTGAATATCTACAGAGCTGAGTGTTTCTGGGCAAGTTGGCCTGTTAGAATCGAGAAGGATTCCCCTCAAATTGAAAGCCCTTAGAAGGCCCCTAATGAATGAGGTTGTGCTTTGGGACTTGCATGATATCCAGTTCATTTTGGGGAAGTAGATTCTTTGCTCCCGGCATCTCTGGATGTAGATGAACATCTAAGATTTGCCCAGGCTACGTTTTTGAAGACCAGAGACCCATGAACCAAGGGAAGGAGGAGTAGCCACAAAGGGTTGTGTCACTATTTCTGAGTGCCGACGACTTAAGAGATCTCTTTCAGCCAACAATTTACTTGCAGCTACAGAATTAAAACATTTCTTCTTAGCAAGGGGTTGTTTGCTTGGAAACATTTCTTCTTTGCCTGATCTATATGCTGGAAGTTTCTCTTCCCATTGAATATCTCTAATATTAGCTTTTCCTCACAGAGAGTGTCTATATAGCCATATTTTATTTTCTTATAAAAATTGTATCAAGTTTTTAATGCCCAGGTTTCTCATGCAATTAACTTACCTTCCTGTTTCCCACTCTGTTTACAATAATTGTTTCCAAGACTTTTTTGGAAGTTACTTCGTTGAAAATAATTAAGGACGAAATAAATTCTTTCATATTCAAGATTTCAGGTGGCAATATTCAACCAGACTTTACATCAATTAACCATGGCAGAAGAGAAAAAAATGAGACCTATTCTAAATTTCCACTGTAACATTAGATCCACAAAATTATATCTGCTGATGTTTACCTCTATCTAGGTCAAGAAGCATTAATGATAAGAGAACTTTAAGGAGCAAGAAATTAAATACTTCCGCACCTCACAACATTAGATTGTTCCTGGAACTAAAGTGCCATTATGGGTTCCTGCCATGCTAAATGAGTTTTCCTAAAATTTGTGTGTTGGAAACTCAACCCCGCTGCCCTCATGAATGAATTGATGGATTCACGGGAATAATGTTGCTATCATGAAAGCGAGTTCTTTATCATGGGAGTGGCTTTGTTATAAAAGCAAGCTCTCACTGGCTCTTTTGCTCTTGCCTTCTTACTATGTGATGTCCTGTGCCATATTATGACAAAGCAAGAAGACCCTCACCAGATGCTGGCACCATGCTCTTGTACTTCCCAGTCTTCAGAACCATGAGCTGAATAAACTTCCTTCGCAGTCTTTGGTATTCTGTCATAGTGACAGAAAAAATATTAAGATATTTCCCAATTATCCATTCCAATAAGAGTCAAATGCAGTTTTAAAACAGAGAGGTTAAGAGTTAGATCTGTGCCATCACAGTAGCCACTGGCCACAATGTAGCTACTGAGCACTTGAAATGCAGCTAGTCTTAGTTGAGCAAAACTGTAAATACAAAATACATACCGGTGTTAAACCCTTAATACATGAAAGTAAATAGCTCAATAATTTTTATACTGATAACATATTTAAACGATAATATTTTGGATATATTGGATTAAATAAAATATATTATTAAAATCAACTTCATGTTTCTTTTTACTTCTTTGAAATGTGGCTACTAGAAAATTTAAAATTACATCTGTCACTCACATTATATTTCTATTGGACAATGCTGAGCAAGATTGATGTAAGGCAATATTGTAACTAATCAGCTTGAAACACTTTGGTATTAGGCAACTGACTTTGTTCTTTATAGCATGCCTGAAGTTCATTGTAAATGGAATCCTATTTTAAGTGTGCCAGGAGATCTTGCTGGTTAAAGTAACCCCATGGTGAGAGCTGCCATCTTATGAGTAATCACTGCCTAATATATCAATTTAATAGGTTTAGATTTTAATAGGATTTTCCTAAAGCAAAGTTCACCAATTTTATCATTTTCTTTGCAATATGACCATTATTTATCTCTCTGTGGAAAGTTTCTACTTTTTGGCTTTTCAGGAGATACTTCCTTCTGTCTGTCTGTCTCTCCTCGTAACCACCTCTTAGAAGGAAAGCATGATTTAGTTAAATGTGCTTGAGCTCTGAAGTTAGGCTGCTGGGGCCCATCACCAGTGCTTACTAGTGACATTTGCTACAGCCACCTCTCTTAGCTGAAGTTTTCTCATCTGTGAAATGGAGCAGTAGCTCACAGCTCACAAGGGAGTAATGGGCATTCAGTGAGATGATTACTACACTGAGCACATGGACAGGGTCCAGTGAAGTGAGTTTCCAATCATTTCCTTTTGTATTATGAGTGCCTAGGGACCCAAGTTGCCAGGGCACCAAATCAGTGTTGCTGGTCACTGACTTTTTTGTGTGTGTGTGAGATAACTCCATTATTGTGAGTATTGTGTACCTGCTTAAAGTACCTATATATTTATGACACTTGTGGACAAAATTACACATAAGCTCCTAGCCTCTGTATCTTTGAATGTGCTCTTCTCTCTGCCCAAAGAACCCTTCTTCCTTCATTGTTTTCTTTCCTCATTGTCTAATTCATCTTTCAAGGTCCAGATGAAGTGCCACCTCTTTCGGTCTCCTCTGACTATTCCATACAGCAGTAATTTATAAACTTTAAACATTTTATTGTCAACATAAGCCAATCTGAATTAAGTAGCAAGGATTTATCTGGTATATCAAATTCCAAGACTTATTTTCAAGTGATTTCAAGCCTATTCATTTTGGTTTCATCCACTAAACTGCAAGTGTTTTGAAAGCAGTGGCCATGCTTCATACCTACTTTACAACTACCATATATCTTGCTCAAAAAATACTTATTGATTGATTGACAAAGACTTGGCTGATCAAAAATTCTTCAATGCAGCAATAATGATTCATGATAGGGAATGACCCAGCAAGAAATATCATGTGCCACCTTTACATGTTCTACAGTGAATAATTACTACACATGTCCCGATTTTACAAGATTACCATCTTGTAAAATCCCCATTTTATTTAGGAGGTATCTGAGTTAGTAAAAGGATGACTTAAATATGTTTCTGATTTAGATCCTTTTGAGACATATATCTGTTTATACCTATATTTACATATATTTTTGAGACATATATCTATATTTAGGTCTTTTTGAGATGTACATATTTATATATCTAGAAGTCTATATATCTAGACATAAATATATCTAGATATCTAGGTATCTATGTATATATATGTGAGAGGTGTGTGTGTGTGTGTATACATATATATATAAAGGATTTTTTTTCTCTCTCTCTGTGTAGATAGATAGATACATAGATGTAATCATATCATGAAGATGCCCAGTTTCTATTTGTAGTTGTTTCTCAATAAGGCAGTGGGATATTGGTGCTTTCAAGGGAGCTTAGAGACACTGAACATGACATTCATGTCATTAAAAATAGTTAGCTGTTCTTGGCTACCTTCATAAAGAAGTCCCCTAATGCTTCCTTTAATTGGCAGGATCCACACGTGGTATCTATTTTGCAAATGTGCTCTGCACTGAGGGCTGTAGCTATGTATGTGTCTGCGTATGTTCTCTGTAGGTGACACTCCATCCTGATCACGCAGTTCATGCATTGTACTAGGACATACTGTATGCAGACAATGCCTCGCCTTACACTACCCCCCCCCTTTTTTTAAACCCTGAAATATGGTTGATATGGTCCATTGCAAAATGAACCTATATTGGAAATGGCAAAACTGTAATGTAAAATATACTGGGGTCAGTGGGGTGTGCTGTTTTTGCATATACTTTTTCTCCCCTGACCCATGCCATTCCCCTGCATACAGGGAAAAAAGCTTCATCTCACACAGAAATGTGATGTCCTTTACTGCCAGAGGCTGTTGCTGTTTTAAATGAGGAAAAAGCACAATGCATGAAGAAGGAAAATTAAAGCATATTCATTTTGGAAATTAGATATGGTGTCAGGAGACTCTCAGAAAATAGCCCCGTTTGAATGGAGCCCCGCACTACAAGACAGTTCACTGAACTTTTGACCACTATTTATGCTATGGAAGCTTTTGAAATAGGGAAGAGAGCAAAACATTTTATAGCTGCTTAATAGCTGAGTTCATTTTTCTTTCTTCCTTTTTTTCCACCAGGCATTTGTCTATCCCTTCGGTGTATATAAGATATGCAAACACCATGTAGTTTACTGGCAGGCCTTTGTGTTAATGTTTCCAGGTTGGTTCCAAAACACACAGCTACTGGATGAGAGAATCCCCTGGCCAACCCGGTGACCTTCCTTACCCTACACCGCAGTCTGCCGTCTGCCTGTGGCTAGTCTGAAATAGGCAGCCCCAGCCAGGGTTGCACAGGCCTTGGGAGTGACAGTGACCTCTTTAGGGGTCATTCTGCAAATGCAAAGAGTTCCCTTTCACAGTTCCCAGGGATCCTTTATGCAAAATTGGACAAGGATGGGAGAGATGATGGAAAAGGCACTTTGTCTAATTTCTCCCTTTCTATTATTTGGAAGAACAGTTCTCAATTTGTGATCATCCCTGTTCTGCTTCATCGCTTCCCTCCTGCAGAGCACATCACACCAGTCAGGTTAAGTGGGATTCAAGGGCCCTCCAGGAAGGACAGCCCAGATTTTTGATTCAACACTGAATAAGGAAGCACCTGAGAAAACGAGGTAGCAGAAGAGTTAATCACAAGTGGAGGGTGGGGTCAATCAGAGGTAGAAAGAGAAATCCAATTTGTACTGGTATTAATGAAAGATATACTTTAACTTTTATACAGATATGAAGCATGGAGCTAAATATTACAAATTACAGGTTGTGAGTCTATGTCAGCTTTATTATTGTTATTACTATTAATGCAATGATATAAAATCTACAGGGTCACTGTGTTTGTTTAATTTATTTTCTGGGGAAGCTTAACATTTCATTTCCAAGTGAGGACCTTTATTTGGCCTCTTGGTGACTTGCCCACACTGGCACACATTGGGCCCCGCCTCTTGCAGGTCTGGGAGCTCCTTAGCACTCTCTCTGTCTGATCATTACCAGACTTGATTCTCACAGCTTTACCCAGCACTCCACTCCTCAGTCAACCAGCGGCTGTGCTTCCATTAGGAGGTGGTACGATATCAAGGTTTTAATAGTGGCTTGAGGTAGGGTGAGGGCAGACAGGGATGCTGAGAAAAGGTTTAACAATAGAATCACTCTTTGCCACGAAGTGCCTGTGTCTGAATGCTGACCTTCTGGGAGTGTCCTTGGTTTGGGAAATAGCGACAATATGTATCTGCACATGACTATGAGCCCTTACAGACTCACATTTAAAACAAAACACAAAAAAATTTCTTCTTCAACATGGGGACATGTTGCTATTTTCTTCTGCCCGTGCTCTGTGGGTTTAGCTTGAAAGATAGAGCCAAAGTGAGAGCGAGAGAGAGACCATCACTCTCCTCCCCCACTCTCAGCATTATTCATTAGGAGAGGATTTTTTTTTTCCTCCTTTGGACTGGAAACTTCTCTCCTCTCACTAGCCAGTAACAACCCTTCTGTTCATCCTTATGTCAAACCTTCACAACTGCACTAATGTGATCTCTGACAATTGGAGAGGAGCTAGGAAGTGTTGCAAGGGCCACCCTGAACTCAGGAGATGGCTTAGGGTCTTCTCAGGGCAAGGGCTTCTCTGACCGTCCGCTTTCTGCTGGGACTGGGAGGTTGAGATCTGTGTGCTGACCCAGACCGTGAGCTGAAAGAAACCCGAGAAGTAATCAAAATCTTGGCCTCTGGAACTGCCCGCCTTTGTTCCCCGTTCTCCCTGAGGCTTCTTGGCACTGACGGCAGCCATGTTGTCCCGCTCTGGCTTTGTGAGAGGAGAGTCCCAGGGAGCCCTGGGGACGGTCTGTGCTCCTTGCCCACCTACCTGCCCACCCCAGGCTACAGCCCAGTGAACGGAACTGTGATGCATGAAATGAGGGGGAAAAGAGGGGTGAGGTCATGCTGGCTTTGTTAACAGTTGGCAAAAAATAGGCACCAGAAAGGGGAATGTCAGTTAGGTGTTTTACAGTTCAAAAATGGAGGTGGGAAATAGTAAGGCATCTGACCTAGAAAATTCCCAAGCCCTCCCAGGCTGCTTCCCCTTCCCCTCCCCAGCTCTGAGGACTTTGCTGAGGTGCCTGTGGACTTAAATGCCCTGCATTTTTTTATCACCCCTGCCTTGGCAGGGGAGTATCCCCAGTTGTCACACCATTTGTGACGGTCCACAGTTCTCCTGCTATTGTGGTGGCTGATGGCGACTGGGCATTTTAAATGATGAAGAAAAGAGAAGTCAATGATCAAATCCAACAACATTAGCCATAATAATTTTTTTTTTCTCTTTTGAAAGCCCCTGGAAGAGAATAAGGAGACAGGCCTGGACAGGATTTCTGCTTTGCTTAATTACAAATAGACATATTATAGTAGATATTAATGATTGTATTTAGGAATTTCAAATATGACTCAAGTTTGAATATTATGAATATTATGTTATAATTATCAGGCCTTAAATGCCAATCTATCTCAAAAGAAAAATCCCCATCAGGTAAGATGATCTCATTGCGTATTGGGGATATGATTATTGAGGTCGTCTCTGGCTTACAAGGGGCTTTGTGGATAGCTCCAGAGTATGTTTGTTATTCTTGTAGTAGTCGGTGAAGAATTGATAGATGTTTATGGTTTAGCTGTGTCTTTCTTTATAAAACTGGGTTTTGGATAAGTATTTTATGATGGAGTAGACTGAAGAGAGACAATTGATAGAATAATGAAAGGACAGAGTTGGGTTCAAATTCTAGGTCTGCCACTTGGCTGACTTCATGGCCTTGGGTCAGACTGTCCTTGTCTTAGTTATCTCATCAGTAAAATGGTCTAATAATCTCTATCACACAGCATTGTTATTAGGATTTAGAGTAGTACTTGGATAATACTCAGTATAAGAATAGATTTATTATTATTATTGTGTGAGTAACAGGTCCGAGTGGAAGCTTAACCTTCCCCCATCTTACAGAAGAATAAACCATGTTTAAGAAGAGCTAAACAAACAAGCAACATGCGAGATGGTGTCTGAGCTTGATGTGGTCAACATACTCTTGCTTCCCAGATGAGTAGATTTACCTCTTCTTTGCTATTTCTTGAGTCAAACCTTGTATGTTATCCAAAAAGCATGCAAAAGAAGAGTTTTCTGAAGTGCTTTGGGTTTTCTTCTCCTTTTTCTATTATGTTTTTCCAATAAATTCTTTCTTGTTTGAATCCTGCGTGTTCCTTTCTCCACTGATGCCATAGGCCTTATTGGTCTAGCTCCCCTTGGTCTAGCTCCCCTCCAATTCCCTTCAGCTGGAATACTTTATTATTTTATTTTCCATTGATTCTTTCCAGTCTCAGCCTTGTTTTCTACAGAAAGGGTGGAATACTTGAGCAAAAGAATCATGCAACACATTTTTATCTAACTTTGTGGTTCCTAGCTTTGTGCTTTCACTGACCACTCAAAATTTGTCTTTGTTTTTTCTTTATTTTCTTTTTTTCTTCTTTTTAATAAGGGGAAGATACAAGTTTGTCAACATTTTATTTGGCAGTACATTTTAAAGGGCCTCTTTCATCTATTAACATCATTTTATATGTAAAAGGATCTTTGAATGCCGAAGAAATCACAATATTAGATTTAAAGAGAGTTCAAGTCAAGAAAGAAATAGCAAAAGGGCATGGGCATTGTCCACATGGACCACTTAAAATTGCAAAGGACCAGTAGAGGCCTATAAGTGAATATCCAGGATCCATTAGTCCAAGGAACAGGGTTTGGATTGCAATGTGAAATCAGACAATCTTAACCCATCAGGAGCCTAAATTTGGGACAGCAATGTTAAGCTGATTTCACAGGTCTGCTATGAAGTTCAAATAAAATGATATAAAGAAGTGCTTGAATGTTCTAAGGTTCCATTAAAATATAACGAATTATGTTCCATATGCTGATATATACATATGTATATATGTATAAATTAGGTGTTCTATAAATGCTCACAGATATAATCACAACATATGTGTGTATATATATGTTTATATATGTATGTATGTGTGTATATGTTAGTGTGTGTGTGTGTATTTGTATATATTAGCATATGAGACTTCTGTAAAACAATCATATCTCAGGACTGGAAAAAAAATAATGGAAATGACAATGATCTTGGCTTCTAGTCATAGTCTGGTGAGCAATACACTCTAGTGTAATTTCAAATTATAATGTAAGAAAGAACTTTGAGAGTACAGAGAAGAAATTATTTTGGGTCTTTTCCTAACAGAGTACACGTGAACACTGCCACCATCTGCACTGACCCCATCCCCTAAGTAGTTAGGCATAATATTGGACATATATTCACAAAGAACTTTGGATTGACTGATGGTTTAAAATATGTGAGGTAGCTCCCTCGAATGAGATCTTGCTATGGAGTTGGGTAAAATTATTTTTTTAAAAAAACACAAAAACCCAAATAGAAACCTACTTCTCAGTCATTATTACCATATGCGTGATTCCTGAGCAAACATTGAACCAAGTCCTTCCCTTGCTCAAGTATGACTGAGTGTACAGTGGTCGCAGGAGCACACAGGTAGGCTGCTGCAGCTGGACAAACATCGTGCTGAGCCATTACCACTGATGAGAAAACAGATTCATAGAGGCTGAGAAACTTGCCCAATATCATATGACAAATAAATGATAGAGACAAACATTGAAGACAAATCTGTCTTACTCCTAAAGTCGTGGCCTTTCCAACAAACATGCAATCATATATGTGTAAGAATTGTATGTCTTAATGAGTAAAACTAGTAAGGTTAATGTGGAAACAATGAACTTCTGCCTTCTCTCTCCTCCCCCAAATAACTTTTATCTCTCCCTTACTGGTTCTCGGCTCTGGTTACAGGTGAATTACTTTTTCCAAGGTCCATAGACAGATACTAATTTGGGGGCACTTCAGGTATTGCATGGGGCCCAACCTGTGTTTTCTCAGATACTGGGCAAGTCAGGTTACCCAAGTATTTCTGATAGTAATTTAATTGCTGTGCTTCCTTTGGTCTATTTCTACTCTTTGGCCCATTGTTTACCTCAGAGCGGAGCAAAGAATGAAATCAAGTTACCGTTTGACATTACAATGAAATTGCCAATAGAAATCAATGACTTGTCCTAAGACAAGCGAGGGTTTATGAGGCAGCCTAACGGTGTCCTTATATCTTTGCCTACCTCATTGTACTGCCATTCAAGCAGATTATACAATTTTCTTGTTATAAAGGGGTATAGTCGGGACACAAGAGAGTCTAAGTGAGTGTAATAAAGCTGGAAGTGGTAATACAGAAGCCTTATAGAGGAAAGAATATTACAAATGGGTTGTTCTAATAAGAGTAGTCTGAGATATCTGCTAAGTGGATATTTACGTACATACTTATCAGGTTTAGAAAGGGAGTATAGACAGAACAGATGAGGTTAAAGAGCTCACCTTTTCAACAGCAGGAGCCTAAATCTTAGCGGAATTGAAAAGGGTTATATTCAGTGCAGTGAAATGTCATTTTCATTCAATTTCTACTTCTGAGGACTTCTGCTTATTTGGATAAAGTGGCTGAAAAACACACTCAGTTCCAAACAGCAAAGCCAAAATGGAGACCATGAAATCACAGAAGACACATATTCCTAATGCTGTACTATCCAATATGGTAGCCATGAGCCATGTGTGGCTATTGAACTCTTGAAATGTGGCTAAAGTAAGATGTGCTTTAGTTGTAAAATATATACAGACCTTCAAAGACTTAGTATGAAGAAAATAATACAAAATATCTCATCAATGGTTTTTTAAATATTGCTTACATTTTTGAAAGATAATATTTTGGATTCATTGGGTTAAATAAAATATTAAATTAAAACAATTCCATCTGCTTCTTTTTACTTCTTAAAATCCATCTACTAGGTAAAGTTACATATGTGACTTGCATTAAATTTTTGGTGGACAGCAGTATGCTAATGTAATGCATAAGTGATGTCATCCAGGAGTCCAATTTCAATAATTTGGTCTCATTTAAATCAGAATGCCAATTTGCATTCTGCTTATGTGGGATATGGATTTGCATCCTCCATTGTGATATGCATCTACACATACATCCATATTCATGTGTGTGTGAAGAATCTCATCACCTTCAGAATGAGAGGAATCATCCCAATAAATCCAAAGTTGTTATTTTCTTGTTCAATGGTCAGCCTCTGAAATCCAGAGAGCTATGGCCCACAAGAAATGATGCTTTCCTATATATTTTTGTTTTAATAAAACCCCCAGCTCCAAAGAGCATGGTTTGGCATAAGCTACTGGAACAATTTATTCTTTTCTCTTCATGGATTAGAGAGGTGGTACTTGGAGCAGCTTGTTAAAGAGAAGAGCTTGGCCCTTGCCCTTGCTCTGTGTTTAATGATCCTCTCTTCATGTGCCACCTCTCTAATCTGCAGAGAGATAGGTACAAATTGTATCTATAATGTTATATTACTTAACAGTGTAATGTATGATAAATCATACAATTGCATCCCTACCTTGTAATTGGTGAGATGTGTTGCACGAGAGATCCCCTAATTCAATAGAGAGTGGTTGCTCTTATGTATAACTGCCTCTCTGGATCAAACCAATTCAGTCTGCAAGTGATGAGGGGAAAGTTAAAGCTTTTTTAATTAAAAAAAGCAAAAATATGACTTAGAATGGCTTTATAGGCCCCTGCATTCAAATGACTGCTTAATAATCCTCTACTTGAAAGGAGCCTCTTTTTCCCCTTTCCTGTAGGTAGCAGGGATAGACTATCTGTGGGAAATGGATACCTAAGAGGACATGCATTAAGTGCATATGCTCTCGTATAAGGTAATCATTGATTTTGATTTGTTAGCCCTAGCCATGTGTGTTTATTGTCTTTAAAATCATTGCCTTCTTACTCTTACTCCTATGCTTGTGTTCTACTCTCAACACTTTTTGGTTTTGTTTTAAATTCATTCCTTTTTACCTATGTGGCTCACTCCCTGATTCTTCATAGTTCTTTCACAGTATTTTATTTTCTTATTTCCTTAAACTTCTAGGCTTATTTTACTTTTTAGCACTGCCTATTTTAGTGGCCTCTCTCCTCAGCAAATAACACTCTTAACTTCACAAGTATTACTGGCAAAGCAAAGAGTATCAGAGCATTGATCACTGCAGAAAGATGGAGTGCAGGAGACTGCATCTTTATTCCCCAGAATGCAATGAAGTTTTAGTAGCAAGCCACAAAGACACAGAAATGAGTGGGGACAGTGACATCTAGATTGTTATTGTAAACGCTGACACATATTTTTGGCCACCTGAAAACCTCCAGCTAACACTGCAGATAGTCTGATCATTGACTGTTCAGAAATGAGTTATGAAGACAACCAAAATAAAATTTGACAGGCAAGTTTAATTAAGTCTGTTACAATTGTTATGACTCATACAAATTAGACTGTTCCAGCTGGATGGGGCCGTAGACATAGCTAGTCTTTCTGCAAGAGCTGAGGAAACTTGGGTGAAATAACTGACACTAGGTTCACTGATGTCTTGAAAGAAATCTGGTCTGGAGTTTGAGTTTCCCAGCATCTCAGTCCTGCCTTAATTCCATTCCTTCACAGAATCTGCCTCAGAAAGCTCACCTTTAGGAGCTGACTTCTATGATATGTTGTTTCAGGCTGAAATATATCTGATAGAAATTGTCAGGTACTCATTGCTTGCAATGCTCCATTCATCATTATGTAAATAAGTGAGATCCCATGACCTGATTTTTCATTTTTTAAATTTTTGGATGCATTTTTTTAAAGAAAGATAGAACAGATTGTGTGGTCTTATCTTAATTTTATCACTTCTCAACTCTGACTTTCTGAAAAGAGTAGAAGGGTAGCTTTCTGACATGAGTCATTGAGTCTGTCCAAACAGACCTGGGAATATCACCAAAATCACAGCTTGGCATAACCTACTTAAGAAAGTAGTAGGTTTAGAGGTGGTGTTGCCTCATGGTTTTCAGTTACATCTGCATTGCTTTTTCTGTGTGCTACTGTTTCACATCTTAATAAAGAGAAACAATTCATTTGGTAAATAATCTATAATACAATTTCCAGAGAGTACTCTGCCATTTCTCAACTGCCAGATATATTTTATTTTTCCTCTGCATGTAACCAAGGAAAACAAGGTTGCAAAATGATACCAGCTTCTGCTTTTCAGCTAGAGATGTCAATAGCCCTTGATTTTGTTGCTGTTGTCACTAATTTCTGCAAGTTCAAAAAAAAAGTGTCATAAAAACAAATTGCCTTTAAACATCCTATCATTATTCACACAGTATTCTTGTGAGAGGACTTTCAATATATTTGCCGTCGTTTTTGAAATCACTTTTAATCACTAATATTCAGGCCCTTAGAAAGGCTACTCAGACTCTATTTTTTATTTCCTCTGAGTCTTTTTTTTCTTGTGTTTTCGTAGTGACATTTTTACTATAAAGTCGCATTTTTTGTGTAAGACAATGGCATCTTGTTTTTAAAGCAAACAAACACTAGACAATTTGTTTTGAAAATATGTGGGATGATGACAAAGTCGTAAGAATTTCAGAGAAATGTCAGCACTAGTGTCAAGAGAACTAGTTCTCACGTGTTTCTTATATGAAAATAGAATTTGGTGCCTATGTACTGACAACCTCTGTGCAGTGCAGAAGTTTCTTTGTTTTTGCTGTGCATTGTTTTCCTCTTTTCACGGTAAACCCACTTGATGGTTTCGAAAGATCAATTCTACTTTGCAGTGAATGTGTCTCTTAACCTTTTTCCTAGAAACTGAAACAGTATACAAGTGAGTTGCACAAAAGGGGGGACTCTAAGATGAACGGCAAGGAAGCAAAGGTTTATAATTCATGTAGAAAAGAGCATTTTCACTAATCAGTCCCCACATCATACATTTGTAAAAATAACTGCCTGGCAGGTGAAAAATCTATTTTTTTGACAGCATACTTTTAGTTTTAAATCAATCCAACACAATAGTTTCTTTTTTTTTTTTTTTTTTTTTTTTTTGCTGTATACAAACTCTCTTTCACCTCTTGATAAACTGTACCCCTGTGAGCCGTAGAATGTTTCAGGTTCCTCTCCTTTTCTGTGTTGCAGCAATATTTTGAGGGCAATGTAAAGCAGATTCATTTGGCAGAATGTTTTTGTATGCGTATCAGTGCAAAGCTAGAGTTCAGTAATTTTGTGGATTAAAGGCTCTGTCCAAAACTTTGTAATGCACTGTGAAATACTTGCAGTGCAATTTGGACTCCTGACCCTCTGAGGCCTCTCTGAGGTATTCTATTTTAACCTGGTGCATAGAGCACAATGGTGATAAATCTTGAAGCAGATTAAGTAATTTCCCCGTAGTGGTGTTTCTACTGGAGTTTTGAATAACCCAGCACAGGTATTCAAAGTCTTGATATATTTGGATATTGCAGATTGTATCCCTCTGTATGAAAAAAAAAAAACCAGTTTCTGGCAGGGCAGCCTCATCCACTTTGACCCCCTTGTAAGAGTGTAAATGGATGCCATCTTGAGCTGACTGAATGCTAATTATTTTGCCACTTCTGAATCCTTAAAAAATAAAAGAAAGAGAAGAAAAGATGGCCCATTTGCATGCTAAAAATATGCAAAAGATTGTATGAAATGGAAGCTGGGGACTTTATGACACTCTCAGGTCTCAGGATGCCATTGGGGATTTAATTTACTTTTCTCTTTTGCTTGGAGATAGTCTTTGGCCTAAGAAACTTGGGCTAGTAAAATCTCTGAGGTCCACCTGAGACAGTGTTCGTGAACATCAATACCAGTGGGCAGCCAAAAAAGTGTGTGCCAGGCTCAGAGCTGGGACTTGTAAGTGTCTTGAATTCAACTCTAGAAAGAGAGTTTTCACAGTTTCTTCTTAGTGCCAACACCTTTGTAAAATAAAGGTCAGATCAACATAACGAAACAAAAGCAGGGCCAGGTCAGGGAGAAGGGGAGTTGTTTAATCCAGGAGACCAAGAAACTTTGGAGATATGATTAAAAACCCATATGTTTTCCTGGGAATAAGCGTCTAATTAGTATGGAAAATCTAAATGTGCCCATTACTTTTTTTGCCCCTTTCCACAAATGACAAGTCCTCTCATTAAACACATTTTGAAAAGCAGAAATTATGGGCTTGAGTAGAACAGTGTATGGGCCACTCATTTCTCCTATGAAGAAATGAGCCATGGGCAATATTGTCATTATAAGGAAAGAACACTTGGCAAAATCACGTGGACAGCGCATTAAGAAAAATAAGCAAGGAAGTAGAGTTTGAGAGACCACGTCTCCAGAAGCTCCAATCACTGTTTCCCAGACCTAACTGCAGGGTCCTTTCTAGTTGCCAGTCCACTGCGGGAGGGGGTAGGTGGGATGTGCAACCTGAGAAAAGAGGAAATGTGCCTGTACGAGTGTGCACAATGATGTGTGCATGTGTGGTTGTGGGGGTGTGTTAGTGTGTATGCATGATGTGTGTGAAAGTAGGTGTGCACAGGCACTTGTGTAGACGACCTGTGTATGTAGAGATAAGTATGTATGTCTAATGGGTGTGCAGGTAGTGTGTGTGTGTTTTAAAAAATTATATGCCATTACCCATGCCTTAATAAAATAACAAACACCTTTCTTCTCCCTCGCTCCCTCTGCTTCTTCTGAAGTCTTTGATTCTGCTCATAGTTATTGCAGTTTGTTACCATTAAAAAACAAGAAAAAAAATAAACAGCTTACTCCTTCTCAATGCTGATAGGGTGAAAATGTGATTATTCCCTTCATGTCTTTTGATGGAGGTGTCAAGAGCACACAGTGGCTGAAGAACCTGCTCTTGTACATTGAATTGGGGAAATGAGAGCATTAGTTGAGTAGATGTGGGTCAACATCACATTAAAGAACGTGTCCGACTTTCCTTACTGTATTACCTTTCTTCATTCTTCTCCTAACTTTGAGATTTCACCATCCCAGCAATGATTTCTCCATGAAAGCTTTTACTTCTGACTCTCATTTTCCTCTCGGTATTTTCTGACATGGTTTGCATTTCTTTTTCCTCATTATGTGCATCTCTAATTTGTAAATAACATACTACAAATTCAGTATCCCAGAACCCCAAGCTTCAGGCTTAAAATCACAGAATCTTAAAGCCAGACAGGACCTTGGGGTGTTTTAATTCAGTTCTCTATTTACAAAGGAGCACATTGAGAAGAGATTCTTTGGAGGCACCTGGCTGGACCCAACTATTCCAGCAAAATCATAGGGTTGACAAAGATACTTCACTGTAAACTGTGGCAGTCTATGTCATAGCAGTGACTAGAAACGGTGCAAAAGGCATTACCTTTAGGAGGTTAAATGTGATAACTTACATTTGTGAAAGTGCTTTGTGAGCTGTAAGGTGGTAAATGCATAAAGGGTAAGATGTTTCTTTACTTTTTTTCTTTTATAACTAATAATTTTCTGGGTAAAAGTTGTACTATGACTTTTGAGACTAGAAAACTTAGTGAAAACTGAAAAGTCTAGTTGCATATTCTAAAGAAGCCTTCTATTGTGTCTTGGAGTTCTTTAGTAGTTAGTTTTTAGAAAGCTGCTTTCAACATTCAGCACTTTAGGCAGGAAGGAGTCATTATTCATACAGTTACAGAGAAAGAATATTGGACTGCTGGTCTGCAGGCCTGGATTCCATTCTGGCTTTAAGATTCTGCCATATTTATTCACATGGTGACCGAAATGATTGTTAATCATTTAACTTGTATGAAATTGAACTCATCATTCTCTTTCATCCAAATATGATTCTCATCTGCTATCTACCACAATGAATGGAACCACCAAGTATCCAGTAGCCCTACCCAGAAATGTGGAAGGCATAATTCCCTCCTATTTCTTTCTTACTTCCTCCTCCTTTTCCAGTTCCCTCCCATCACCAGGGTCAGTCAATCTCACTTCTAAATAGGCTTTCAACTATCCTCACTGTTATCATCCTCCTCTTTATCTCTCACGTTTGTTTTAATTCTTACTGGTCTCTTTCTCCAGCCCTGGCTCTTACTCCTTCCAGTTCTAGCCAGACTGATTCTACAAATTATAAATTCGATTAGCTCACCTCCCTGTGTAATACCCTCCATAGCTTCAGAATGCTCTAAGGAGGAAGTTTAAAGTCATTGCCTTGATTCAGAGGCTGTTCATAATATAGCTTCTGCTGGCTTTTCCAATTTCTCACCTCACAGTCTACATTGCAGTCTTCATGATCTGATTTTGTTTCTTGAACAAATTATCTTATCTCTCACCTCCATGCTTTCATACATGCCATATCTTTCACTGAATGCCTAACACTAAACTCTCCATTCTCATTTTGTTATTGTTATATGCTTGAATCCATTCTGTCTTTCAAGTCTCAGCTTAAATGTCCCTTTTTCTGGAAGCCTTTTCTTACTGATCCCCTTCCAGCACAATATCTCTGCACTTCTCCTATTAGAGCACTGATGACAAATTATTAAACAGTGCCTGTTCCCCACTATATCATGAGCTTCACATGATTAGGGACCAAGTATATATAATCTTTATGTCTTCAGGGCTTACTCCAGTGCCTCATACATAGAATGTGTTCAAATAAATGTATCTTGAATAAATGATCACATAAATGTCAGTGACTTATTATATGACCTTGAACAAGTCACTTATCTTATTTGGGCCTCTATTTTATTTATTACTAATATAAGAACATTGAATTAAAATGGCATAGAGGTGGGTTATAGTTTTAGCTACATGAATGTATAATTATATGTTTATTGACATCAAAAATGTGATAGAGCTTTCAAAATAGCTATCAATTGGCTATACTTTTATATTTTTGATTTGAGCTTAAACGTTGAAAAAGTTTGTAATCTTTGCTTGCAGCTAGAACATGCTGTATACCACCTGCTAAATGTCTCTAATGAAGACAATAAATGAACACCATTAATGCTAGAGATCAAGAAGAGTTTGCATCTTTGCAATTTTAGGTTTTGTGGGCTTTGTGGACATGTGAAAAGAAACTACAATAAATATGTTTTTATTGAAGAATTTGGGTCTAGTCTAAAAGACAGCAAAATGGCTTAGAAGAAAATGCATATTCAGTTTTTCTTTAGGTTAATGAATAGTTGCTTGAATATGACAGGCTAAAGATGGGAGCTAGTTAATACTTCTTTCAACTAAGTTGAAACTTTAGAAGTTGAATCATTAATATTTATATAGTGGCTAAGTCTTAGGTCTTTAATTTTATTCTTAAGTGAGAAAATGTAATGCATTTCAGTGGGTCTACAGATTGTCCATGTGAGGAAGCAGTTGAACTGAGATAGTGTTGATGGCAAAGGGAAGCAACAAGTATTTGAATATAAAATTATGCAGAGAAGACATTTTTGAGCTTCTTGTTCATAGTTTTTGGATGGAGAAATGCACATAATCTACTGACAGAGGGAGCCAGTTTTGGGGAGCCATTATGCAAATCAACAGACATAGATGCCACTTTTCCTCCCCTGAGAAGCTGAGAAAAGGTCAAAACGTTATACTGTGAGAATGATCCAGTTAAATACCAATATGAAGCCAGCACTCTATGTGCCCAAAAAAAAAAACAATGCTAGCTATGCATTCTTATCAGTGTCTCTTTGAAGACCCCCTCAAGCTTAACCCTGTAATCATTGTCTTGGCTTTTTCTGATTCAGAAATATAACCAACTTTCCAAGGTTTTTTGTCCTTAACTTTTCATATTTTACCCTTTTTTGTTTTGTTGTGCTTGCATTTTATCATATCTATTCTATAGTATTATGTTACTGGAATTAACAACTCTGCATCAAGGATTATTTTTCCAATGTATTGCTTTCTTGGTTAAGAATGTATTCCTTAGACATCCTGCCAATCTGCAGTTGTTAGTAAATGATATGCTAGTTTGAAGAGCTGGATACCTTTAGATGAGGAAAGAAAATTGTGAGAGAAAAATAATTTTGATCTGAAACTGAAATTCAGACAAGGGGGCTGGTGGTGGTGTTTGAGCAGACAGTGTACCAACATGGCTCTATATTAGATAGAAGTGCCAGCTTACAGCAAACAGAAGACAAGTCAAGCAACAAAACAAAACTAGGCCTACCTCTGCTTATTCAAATACCACCCACAACTTTCTGGGAGAAGAACATATGCAGAGCATATTTGAAAACATTATAAGGCATGCATAAAGTACAATATTAGTCAATTTTATATGCTCAGTTGCATGAAATCTGTGTGTTTAAAAAATATAATAATTTGCATTTCATGGCTTTTGATAACCTCAGGAGTGCACTTGAAATTCAGCACATGCCCACAGCACCTCCCAGCTCACCCCATTTTTAACTGAAGACCAATGGTTTCTATTAAGGGATCAGGCAGGGCCTCTGACAAGCCAGTCAATAACTATGTGAGGTTACTTCATTAATGCTATAATGGCTGATAGAGTGAGAGGCAAAAAACAGGTTCCTGACAGCGGCAAATGAAAATGATAGAGATTCCTGAAGCAATGCGCCTTTCCTTTGTCATTGTCTTTTGCTTCGCTTATTCAAAATGTGGCATTTATGTATTCAGTCTTGATGAATGTTGCAGGCTTTAAGTACTTTTTCTATCTCTAATGCAGTGCCGATTGCACATTGTTCTCTCTTTCTCTCTCTCTCCCCCTCTCCCTCTCTCTCTTTTTTCCTATAACCTCTGCTGTCAAGGCATCGCAGGCTGAAGGGTTGCAGGCACTGGCTAAATAGCTTTTGTGCTGTAAGTGGTGCAGGTGATGGGACGATGCATCATAAGTGCTGGCCAGGCCATAGAGCAGAGTGGGTAGTGGAACCCTACAGCTAAAGTGGGGCTGGTCCCCCTGGCCCTGCCACACTCTTACCTTTACTTGGAAATCAGGCAGAAACCTCCAAGGAAAGTGTAGACGTCTCTGTGGAGTTCAGACAGTGATGCAGTTAGGAGAGAAAAGCTCACTGAAAGTGACTCGGGAGGAGAAGTCACATGGAAAGGGCGCTTTAAGTAGCCACGTTCAGAACCCCACACAGGTCTGGCTAGGATGCGCTGATGCGAGTGCTTGGCTTCTAAAGGCTGAAGTTCTTTCCAGTTTATAAATGCCTTGATGGGCACAGGCTGCGTTCTGGTCCTTGGGGGGAATCACACACTTTATTTGAATGAATGAGAGGGAATACAGACTGGGAGGCCTCTGGCATCAATGAAAGAGAGCTTTGGGGAAGCTAGAGTGAAAAGTGCAGGTACTTCCTGAATTGCTGCTGGATCCCTTCTTTGACAAGGGTCATAGTCGGACACGGGATAGACATGTAAGGGGGCCAGAGTTGAGAGCTTCATGGTGCCCCTTCCCATATGATTTTGAGTAGCCTAACTGGTCAGACTTCCAGCAGCCTTTGCACCTTTGGTAGCATGATAACTATGATCTATGTTGGAGAGGGAAATATGATAAACTAACTGATACGTACATATATTTGAATTTCAACAGATTTCACCTGTGAATTAATTTACTTCGTGGAGTGCTTGGATTAAGCTGGCAGAACATCAGAACCACATCAGCATGATCAAAGGCAGGCAAAGATTAAAACATGTGATGACCCCAACTTTCTATGGCTTCCCACCAACACAACTTGGGTGGCAAGACATAGCATCAAATTGCCACCATGCATTTTATGAAAGGACTCATATCTTTTGTTGAAGAGTCTATACCCAAACATAAACAAACAAAAACCAAGCACCCCATAATCAGATGCATAATTATACCCTGGATGTACAGGTGACTTGCCTGGCCAGAGCACCTTAGCAGAAAGGATTGACCTTTATGTTTTTGTGGTTCTGTGACAGAATGTAGTGATGCTTTTCTATCTTTATTTGCTGCAAAGGACCATAGCAGGATTTGTTGTCTACTTGAAGATTGAGGTGGTCTGAACTACATACATAGTATTATAATTGGGCAGCCTCAGTTTCTTTGATAATTATAAAATTCTATTTTCAGTGTGCATTTTTCATTGGTTTTTACCAAATACTTGCATGATAGGCATTATTCTCTCTAGTTTGTAAATGCTATGGGCTAAATTGTCCCTCATCCCAAATTAATGTTAATGTCCTAACCCTTAGTACCTCAGAATGTGACTGTATTTGGAGATAGAGTATTTGAAGAGTTAATTAAATTAAAATAAAGTCTTTAGTGGGGGCCGTAATTCAATCTGGCTGGTGTTTTCATTAGAAAAGGAAATTAGGACACAGAAAGATACAGACAGAAGACCATGCAGGGAGAAGATAGCCATTGCAGGGGCCAAGGACTTGGCCCTCTGAAGGCTTGCTGAAAAATCAACATGCAAAAAGCAGATTAATTGGAGAAAAGGCACACACATTTATTTAAGGCTTATGTATTTAAGGCTCTTTGAGTGTCCAAGAGCCTTCGGAATGAAGTCCCAAAGAAACAGGGGAATTTGTCTGTTTGTATGCTTAGGTTCAAAAAGTATGGATAGCAGTATAGAAGTATGATTGGACAAAAAGGGTATGATCTAATGCTAATAGCCTGAGTGGGGAAACCCAGCAAGGCCTGCCTGTCTGGATTCTTCATGCCCTCTCTGAGATTGCATTCCTTCCTTGTGGGTGTAGGCAGGGCCCTTTCTGGAGTGGGGGTCGTATAGACCTATAGTCAAACAAGGTAGGTCAGATAATGTCTTCATGGACAGTTTTTACACAGAAAGGCAGAGGGAACATTAGAGTAATACTTTCAGGTTTTATGGCTGGCTTTAGAGAAAAGGGGTTCTGATATCTATGACTCATCTTGGGGAAGAGGAATTCTAGTTTCCATGGCTAATCTTGGAGGAGAATGGGACTGACTGACAGGAGGGCAGGAGAAGATTGGAGAAAAACTTTGCTTCCGAGGCTGCTTCTGAGGCTTTCATTTTGGGGTATTGTTTTCTGAACCTCAACATCTACAAGCCAAAGAGATATCCTTCAGAAGAAACCAACCCCGATAACACCTTGATCTCAGAATTCTAGCATTCAAATTTATAAGAAAATAAATTTCTGTTGTTTAAGCTACTCAGTAATAAACCTTGCACTATGAGAGGCTCACCAACTTGGTCAAACTGACAGAGTAGCTTACTTGGTCCAGTTGCCTATCATCTGTCCCCAGGGATGAGCATGTTAATGCAATGTGTGCATTCTCTGTATCCGTATTTAGATATTGTCAAACTGCTTGCCAAAATAGTCACAACAGCTTATCCCAACAATAAAGTGTGAACATCTCCATTTTAAAAAATATAATCCACCAACACTAAATATTGTCAGGATTTGTCATTTTCTCCTAGTCTAATAGGAGTGAATGGTGTCTCACGGTTGTTTGAAGTGCCTTCTTAACAACCACAGTCACAATGGCCAGCACTTACTTAATATTTATCAAGTGTCAATTTCTGTACTATTTGTTTTATATCTTTAATCTCCACAGTAGTTCTGTGAGATAAGCATAGTGACTATCACCTATTTTGTAGATAAGAGAATTGTATTTAGAAAAATTAAGTAAATTGTTCAAGACCAGACAACTACCAAGTGATTAAGCAAGAATAAGAATTTATCTCATTCCAAAGCCCATGGTGTTAGTTTAGGTTTCCTCAAAATCAGACCTCGAGATAGAGACTTGGGACAGAGCTATTTCAGAGTCTATCCTAGGAGGTGCACCTGAGATTATGGGGAGAGCCAGATAATACTGAGGGGTCAGTACAGGGTATGTTAATGATCAAATTACCTCTATGGGAAATTGGGGATCCATCTTTCTGGGGGCTCCTTTGAGGATTGCACCATGAAATTAACTCACCTACTTATGAAGAACCCAGGATATTCCTCTTCTGTCTCCTATTCCTCATTGGTTGAGTTTCAGGTGGCTCTGCATGAGGACTGACCAACCTCCCTCAGCCCAGAGAAAGCCCTCAGTCACAGAAATAGAGACATCAGGTCCTTGAGAATATCCATTGCCACTGCAGGGGAACACAGAGGTAGGCCAATGTACTGATAGTGGATTGACACCCACCTGTCCCTGGCTATATTGCCACCTGCTAAAGCAGGAGATATCTCTGCACCAGCTTCTTCCTCTCAGGGCCCAGGGAGAAGTTACTACATTTAATCTCTGTGCTGTGTGATTGATTTATAATTGATGCAGCTTTTCTTATGGAAGTTGATACAGAGTATTGCACCTACCCAAAATTGTCTAACTTTCTATATGATGGATTTTTTTGTCATACTTATTCTTTCCCAGTTGTAATTACTTCGTATGTCATAGGACTCATCAAGTAGTTTTGATAAAGTGAGGGGAAACACCAATTGCTTCACTGCTTTCTTGTGAAGTCTATAAAATAAATCATCTCTAAACTCTGGGTGGTTTCTGTATTTATAAAGATGCATTTTTTTATTCTAAAATAGCTTCAAGGCTGGGTGTGGTGGCTCATCCCTGTAATCCCAGCACTTTGGGAGGCCAAGGCGGGTGGATCACTTGAGATCAGGAGTTCAAAACCAACCTGGTCAACATGGCAAAACCTCATATTTACTAAAAATACAAAAATTAGCTGGTCATGGTGGCAGGTGCCTGTAATCCCAGCTACTCAGGAAGCTGAGGCACAAGAATCACTTGAACCCAGGAAGCAGAGGTTGCAGTGGGCCGAGATTTTACCACTGCACTCCAGCCTGGGTGACAGAACGAGACTCCATCTCAAAAAAAAAAAAAAAAGTAAAAAAACTTCAAATAAGGTCATGGATATAAAGCTGGCCTACAAATTAAAACTTTACTAGAAATCTGACTAGGGATAAAAAAAAAAAAAAAAAAAAAAAAAAAAAAAAAAAAAACAAGGCAATGTGTTTAAAAAGAAATAATGATAGTAATTTAAATTTGTGTGGTACTTTGGGGTTTTTAAGCATTTTCCTGTTATTTCACCAGAACTGATTAACAGGAAAATAATACAAGCTTATATCTTGTTATTCTATTTTGTAAACGTAAAAACAAAGACTTAGAATTCTAGAAAGACCTTGCCAGTATTATCCAGTGATTTGGAGACCATGGTCGAACCTCATCTCTGGATGGCTGAAACCCAATCCTATTCTAATTGAACCACATTAGAGTCTTCCAAAATGTGGTTCACAGGCAACCAGTATCAAAATTGCTGGCTTTACTTTCTAAGAAGGCAAATTCTAGACTTTACCTCAGCGATGGAGCTTCTGATAAAATTTCCTGTGTAACATAGGGAAAGGCATAATACATTTTAAAGGCATGTGATGACTCTTGCATGTCACAAGGGTCAGGACATTCTCAACACCTCTAGAGATGGTCTTGGGGGTGTGCTAGCCACCTGCAACCCACTACTCACGCTGAGAAAGGCTCTTCACTCCCGGAATGTTTTTGTTCCCACCCATGGTGGTCATGATTGTATCAATGTAGAGAAGCCAAAATTGCTCTAGAAGAAAGAGCACATTTGTGGTCATCCCTTCCATGCCAGTAATATCTTTAACCAAACAGATTCACCCACAGACATGCAGATAGGCTGATCAGGCAAATCTTGATAACCTTTTATTTAGTAAGTGATTCCCAACAGCATGTCTGAAATATGAAGACAGACTGTTGTGTCATTGATGAAGTGTGTCACTGAAGTGAGTTTTAAACACTTCCTGTAAATCTTATAGTATTTTAGGAGGCCAACCTATTTAATTTTATTTTCTCTGCCTATCAAAGCTATACTATGGTTAACATGTTCTCTGAAACCTTTTGGGGCAGCCTGAACTGATTTCTGCATCATCAAAATGAACTGCAGATGAGATAGTCATAGTAATCCTTGAAGTCCAAGATAATTGCCAGAGGCCATGGCAGTTGTCCGATTGAGAGATGATAGGAGTTTAGACATTGATGTGACGGTGGGGATGGTCTGAAGGAATTTGACTCTGTGTATTTTGAAAGTAGAGCCAACCAGATTTCCTGATGGTTCGAATGTGAGGCATAAGAGAAAGAGAGGGGTCACGGATAACACCCAAGTTTTCTCTCTGAGCCACTGAAATGATGCGATTGAAGTAAGCTAAGATTTAGGGGGCTGAAGATATGCAGGCTTTGTGAGAATCAGTTTGGAACATTTTATGTTTGAGATAGCTCTTATATATCCATGTGAGAGGTCATATTAGACTGATGAGTTTGGTCTTTGGGAGACAATCTGGACTAAAGATAATAATTTGCCAATCATTGGCATGTAATTTGAATTTAAAGCCACAAGACTTGATAAACTCACTTAGAAAGTGAGTTGTAGATTGACAATAATAGAGGAGGTAGGACTAACTAAACTCTCGGACACTTAACAGAAGTCAGGAAGAAGAGGAAGAGCCAACTTGACTGGACAGGAACTAACAGGGAGATGTGTGATGTCCTGCACATCAAGGAGTTGATGAAGAAGACTGAGGCAGAAGGAATGGCCTCTTGTCAAATGCTTCTGATAATTGGCTACTGGATTTTAAAATGTAGAATTCGTTGGAGACTTTATAAGAGTAGTTTTATAAAGAATAACGGCAAGAACCAGCTTGAAATATGTTGAAGAGACAAGGGAGGAAAGGTGCGGGGCTTGTGTTAATTTCATTTCTATTTAACGCTTCACCTGCAAGGTTAGGTCCAGAGGACTGGCCTTCTGTTATGCTAGTCTAGCATCTTGGAAGCATGGTCCTAAGATGACCAGGAATTAAACCACTTGGACAGAATGCCAGCAACCTGGAGAGGACTCAAATGACCGTTTTTACCAGCCTAAAAACTCATAGCCATCATCTAGAAGCGCTTCCCTCTGTTTGTGGGGAAGATGATAATTGGTCCCAAAATAGCCTGTTCGGCACCCAGCACAGTACCTCATACATAGTAAGTATTTAATAGCTTTTTGTGGTCTGAATGGATTTGTAAGAGAATGAATGTGCTTGGGTATATTTGGAGCAAATTATCCATGTTTGGTCAATTTTCTTTTTCAAATAAAAGATCTACAAATGATTGCTAGCAAAAATAAATAAATAAAGCCAGGGTGAAAAAAAAATCCTGTTTTAGACAAACACATTGTGTCCTGAAAGATCTATTCTGTCATGCCAGCAGTCTCATTGGCTGTGATTTGTATATTAAGAAGATTTTAATTGCTCAGGTAAGTGCCTGCACCTGCTAAGACATTGTGTATTAGAGTACTTTATTCTAATCTTTTACAATACAGGGCACACTTCACCCATAAAATTATTCTCTGCACAATTATCACTCTGTTTTGCTGAGGTAGAAAGTGCAACTTAACACTTTGGGTTTCACTCATTATTATTAAAATCATGGAAATTAGGATCACTGGGTAATGCTTGTGCAGTTAACTGCTGAATTGCCCTCGTCCTTTCTGTTCCTCTTTTGCTTGCACCAGTGAGCTGGACTTGAGTGAGTTTTTACTTTATCTGCAAGCTTGGTGAGGACCTGATTGTTTTCAACACAAAAGGTGTTATGAATTCCCAGCAGAGGTTTTCTACTGAGGAGCATATAAACTAACTCGTTTTCATCTTTGTTTTTCAAATGATGTATATTTTTTCTGATTATAAAAGAATTGCAAAAGGAAAATTTTAAATAATTACATATCAATAGTAGTGGAAAATTTAGAAAGTATAGGGAAACTCAAAATTATTCATAATAAATTATTATTCATAATAAATTATTATTCATAATAAATTATTATTCATAAGTATTTTGTGTACTTTCTTCCAGTTTATATATAAATGCAGATAATGCATAAAGCACAAACACACTCACATCTGTAGAAGCATACACCATCTCAGATTGGAATATAAGTAACACTTCTCTTTTTCTAAGACAGACTACAGCAGGGGTTGGCAAAATGGCTTGCAGACCATATCCTGCCTATTATTCTAAATAAAGTTTTATTGGAACACAACCATGCTCATCTGTTTACCCATGCTACAAAGGTGGAGTGGATAGTTGTAATAGAGACTGTATGATCTATAAAGCCAAAAATATTGACTATTGGCTTTTTATAGAAAAAGATCTGTTCATCATAAATTATTACAATAACATTTGATACATACCTTCCACTGAGAACTGGGTGGTTTTTTTAAATTGCATTATTACTTTATCTAGAGGTCAGCACTCAGATTTTGTGTCTTAGTTGTGGTCTGGTTTGATCCAGCTCATCTATATAACTTACCCACTTCAAGTAATGTCACATTTCTTGACCCATTTTTTACCCACATTCCCAAAGTTTAGCACTTCCCTGATTGCCCATGCTCCCAACAGTGGTGATCTAGGAATGATACAAGAGCCTGCCCTGCCTTTCTCTTGGAAAGACAATATGCTAAATATGTACCTTGATGGATTCTGAGTCAGTGGGCTTGGAACTGCATTTCAAAAAAAGCATCTCTTGGTGATTCTCTTGTATGTTGTTCATAAAACCTTATTTTGAGAAATACCATCATAGGCCTTTACTTTCCACCTGCCCTATCAAACTTTCTGCTCTCTCTTCCAACCACTTAGGACTTTGCTTTCTGCTAGGAATTGAAAACTCCGTGGGGAGTGATAAACTGAACAGGTAGTCCCTAGGGAGTATCTTTTTGTTCCCTTAAGATTTCCCAGAGACAGATTCTTAACCCAGAGAAATGGTTCTTCTGAACATTTCAAACCAGTAGCACTTCAGTGTAGGAGAAGTTTAGACAAGTGGGTCTAAAGATACCTCTAAAAATATGACTGTGAAATTCTCTGCTTGGACCAGCCCTATTGAACGCTGACTGTTTAATAGGTGCTATATATGTTTGTGAGATATCCTAATTATTAAACAAATAAAACCAAGCAGTGAGTTGACACATAAGGCAAATTTTCATTTGTCAATAGTGCTTGGTATTCATCTTAGTTTCTGTAGTTCATATTTTGTTTCATTTCATCCATTAGCTTGTTTTTTTAATACAGATATCCTCCAAAACATCTTTAGGTATAACACAGGCTCTATGTCAGTATGAACACTGATTTGTAGTTATAACTGTATTACTTAGGTTGCAAGTAAAGTAACTTTTTATCAAAAACTTAAATAAGTTTCTCTGTTTGAGAGTTCCATCTATGTGCATTGGCTACAAGTATTAAACAAAATGGTTTATTTTCTTCTCTAACTTATAACCATGTCTTTATCATCTCTTACAGATTTGTAAGAACTACAAGCCCTCAGGTTAATATGTCATTCTCTCCATTGCCCTGCCTTTAGGCAGCACAGACAAGAAAAACAGTCATTTGGATAATTATTATTCTTTTAAGAAGCCTAGTACACCCAGTATTGGTTTAGGTATGATGAGAGAATATAGAAGCACCATAAACCATAGTATCTGTCCTAGAATTGCTTATAATATGACTAAAGAGAAAAACAATTATGTATCTTACAATTGGGGCACAACTTACGGCAGTAGGGTTAGACCATTGTAGTTCAGTATTTTAACATTTATTCACTCAATCAGTAAGTGTTTATTGATTGCATATTATGCACAGGTATTATACAAGTAGTGAACACAAGAGCCAAAATCTTCAAAAACTCTTGCCCTTAGGGAGCTTACATTCTGGTGCTGAAGACAGCCAATAAACAATAGTATGTTTTCATAAGCTCTAAGAAGAGCAAAGCAATAAAAGGGAGTCAGATGGTGTATGTTTAGGGATTAGGGGGAAAGATGGTGATTACTGTATTTGTAAGCTACCTCAAAGGCTCACAAGTTTGAATCTCATTAGTTTTGAGACCTTTGAGTCTTGAGATCCTAGTCTTTGATTTTGAGATTTTAGCCTTTAAGGCCCCAGTCCAACATCTTAAGAAAGCTGTGTTGTTCTGGAATCATCATCATGTAGGCAGAAATTCTAGCCAAGTGATAAAATATTTCTTTACAAAAGAGAAGTCTCAAAAGGGAAGATATAATTCAAAGATCTGAAGACTCTGGGGAATTTATGCATGTCTAAGTACATATCCAAGTCCTGGAGGAAATGTCTGGAAGCTATTCTTGCCAGACTCTTGTATGTTTTG